>NW_027175865.1:15851959-16446959 GCF_023055335.1 Clinocottus analis
TATCTGATGCAATTGATCATAATTTAAAATAGGAATATATAAGCATTATGCTTCTACTTCTACTTATTGTATTGTGTGTAATAAATGACCGAATCAAACACGAGATACAATCACCACTTTGGTCCAGTTGGAAACATCTCAACAGCTCATGGTTCCCAGAGGATGAACCAGAATGACTTCCAGGTTGAAAATCTTTTTTTTTTTTACTGGACTGCCTTGAAGTTAGAAGCGATATCCATGCTCCCCTCAGTCTGAAGGGTCAGAACTTAATCCCTTCGCTTTTCATCTCGGGCCATCAGCAGGTTCAGGCTTTGTTTCATAATCAAAATAAGTAATGAGCCTATCAGCCGCAGCGGCACTGAACCAGAGGTTCTCAACACGGGGGTCCGAACCCCAGAGAAGGGTTGTGAGATAACTACCGGTCACCATCTTCCATAAACCCATATTACGAAGATTCACAGAGAAACCAGACGGCCTTATTGCGCCATGAAAAGAAAGGTAACAGGTGACCAACGTGCTGCACTGCTGCAACATATTTACTTTCACAGCCTCACAGAGTTACAAGCTGTCAACTCAAAATAACACATTTGTTGTATTCCAAAAAACAATTTTTCTACTACAAATGAGAGAATCAATCCGAGCCACCTCGGGAAGGCTCGGGGTCAATATTTCACCACATCCATTTCCAGTTTGGTGTTAACAGAAGATCTGGTGAGAGAGAGATGTCCCGACCCCGGACACCATGTTTGATTGACGAGCGATTTCTGGGAGGTGCCGAGCGCGGATGCGTCAACACAAAGGCGCTGATAAGAAATAGAAAATAATACAAAGAATCCACTTTCACACTTTTCATTTCCCGCCACAGCTGAGCCGCTTTTCCCACTTTTGCTTCGTCACTCACCTCGGAAGTGTCTTTTTGTAAACACTGTTACACAGCTACAGTAATTACAACCGGCTTTGGGCGGATTGAAGGCACTCCCTCCTCCGATGGTTCCATCGGTTGCGTGCCCATTAGAGGTAATTGGATTATTCCTACTCTGTTTATCTCTTAATTCCCCACATCTGTAGTTGAGGGGGGGGGGGGGTGCAGATTGGATGGAGCAGCGCAGGATCTCACTAAGGGGTTATGGGAGTTTTTTCCACAGAGGGATCTCATCCCTGCCCGTCTGTCTCCAGGGAACTGGCACTGAACATGTGAAATTAAAACCCGCCGAGAGGAGGAAAGACAAGAGCTCCTCCATCTGCTACTGTACACAGCGGAGCGGGGACATGCGCTAAGAGCCAGCGCTTCATTATTTTGACACGACACGTTATTACAGATCTGACGAGGGATTCAAATTTTTGCATCTCAGACATGAGGCAGAAGATCAATAAAGTTTGTCTTGTCTTTTCCAGTGTGAGATTGATTTTACAGGCTAAGAATAGCTTTAGCTTAAGCTAATCACAGCAATTTTTCTTCTTCTGTTCTTCCTGTAACATTTATTTTAGGGCCATTTAGGGCCATTCTTCTTCTTCTTCTTCTTCTTCTTCTTCTTCTTCTTCTTCTGTGTTTGGAGGTTTTCTTTTTATTCATCTGCATATTTCAGCTTCAGGTCCACGAGTGTGAAAAGCAATCCCCTCGAAGCGTGTAACGCTGTCACGCCGCTTGACTCCTCTCTTCACTGGATGAACACTATGAAGTCAGACCTCGGCCTGCAAGTACATTGTGGCTGAAAAACACATAAACACACTCTGCTCACCTTCCTCCCTCTCCTCCCCCCTCTCCCACTATTTGACTTCAATGCTGTTTATACTTTCTTTGTCTCTCATTAGTCGAAAAGATTTCCTCCAGTGCTCCAATGCTGCTGATTAATTATGCATTTAGACACAAGTGAAGAAAAAAACAGCCTTTACATCACAATAATGAATTAATGATCTGCATTTGCAAGATTGTCATGCACGACCTACATTTGTCTCCGAATTGTTTCTTTCTATTTGAAGCTTGCGAGAATAATTACGCTCCAGAAGTCTGTTACTTGCATTAAAAAATCGATCCTCGGTTGTGATGAGCGGGAAGAGACGCTGTGCTTCAGGGCTTTGTTGGGAAATCCCGACATAAAACACAACCTTTGATACGGACGTGACACTCGACAGTCACTCGACTTCCCCCTCTGCCTCGTCCATCCATTTACTTAGCGTGATGTCATCGCGCTCGTACTAAAGATCCAGATCCCGTGCACAGTTAACCCTAAATTGCTCCCGTGGCTGCGCCTGCGGAGTATGAATGGTTGGTGATCCTGATGTGGCACCTTGCATGGTGGCTCATGTCGTGTTGAAGCGCTTTGAGTGGTCTGAAGACTAGGAAAGCGCCGTACAAGTACAGGTCCATTTACCATTCGCATCAGAGTCCTGCTTTCCGTTGACCTTTCCTCAAAGTGTGCGGCAAATTCAACGCTGCGTGGTTTTTCGGTAAGCGGCGCTCATCTGCCCATTCTTAATACTGAAATTAAAGGAGATTGCAAGGTTATAGCCAAAATTGTCAAGGGGGACAAAGAAGCGCGGCGGAGACGTCTTACATTGACTACATCTTTATCTTTCAACCTTGGCAGACCTTGAAGTGTTGTCCTTGCATGACTGGCGGCAAGAAAAACAGTCTTTGGTTTAAGATGACGGTCTCAAAAAGAAGTGCGAGGCGGCGGTGTTTCTTCTCCGGGATCCTTTTACTTCGCAAAGCGGTGTGAAGCCTGGTGAGCCACAATGAAAGCTCGGGACACGTTGTTCATTCACGAGTGAACACAAATCTGCTTTCATGCAGTTTGTGTTTACAAACAAGCAAACAAAAGTGTTTATTTTTTGATGATATAACTCCGGCCCAGGGCCACACGCTGCACCTCAGGGAAAGCTCTCAGAGAGGAAGACAACCCACCGCTGCCATGTCATTCTCACTTATTATAAACGGCGTCTTCATCGGCTCACAACTGATTGTATGAATTACATTCCCAGGAGTAAAAAAGTCATTTGCATCGTCCGGGTTTACACAGCAGTACAGAGCGACGTCCTCTCTCTCTCTCTCTCCATCTCTCTCCATCTCTTTCTGTCTGTTTCTCTCTCTCTACATCTCTGTATCTCTCTCTCTCTCTCTCTCTCTCTCTCTCTCTCTCTCTCTCTGTCTGTGTCTGTCTATCTCTCTCTTCTCCATCTCTCTCTCTCTCTGTCTGTAGCTTTTTCCATCTCTCTCTCTCTCTCTCTTTCTCTCTCTCTCTCTCTCTCTCTCTCTCTCTCTCTCTCTCTCTCTCTCTCTCAAGATTACAGTGAGTTTGTTAAAAGTCAAGAACACGGTTGTGTTTCTTGAGGAGGAAGTGCATCTCCCTCGCCTGTTGAACGGTGGCCAGCTCCATCCTCCGGCTCCACATCGGTCCTCATCCCCACTTCCACTTTTGTCAAAAACTCTAATTCCACACCTGGAGTTGCCGTTTGGCGCCCGCGCTCTTCCTCCTCACGCGCTCCCTGCACCCGCCCGTCCTGATGAAATCTCATTCGCTATCAAAACGTTGGATAAACAATGTGGAACTTAATCCTCTCCCATTTGTGCAGCTTTGGCTGTGTTTTTACTATTTGCTCCTGAAATGGGTTTTCCACAGACGGAGAGCGCCGGGGTGCGTCCCCGACCGCCTTTGAGTTTTCAGTGTCAGTGCTGGAATAAATGTATGACTGCAGGCAAAAGGTGAGCCAGACAACGAGAACTGTCAGCATATCCAATTTGATGTATAGTGTTTGTGGGTTTGAAAGAAATATATAATTCACGGTATTTATTAAGACGGGCGGTTGCACACATGTCTTTTTCTGTCTGATATGAATCATACATTTCTCTGTCTCACACTGTGTGTGTAAGTGTAAATGTATAGATGCATACATACATTTCAGAGCATCATAATGGAGAAAGTAAAACACTAAAATCTCCAAAAGAAATCGCTCCGCTTCATGTTTATTAATTCTAAGCAATACACCTTCAAGCTCGCATGGGGGGGGAAAAAAAACACAAAAAAACACCACAATTTGCTGCACCACAGGACAAGAAATTCATCCGTGGGTGTTGTGGTTTCAGGCTTGTTTGTGGATTCAACGTGTGTCTTTCATTTTTACACAGAGAGAGAGAGAGAGAGGGAGAGAGAGAGAGAGAGAGAGAGAGATGGATAGAGAGGAGAGCGCCAGGAGGGAGAAGGATCTGAGATTCAATTTACGGACAAGATGGAAAGCCAACACAGATGTCAGGAGTGAAAAATAGTCGACAAGTGAAGGAAGTTTACAATGTTGGGCTGCGGTGGTTCTGGCAGACGAGTGTCCGGACGGTCCGCATACAGCTGACATGCAGGTGGAATCCTGCGTCTCAAGATTGTTTCCTCAGTCTTGAGATGAGATTAATTATTTTGGAGGGAGGGTGAGAGGGGGAGGGAGGGGGGGGGGGGCTTGAAAATCCCTCAGCACAACAGGTGGAGGGACAAGAGGAATAATTGATGTGTAGCATAATGCATAATGTATTTCCCATCAGCCATCATGATCAAAGCCGCCAGTGCCTTGCTGCTTTGGCGACAAAGGTCCTTTTAGCTGTAACGGCGGATCCTGTGACTGACACGGGCGGCTCTAATCCGAGTGGAGAATCACCGTCAGGATACTGCATCATCAGCGTTTGTTCAGCTGGAAATGAATAGAGAGGCTTTTTTTTTTCTCATTTCAGTGGAACCGAATAGGCCTTGAACGATTTCCATAAATGAAACAAACATTCTTCGGCATTCGCTGCCTCCCAACCTCTCAGATTTTATATTCTTCCCCGTCAAGATTTGTTTATTTTTAATCTCCTTTGTTAGCCGCCATTTAACCCTCCTCTCCCTCCGTCTTCTCCCTCGAGGTGGATTTAGTAACTCATTTTGCTCACCTGAGAATACGACAGAGTGGCAGCCGGCATCGGCCGCCAGCTGCCTGTAATACATGAATGTGTCGTAAGAAGAGTTCCCTTTTGAGGACAAAACCAATTACTTGAGCACATTTGGAGTCAGACAATGGACACAGGTCATTTCATATAATTTCACGCCAATTTTCTGGGTAATATACCTCATACAGACACTTTGGGGGGAAAGGCACTCGCCAAACCGTTACAGCTCGAGGAGAGACAAAGGCAGAGGGAAGAGAAAGCATGCACCAGCATGACATTCAATCCAATTCAGTTTTATTTATAGAGCCCAAAATCACAAACACCAAATTTGCCTCGGAGGGCTTAACAATCTGTACACATGACATCCCTGCCCCAGGACCTCACATCGGATCAGGAAAAACTCCCCCAAATAAAGACAGTAAAACCCTAAAATAAAATGGAAGAAATATATAGGAGAGCAACAGAGGAGGAGCCCTGTCCCCGGGTGGACAGAAGCAATAGATGTCATGTGACCAGAATAAATAACGTAACAGAGTTACAGCACTTTACATGAGTATGACAGAAATTATTCATATCATGAGTAGTAGGCATGGACCATAATCTAAATAACCACAATCCACGTCAGTAAAAGGACACAAGGAGGATCCATGACAGGGGACAGGACCAGCTCCGGAAACAAGGAGGATCAATGACAGGGGGCAGGACCAGCTCCAGACACAAGGAGGATCCATGACAGGGGGGAGGACCAGCTCCAGACACAAGGAGGATCTATGACAGGGGGCAGGACCAGCTCCAGACACAAGGAGGATCCATGACAGGGGGCAGGACCAGCTCCAGACACAAGGATGATCCATGACAGGGGGCAGGACCAGCCCCAGACACAAGGAGGATCCATGACAGGGGACAGGACCAGCTCCAGACACAAGGAGGATCCGTGCAGGGGGCAGAACCAGCTCCAGACACAAGGAGGATCCATGACAGGGGGCAGGACCAGCTCCAGACACAAGGAGGATCCATGACAGGGGGCAGGACCAGCTCCGGACACAAGGAGGATCCATCACAGGGGGCAGGACCAGCTCCAGAGACAAGGAGGATCCATCACAGGGGGCAGGACCAGCTCCAAGCACAAGGAGGATCCATGACAGGGGACAGGACCAGCTCCAGACAGCCATGAGACCATTTCTTTTATGGATTCTCTGGGATCAACAAAAGGAGCCCAATCCAAACCCCCATTCATGTTTTTGTGGCTAACGCGTGCACGCTCGGTAGTCGTTTCACAGTCGTTGTTCAGGATTATGAAACATTTCTGTTGTACCTCTGACGCTGGAAAACGCTACGATAAATGAAACCAAAGGTCTGAACAATTCCAGATGGAAAACAAGAATCCTCTTTTTTTTCTTGATTGTATCACCTTCAAACACGGGACCTCCAGGGAGTTCACAAATAATACTGTTTCTTTTTATGAGGAAAAAGTTGCTCTGCCAAAGCGGGTTATTTCCTCTATTTCGTATGTCTTTCTGAATAGTGATATTTAAAATAGTTTGATAGCATCTTGATGATTCCTGAAGTCTAAAGTTCATTTTGATATCATCAGATTTGAATCTTTTTTCACCCCTAGTTGCTATTATTTTTGCTAATGCTTTCATAATCGTCCTTGCAGTGATTTTTGACACTTATTTACACACCCAGCGAGCCACACTTTAAAAGAGAGTAACTTCTGACGTATTTATAATGTTTGGAGAATACACTTTGCATTAAGCAGACGTGGAGCCACATTAGCATTCATATGGAGTTGTGTGTCTGATGAATGTAAGTTCAATATCCACTCTCTTTCTTAGCGCGGTTTATTTCTCCAGCAACGCCTGAGAAATAATGGCCTGCTGACTGCCACAGTTTCTTATTCCTTCTCCAGCTGGTAGCTACCTTTGTCTTTGCAGTGTGGTGCTGTAGACAGGTAGCCTCGACAGCGGATTCGTCACTATTGTTCTTGTTGGAAAAGCTGGAAATATTGGATCGGTGAGAGCAGAGGTTGGGGGAAGAGAACAAACACAATGAGATAAAAGAGGTTAAAACGCTCAGTAAGGCTGAACAATACACGCTGTGATCATTAGCTGTTGATTTGTCCCAACAAGTGACTCTAAAATGTGTAAAAAAAAAACACTTTCAGGCTGCTGAATACGAGCTTAGGAGCGTTTCTATTGCCTTTGATGACTTAACATGGTGATGGCTGAGCCAGCGGCTTGATGCTAACAATGCATACAAATGTATTTCGGCGTAATTAGTAGATATCCCACTTGATTGCTTCTATCTAAAATTTTTCAATTTTTTTAGAAAGTCAAAATGATGAGATAGTAAGTGCACATTTCTTTTCTTTTTTCATTCACTAGATAACTATGGAACCTTATTTTCATCAGTAAAAAAAAAGAAAAAAAACATAATTATGAGGTAGAAAATTGAAATTATGAGTTAAGAAAGTTACAGTTATCGTATAGATAGTCGAAATGATGAGATAAAAAGTCATAATTGTATGATAGAAAGTCAAAATTATGATCTAGATAGTCGAAATTATGAGATAAGAAAGTTAAAATTGAGAAATAGAAAGTTAAAATGATGATTATAGATAGTCAAAATTATGAAATAGAAAGAAATCTTTGACTTTCTTATATCATAATTTTGACTTTCTATCTCATAATTCTGACTTTTTAATCTCATAATCCTTTTATTTTACTGGCGTAAATGGACTTTCGTAGTTATCATATCACCCATTTCCTAATTATAATTGGTTCTTTACACAGCAAATAGCTCTGAATATCAAACATATCACTTTAAACATGACGATTAGCAGTTAGTGCTCCTTTAGTGGGCGTTTCTGTGACGCATGTTGCTGCTTACACACGGGACACGTCCCACTGATGGCATTAAAAACATGCACACTGCCGTTGTGCTACTACAACCTACATGCTGTTGACCTTCACTGTCTCAAGTGATAGAGTCACGATGGAGACGGCCCTTTCTGGCAGAGCAAGTCACAGGATCATTACACATCTATCAAAGGGGACTTGGCTGGTGTTTGAGGTGCATAGAAAGCGCAGAGAAAGCCAACGTGTGTGAAAGAAACTCGTTTCATTTCATCAGAGCGTCTTCCAGTACGATGCTCTGTTTTCCTGCAATGTAAAAATCACATGTGTTCAGTATCCTGGAGCTGTTTGATGGTCTCAGGCTACGACATGCTGTGCAGCTATTACATTTTTCATAATTTCACATGAACGTAACAAATGATTTCTTTGAAAAGAAAAATATATATATATATATATATATATATATATATATATATATATATATATATATATATTTGGTGCTCACTTCCGGAAGAGCAAATGTTCAATTAAACACTTGACAGTCTGGAGAATTTCACAATTCGCTGTTATGGACTCCAATTTGTATCCGAGACAAGTGTATATTTCCCTCAGCGATGATTGAGCTTTGTTATAAAACAAAGCGTGTTGCACTAAAAAACACGCAGCATTTAAATTTGAAAGCATGTTTCCACACATAACGCTGTTTCAGGCTCCACGAGACATCTGCGACAATGCATTTACTTTCTTCTCATATTTGATTGGTGTAAAAAAAAAAAAAAAAAAAAAAAAGAAGAAATAAAAAAAAGCCATCAGGTTCACGCCATGTCAGGGTGAGCTTCATGAAAAGAAGAAGAACCAGAAGTGACGTGTAAATTCACCCTTGAAACTCCATCTTCTGATATATAATGTGGATGAGCGTTAATTTAAAGAGTTTGGTTATAAATAGTAACACAGGAGCTCTTTAAGTGTCTCTTGAGCGAGGAACTACACTCGCCCTCTTAATAACCTGATGAGTAACACATTCACACAAGGCTCCTTGCAGCTGCGTGGCGCATTCATAAACACTGATTTATGACTCGTGCCGGCCGCATTACACTTGAAATGATGGTTTGTGACGGGCCGCGGGACAGTGTGTCAAAAGCGTTCGGCTAAATGAAAAAGAGTAAAGGTCCTCCTGTCACTTAACATCTCCTGGAGAAACAGTGAAAGATGTCCTCTTCTGCGTCACCTGCTGCTCTCCAGACTGGCCTTAAACTGCTCTCCAGACTGGTCTTAGACTGGTCTCCAGACTGGTCTCCAGACTGGTCTCCAGTCTGGTCTTCAGACTGGTCTTCATGGCCATGTCAGACTGGTCTTGATAATATAAATCTAAGATTTCTGTAGATGCTTTTCATATTCATGTCTCGTGACGTTCAGGTTAGGTTAGCGAGGTCAGTACAAAACAGCTTCGCAGCTGTAGTTGTGTCTAGAAATGCTCTGTTCTCAAGGGAACTTCAGTCACACGCCTGCACTCAAAACACACACACACACGCACACGCACACACACACACACACACACACACACACACACACACACACACCCGTTTACTAGTATGTTGACACCAGAGAAGCAGACTGGACGAGAAGAGATGAGAACACAGGATTCTCCTCCTCTCGACAGTTTAGAGCCAATTAAATGTTACTTTCCTGATGATATGTTGATGACGGGAAACCGTGTATTAAAGAGCCGAACTTCTCGCTGTTCTGGGTGTTGTTTCAGACGGTCGACCTGCATTGACTGGACGACTCCCTGCCTTTGCAACTGCAGAGCTTGATACTTTACCTGTGATGGAGGAAATAAATTACAAGAGAAGTTGTCGAACTGAATTCTTCTCGAGGCAACACCAGGCTTACAATAATTACACATGCTAACAATCTTCAGCCTGGTCTCAGACTGGTCTCAGACTGGTCTGAGACCGGTCTTCGGACTCTAAATTGTTGCTTCAACTCTGCAACAAAGCGTGTGCTCACAAACGTGTGTTGTTCAGTCGAAAGAGGAACATAATGATTCCTCCTCAATCTCCCGCAATGACGTGACATTTTAGTTTTTGCCATTGAAAGTTGGATGAACATGAAAGGGAGGTGCTTTTCCGTTTCACTGCATTTGGGTCATTAAGGATACTCGCACATGTGGACCCGACTGCAAATGTCGCATAATCTGATTTGTGTCAATGTGACCTCCGTCTGAATCATGGAACCTGCTGTTTGAAACAGGATGAGTACAAAGTAGCCCTCGACATCCTGCAATTCTGAATTCACTCCGTTTTCCTGTGACGCCATTGATGTGGCGAACACTCCTGGCTCTGACCTTGCATCAAGTGCCTCTCTGCACAGAAAGTATAGCCTCCACAGCTGCACAGATATTAAACATCTTGGCTCTCTTTTGCAGACTCCATAACCTTCATACCGCGTGAACATTAAATGTACAGATGACACAGCATGCAGTGGAATTAATAAACGCCGACTCATTTTCATTTCCTTAAATATGCATGACCACGCTGAGTTCACCGTCTTTGTTGTTGTTCTCTTCCATATGTGAAGGGAGCGCTCCCTGTTCAGGGCTGTTCTGGATGTTTATGACGCTTAAGGAAGAATAAATGGATTATTAATACGTATTGTTTAATATATACGATTAACAGTATAATTTCTATTGTGTATAATCATCTGAAAATAAGAATTGTGTAGTTTTCTTCAGCGTTTCTCTTCACAGAGCCCGTCACCATCAAACTCTGTTAGGCGTCGCAGACTCTCTCCGCAATGCCTAACACGTATTTGAAACCGTTGCTCTGAGAGAACCTAGGACCTCATGCTGAAATGCTAGTTATTAGCAGCTTGGTTTAGAGTGTTAACCTGTGAACGTTTGCTATTTATTGATGTCAATGTCATCAGCTTAGCAGGTCGTCGATTCATTTATAAACCGCCCGGGTATCGGAGAAATGAGAAGTTTGGCTTGACGACGGCGCCAAATGAAAGGGTGACCAAAGTCATCGCAAGTATTCCTGTGAGAATACGAATGTCTGTTGAGATAACACCTGAGCGGGAGGAAAAGTCAGCGGGTCAAGATTCAGAATTCAAAATACGTTTCCTCTCTCATACGCGTAATGATGGAACATTGTCTTTGCAGCTGAAAAGCAACTTAAAGACATACACACCCGCGAGACACATTTAAATACATTAAAACGCGAACAATTCCATGAATGAATTAGAGCCGCTGTGCCCCGCTGCGTATCAGAGCAGTGACAGTCGAGTTGGCAGTGTGTAAAGTGGATTTTTGCATTTGGATTGAGAGTGTTTGGAGGCTTGTCTGTTGGGCCAGAGGAGCTCCAGAGCAGCTGCCTGATGGGAGCAGCTGTGAGGGGTGTGAAGGGTCCTCAGCGATGAAGTCTGCCGCTCTCTTTACACGCATGACTGGAAAGGACTGATGGTGCATTCACACCAAAAGAGTTGAAATAATGATTACATGTGAAGTCAAGACCCGAATGGTTGCAAAAAAGCTCATTTTCCGTCGGGCGGAGACGCGAATGAGGCAAAAAAGCGTTGCAAAAAAATTGCTTTTTCACAACGTTTTTATGCCCGACGCTGAGTTGTACCCACGGACAATGTTATGAACCCAGACACGACGGCGTTTGATGTTCCGACGTTTGAGGGACTTCCACAACGAGTATAAAGTCGGGGTTATGTCAGTGGTGGATGGCAGAAATGAAAACTGTCTTCACGGAGTAAAGCCACGGAGTAAAGCCACGCCCCCTCTTCATCGCGAAAAAGCGAATGAAGCGAGTTTGCCACATAAAGTCGAGCGAGTAAACTCCGGCGTTGTGAAAATGGTCAACTCTTTGGGTGTGAACGCAGCATGAGAGTCTGGTTTGAGCGGCGCCGTTGAGTTCGGTTGCCTGCTGGACAATTCCTGTGCTTGTCATGAAAGTCATGAGGATTCATGGGCTGTGACTCGTGGATACCTGCTCAACATTTTGTGTTTCCAATCCAACGGTGTCGATGTTTCTGTCCTGAACTAAGTGGTTGTTCAACCGCCTGACAGACTATCCCTGATCCCGAGAGGCCGCACCGGTGTGGAGCTGAAACATGCAGCAGCGCCCCGAAGGCTCTCATCGTTTCAGCTGATATCATGTTTTAGTTGCGTTAGCTCCCTCACAAAAATGCAATTAATCAAATTAACTTGTGCTTATTGCAATGAAATGAACCCGGGGACTTTGGGGCCCTGGTGGCGTTTGAGCCGCCACAGGCATTTACCTGCTTTGCCTGATTAATAATCCAACCTTGTCAGCAATAAATACATTTAAATGAATAAAGATGTGCTTTTACACCCTGGATTCTTTCAAAAATAATAACTGAACAGCTGCGTCGTTGTGGTTCGTTCATCATGAGAGCGGTAGCGGACGTGGATGCAGGTTTCTTTTCAGCAAATTAAATAAAAGGAAGAGGATGAGCGGCACAAAGCTCTCACAAAAAGAACATCCGTCGCCTCAGTCACTAGTGTGTGGACGTCCACCAAGAACGTGTTGCGTTGAGATTTTTTTTATTCATGAATATGATTTGAGTTACAAGGAACTTTTAAATTAGATTAAATTTGGCGAGTGTTCAATCAGAAGCATGAAATCCGTCCTGCAAACTGAATTAGACGGACACCTACACACACAAGTGCCTTTGATTGTTCCCTTAATAAAACCAGAAGGAGGAGGAAGAAGCAGCCTCTCTAATCATTTTCATGTATTATTTCTTTTTTTTTTGCCCGTCTCTTCTCGTCATCACCTTGACGACAAAAGAAGAAAAAAGAAATCCGACGTGATGCGATGAGTTCCCGACTGCTATTTAATTAACACAATCCAGGGTTCAAGCGGAGACTTGCTCTTTAAATGGCAATAGTTAAAGTTCCAGTGCTTTGTAATTCACAGAAAACACTGCCGGCGCTGCCTCACACCGCTTTATTAGAAATGTGACTCCTTTCACGCCACAGATACGCCGCCTGTCCAAACAGACATCGAGCTGCCCGCGCCGCACTATCTGCAATACGGTGACTTTCATTGGTGAAGTTTATGATTCATTGTGATGAAAGTGAAGTCATTTACTACGTGACCGTGATGATACGACTGCGGGAGATGAAGGGAAGGAAGGAGTGTTCACAACCCTCGTCTGTGTAGGTTAAGCATCTATGAACCTGTAGTTGTCACACAAATGAAACATTTCCTGCTCTGGCATTGTGGCCTCCTGCGTGAGAGCTCATCCACTCCAGAGAGCAGTCGGCCTGAGTGGTTGACATTTGGAATGTAAATAACCTTTAAAATGTCATAAATCGTACGTGCATCCAGCCTCCTCCGTGAAAAGACAGTTTATTCAAGATGGGAGAATGAGTGTGCGGGGAAAAGAAGAAAAAGAAGAAAGCCACACAGCAAAACGTGTCACATTTAATTGTGTTTAACCAGAGAGATGTTGAAGAAGAGGAACGACTAGAAGCTGCAGTGTGGTCACACAAAGCTGTGTACCGGTCACTGAGTCGACCGACACAAGAGATGGTGATGGTGCTGTTGCACAGACTAAACACCACTTGGAGGCACTGCAAACAATGTCAGCTAATGCAGTGATTTTCAACCAGTGTGCCGTGAGAGATCCTCAGGTGTGCCGTGAGAAAATGTCCAATTTCACTTAAACGGTCCGAAGAAATATGATTTAGTTGCTGCAAATGATTTTCCATTGTCGAGCGTCTTAGCCTGCAATATAGTGGCTGGCCTCGTAATGAAATGCTGCTCCATGCCAGTAGGTAGCGCACTATTTACCTCACATACGTGCTGTTCTCTGCTGCAATGGGACAGTGTGTAACTTTTGTAAGTTGGTGGTGTGCTGCAGGAGTTTTGGATTGTAGAAAATCAAAAAGCCGCGGCTCAAAAAAGGTTAAAAACCACTGAGATAATGTCACCATTTAGTTTGCACAGTCCATATAACACGCATGCTTCATAAAAAAAAGACCTTTCACTCATCATTTACACTCATTGTGTATTACCATAATTGAATCTTTGCCACTTAAATAGCCCGAAGCTTATTGTAGTATCTGCAGTTGCAGTTTCAGCAACATTGCACCAATGAACATGTTAAATAACAGCATGAGTATCACTGCCGTGTATATTTTGTACATATTAGAGTTGACTGATTGTTATGACTTATTATCACGAAATGAACATATTTCTCCTAGTTCCTAGCGGCTCGAGTGACAGACAATGTGATACGATGCAGTTTCTTTTTCCTTCATTTCCTACGAGGGAAAAAAACAACACAAATCTAAAAAGTAGTAACACATCTGAGTGAACGAAAGAAGGACGACGATAAATAAGGAAAATTAACAAAACTGTCAGTTTAACCTATAAGCTATGTGTCAGCATGTTTATAGCGGAACAAAAATGTGCTGGATACATTTTTTTTCTTTTTTGGCCTGCAGTATCAGACGACGTGTTGACATGTTCAATATAAAAGTCTTGTCTATACCGAACCTCCAGACGCATCCGCTGTGACAAACATCTACATCTCGACATTCCTATAAAAAGCTTCCCGCGTAGACTTCATCCCGGAGGCATTTTATTGCTCCACAACCAGCGGGAGCGCGGCGCGCCCGGGGAGCGAGGTATTTTCTACCTGCGGCACGCCGAGGCCTCGCAGTGCACTGACAGTTCAGTGCCCCAGAAAACAGTCTGAATGAAGTGAGAGACAACGATGATCTTTACACCGTAATTAGACTCAGCGGAAGCGACACACTTCTGCTCGTCTGGTCGCCGGTGCCTTCTGCAGTTCAGGAATCATCGGCACAGCAGAGCCGTACGAAGGAGCTTCACTTTACTGTCTTATTGACGACATGCCAGTGTTTGAGAGTTATGGGTAAAATGTGTCAAATATGGAAGAAGAAAAACAACCATTGTTATCTTTGCTGTGCCTGCTACAAACTGAACTGTGACATCAAACCAGAGATCCAGATAGTTTGTGTTGTCCGTACTTGAGCTCCTTCAGGTCAGTCACTAAAATACATTTTGATATTGGTGTGTTGTCGTGTTTGTAGGCAACTAAACCCACGACACGTTTTCCTCTGCTGAGCTGATTTCATCTGCCGGCCTTCAGGGAGTTTCTGATGTTTATTCCGCTTTTTCTCCGCCGTGGAACCCAAAGTTTAAGCTTCGCTGCTTTTATATTGTTTTCCATTGCCGTGGCATGACATCAGATAACTGCTCTCAAGCGCATTGGAGGGAAAACCTCACCTATTGCCTCGAAAACGGTTGCTCCACTTTATCAGTTTATGACAGCAGACCAGAAGAAACTAAACCCATCACTTTATCTGTTTATCGCGAAGCCACAAGCGCCGCTACACAGAATGATAAAAGAGTGACTCAGAAGGCCAAAGCACCACTCAGAGGGGTTGATGGAGACTGAGCTGCTCGGAGCGAGACTCTGAATAAGGATGCATGGCCATGTTGAATGGGGAGGAATGACAAATGATTTCTTCAGAAAATACGGTCTCAGCTTTACACCATCCACAAAGCTCATGTTGCACCGCTGAGGTACACGTGGAGCAGTTTCTCCTGTTTGTCCTAACCAGAGGTGTAACATCTGTCTACATGAACATCTTCAGCGTTGAAATGGCCCGTCCTCATGCTCGACACGTGAACCCACTGACACCGGTGCTGACGGACATTTAGATTATGCTTGAGAATACAGAAAATTAAAAATAAGACGATGGATTCTTTTTGTCGTCTACCTCGACATTACTTTTGTAATTCGGCCATTGATGTCCGTGTTAGTCCCCATTTCTTTTGCTGCGATAACAAAAGGATACAGTCAGTACTCCTGCATATCTACTTTTAATGTGCTCCTTCAATCTTTGGCTTAAACGACAATTCTGATAAAAGGCAACGTCCATAAAATGCTGTGCAAACCAGCCTGTGAGATATTCAAATGGGAACTGTGAGCAGCTTTGTGAGATGAGAGGGTACGAGGCAATCACAGGGCAATTATTGCCACAAATGGACTTTGCTGGGATTCGAGAGTAATTAGCCACAACTTCCCTTAACCAGACCCATGCTGTCTAATTCCTTCATCCACAGAGAGCACAACTGGTGAAGCAGCCTAATTTTAAAAGCAATCTCCCGTTCCCATCATAAGCCTGGGATTTTCATTAGCATCTTGTTACTGCTCAACAGCGCCGCAATTACCTCTTAATTGGAGCTCATTCTGCTCTTATTTATGGAATACAGTAATCATCTGCATGCCGCTGAGACTGGAATTAGGTGAAAATGGATCCATATTTGAATGCCAACAGTTGACTGAGCCTCTGCCAGGCATGTCATTACAGCATAAGAACCAGTGAGTCACGCTTACGGCTTGATTTCGGTAAAATATTAATTTCATCATGACACATGAAAGCCTCAGACCAAGACAAAATAACAGTTTCTTTTCCTCCAATTAATTTCTTTAAAAGGAGCACTTTTCCGCTTTATAGCGAGGATACACACACACACACACACACACACACACACACACGCACACGCACACGCAAACAAGCTTGGCCTACTGTACAAATATAGTGTGTTCATTTCAGAAAACGCTTACGCTTGTCATCCTTTTTTTTTTTAAAGAGCTTGGATATCAGATCAGCAAATTGTTCAATTCTTTAGAAGGACAAATAACAAAACCATCACATCCGACGTAGAAAGTGCTCTGAGCACACAGACACACACAGACACACACAGACACACACAGACACTGAGATGTGCTGTGGAGCCAGTTCTTCTTTTTAATGTTTTAACTTGTATTTTAATAAGAAAAGTACGGCTGAGGCTCGATGTCAAGGGGTTGGATAAAAAGTGAGGGAATCTCCAAAGTTATGACAATTCATCCTGTGCGGGACATGAATATCAGAAGTACTTTATGCTGTAATATTGTGTAGACAATGCTGCACTTCTCATTTGAATAAGGCTGGTGGCACCTGATGAAAAGTCAGAGGATCACCAAAGTCAGTGGGATTCATCCTCTGGGAACCATGAACGTTCATGTCTGTCGCTGTCATGATTTGTAGTTTTCTGTTTCCTGTTTTATTTTGTAGTCTTGTGTCCTCTGTGTCTCTGCACTTCCTGCCCTGGTGATTGTGTGTCCTCCTGCTTCCTGATTGTGTATTCCCTGCACCTGCGCTGCCCTCATTGTGTCCTCCTGTTGCTCGTTACCTCCTCTTGTATTCTCTGTCTCCTTGTCGGTTTGTACTGTGTAATGTTTGTGTGTCTTTGTGGTCTTGTCCTGTTCCAGTTTCTGCTTTTTTTGTTCGGTTCCGTCAAAATCTGTTTAGTTTTTTGTGGAAATAAATAATCTTTCATCGACTGTTCTACGGCGTTTGGGTCCTACTTCCTCCATCCCCTGAGAGTAGCATGACAATGCAACCAGGAGTTGGACAAACATTTACAATACAATGAACTTTATTGTCCCACTCAGGGAAATTTGTCTTGGACTCTGCGGTGCGTCACAAATGCCTTGAGTTACAAAGACAACAAACAATACATCCCCAGCAAAACAACATCAACAATTACAGAATATATAATTACAGTATGTCCATCAGTCATGACAGCACCACGAGAAGCATTTAAAGGTTGTGTTGGACTGAAAACTCTACAGGCACTTCAGGCTGAGTGACAATAAATGCCAACATTGAAATATCAATCTTACCCTGATTGTCACATAAAAGGCTCTCAGCGAGGGATTTTCTAACCTTCCAAACATGACACAAAACTGTTAAAATAATAAGGCAGCTATGTTGATGCATTTAGCGAGGCAGAAAGAAATGACGAGGCCTCCGCATGGGCTCCGTCCTAAATGCATCCCATAGATCAGGTAGACGGCACTCGAGCCAGGACTAATTGAGCAAGGCAGGCTGTCCTGCAGGACTTGGGCGATTTCCCCTCCATGACTGATGGATGTGTCTCACAACGAGCCGGGCCCTTCTGCTACGAGCACACTTCCTAATAATCTCTCTTTGATCACACTCTCAATGTATATATATATATAAAAAATAAATAGGTGCCGTTCTGCTGGGAGGCGATGCACACGGTAAGGCGCTTATATGCTGTAATTATTTTACAGAGGAAAAGCTTAAATCTCTTCCTTGTTTGCCTCCTGTGAATGTTTATCTGCTGAGGCAGCAGGAAGGCCTTGATAACAAAAACATTGACAGTTCTGCATCCACTGACTAAATAGGAATTAACTCAGCCATAATTACAAATATGCCTTCACGGGTGCCCAAAGATGCCTAATTTATGTGTATCTGCTTGGACAGAAAACGTTATAAAGGCCCTCTCTGGATGAGGTGGAAAAAGAGCATTGTGGAAACTGCTGAACCTAAGTCTGTAGGAGAACAAATGCAATAAATATATAAACGATAATGAGGCTAAGAGTCTACAACCATGCTGAGTCAGCACAGCTAAATATCAGCGTGGCAAGACGTTACCGACGATGCCACCGTGTTGACACCTAACAGCTAATAATTAGCATGAGCACTTCTAATTTGAGCGTGCTAGCAACAAAACACAAAGTTTAACTGAGACTGATGGGAAAGTTATTAGTTTTACAGGTAAGTATTGACATATGTGTCTTTATAGAATTTCATGGTAACCTATTAAATACATGTTGACATATTTCAGGTGGAACAAAGTCGACCGACCAGGTTCTAAAAAATAATTAAAAAAAGCCAACACAGAAGTCTTAAACCTGCACACCAAACTGCCCAGCCAATAGCGTCGCATTGCTCCTTTTTGTACATATTTACATGAGGAAATTCATACGTTTGGTGCAAAATTGTCCATTTGAAGATGAGCATCATTGCAAAAAGCGATTCACAAACATTAGCACTAACAGCCACACAGTGAAGTTATCAGCCGTCAGAGAGTTGCTTGTAACCGAAGCACATTTATAACACGTGACACGCAATGACAGTTGTCATGAAAAAAAAAAATGAAGCTCTCAGACATGTCTTTAAAATGTTATACGCAAGAAAAAAATGAATGCAAAACAAGATTGTGTTTCCACCGCTTTCCCACTTCATCGCCATACATTTTTCCCCGCTTTCCTATCTTAATTGGATCCAGGAGGTTCGTATGGAAGACGCCTCTCAGGACTTCTGACTCTCACTGACTCTAACCCTCTCTACAACAGACGCATTGGCCGCAAGCACATTTCTCCCCCCGTCTCATGGATAATTGCAATCAGACGCAAAGGAAGGGCTCATGCACTGAACAGCAGGACTGTATATGGGCCAACATTAGCTAACGTTACATCTGCCACAGACACACAACCAACAGATCATTTATTCTCTCAAAATAAATCTCTTTTCTAAATATCCCCCCTTGAGTCAGCCTGCCCTCTACGTGTACAACAATATTATTAGCGCAGTACTTTTTGTGAAACGGACCTTGAAGCGTAGCGGTTTTAAAATAATGTGCAGTTTAGGGAGCCATCAGCAGCCGGAATCCATTCTTTGTGAAGTCACCCCAAAATTATATATATATATATATATATATATTATTGTGTGTGTTGGCAGAAATCCCCTCAAGATGGCCTGTGGTTTGAGACCCTCTGTGGCGGATCAAATATCCGTTGTGCAGCAACACATCTAGGACACCTTGAACTGATGACGACCAGATGTTGAGTGCCGACTAGCTCGAAACCTGAGAAACCTCAAAGTCTGACACACACAGGCATTGCAACGTAGTCGACTCAAAGTCGGGTAAATATGGGATACCGTAAAGCATCGGTGTCAAACTCAAGGGCCAATTCTGGCCCGCCACAATTTTATGTGGCGCTCGACAGCCCTGAAGGCAAATCATAGTCTTAAAACTAAAGTCTATGCTTTACAGTGTACAGTCAGCATGGCAGTGGTGGGCCGTGGATTTTCTACCTGCACATTCACTGGTCATCGTCATCGTCTCATCAGCGGTTTTGACACCAAACACTGAGCCAGAGTGCTAAATTTAGCCTCCGTGAAAAACAGTTGTCCGAGGTGTGCCCCATGCCACGAAGCATGTCAGCAGGTGTGCCCCAGACCACACCTGCTCACAATTAGTTGGATGAGTTATGCCCTTCAAGTGTGAACAAAGTTAATGGAATAACATGCATTTGATGATTGTTTTTTGACAAAGTAATGTGGGTTTCTAACATTACTGTTTAACAGAGCTTGACTGCTAGATACACACACACACACACACACACACACACACACACACACACACACACACACACACACACACACACACACACACTTTGGGAGGACAAATAACAGGACTGGATGCAAGTTCTGAGAAAACAATCACTTCATTTTGTGCATCAGCTTTTATAGACAGTCACGTGACACACACAATCAGTTGTCAATAATTAAATTAACACCCCCTTGATCACACAATATTGCCAACCATAAATCATACAAAAAACATGAAAACTTCACTGGCTATCCCCCAAAAACAGGAACATGGAAAAAGTAGCTTTGCTTTAGTAGCTGGTTTTGGCATCAGGTCAGCTACCATCTGGTCTGTTGGGCAATACTCCAAACAGACTTTACAGTCATTAACAGTTGATCTCCCAAAATGGTATTTCTACAGTCACTCTTGTGCTTTAGACGGTACACAAACACTGCACTTCTATACATATCTATACTCTTCCTTGGACTCTGGGTCAATGGGGCCTGCCCGGTCAGTGTGAGCCAGCTCTGAGGCCGAGTTGGCCCTCACACCAGGCTTCCTGTTCCTGCTCTGAGTGAACTTGCCCCGAGTACACACTTCACATATCATGGATTTGGACGCTTTACCCCTGATTGACATGCCACCCACAACAATCTCCAACTTGATGACGTCAAAATTGCAATGCCCCAAAATCTCGTGCCACGTCTGAATATGACAGCTCATACATTGATCATCAGTGCCATCGCTTACTGGCTCAGTAGGCAAATAGAACATCAAGATCACTGTTGCCCCACAGGAAGTTGCAGCTCTCACGGAGACGTCTTAGGCGCCGCCCCCTGCTGTCGACCAGACGCACCTCGGCGTCTCGTCTGCGTCTCGGACTGGAATCGTCCATCAGAGCTCTTGAACTTCCGCCAGGTCAGTGATGGCGTGCAACGTCGCACCGGTGTCCACCATCGGGCCCGTTCCGGTGACACCGCTCCCTGACTCACAAGCTTGAACACGAAGGTGTTGTCATCCGTCTCCTCGGACACTCCGCGTGCCTTGTCCTGCCGCCGCCGCCGCCGCCATCCTCCTGGCCGTGCGGTACTCTCGCCCTGGCTGTCCCACTTTTGACCACGCTGACAATCTTTTACCTTGTGACCTCTCTGCTTATATTTGTACACTTTTATATAAATGCATGTCCAATATTATTACCCTTGGATAAACAATCAAATGCAAAGAGTTATTTAACACTATGTTAGGGAGTAGTTTCCACAGTGTTACCGCTACAGCCGGCCCTTTGAGGGCAACCATGACGCTGATATGGCCCAGCGTGAAAATTAGTTTGACACCCCTGCCTTAAAGTATGTATTGTATGATTATTATTATCATAGAAAACAACATATGCCATGTGAAATGTGATTATTTCATGTCGGCAGCACACAAACTACCCATTGTTTAGTTTTGGTTCAGTCTCACTGATCATATGACATTTCCAGCAGCAAAACTCCACACAGCTGTTGAAGAAGGCGACTCCAGCTGGCGGACATTTGTTGAAGGCTCTGTATTGTGTACTGTGCCTGCAAAGAGAATAGAGCAATTAACGCTCAGTCACTCTCCAAGTACAGCACACAAAGCGCCCCTCATCACTGCGTCGCCCTGCTCACAGCACACCCCGCCACCCGCCCGCCGTGGCTGTCATGTTTGCAATGTATACTCTGAAAGTCTCCATAGCGCTGGGATAACTCGGCTTATCGCAGCACTTTTGTGAAGGGACAATTAGCCGGATCGCTGGCTTTATGGAACGCAAAGGAGACGTATCACGTTCATATTCAGGTGCATACTTTTACTTTTTTTTTGGTGGGGGGGGGGGGGGGGGGTCTTCTATTTATTTAGCTCTTCCTTTTCATGAAAAATCACGAAAATGCAATGTTTGAAATGTCTTCTTTTTTCATCCATTGTACTCATCTCAGCTCACCTTCTTCCCAAGTGCATCTTCTTCCCAACATTTGTGTCATGAAACAAAACCCCTTCGAGCTCGTCAGTCGCTGTGACACCCGTCAGCATACGAGGCCTCACTTGCAGCCATTTGGTCATTTTAAGCTCTGGCATCGCTCGTCCCTTTGGCCAAATGAGAGCTCCAGACAGCGTGAAGTACAAAAGGCTTTCGTTGAGTCACCGTTGACAGCTTTACCCTGTATGTGTGTTTTGCTGCTGGACCTCCACAGTCCTTCCTCTGTTGCTCCGAGCCGATCGAACAACACCGGACTCTACCGAGTCAGGCTTTGGCTCACGTACGCTCTACCCGACTGATCTCACCCGTGATGAGATCAGCACGTCATCTGTTCCTGTTGCTCGATCAGATCTTGGATCTGGAGGAGTCCAACGCTGATCCGGGTGGAATAGCAGTCCTTACGGGACGAGGAGGCCCCGTAAGGAGACAAACCAATTCAAGCCAATAGACGTGACTTCCCGGCTAATGCTAATGCTCATTGATAACGCAGTTCAGATGGTTGGAAAAGTAATTTTGAGACGCCGGATCAATCCCAATGTCCCCCCTAAAGCCTAGTTCATGCTTCGGCGTCACGTCGACGCCGTTCCTACGCCGTCGACGTGACGCCGTCGACGTGACGCCGTCGTTGAGCATACGAAGTTCTGCGTCGAGAGACTCTGCAATTCACGGCCGTGCCGCCAGGGGTGTGTGGCCGTGTGGTTTCAGGGGTTTTAGAGTCGTACCCGTAGGTACGCCGTCGACCCGACGCAGAAGCATGAACTAGGCTTAAGGCCTTAAAGCATGACCCCTCAGGTACTTTACAGAATCTCCCTGGTAGATGATGAAGTTTGAGAGGCGTCCAGGACTTGAAATAGCGTACAAATTGAACAGCAGCACTTTGTGGCGCCATATCATGTTTTCGCGGCTCTGTCAAAAATTGACAAACCTCTCGTTAGTGACGAGCTTGCTCGCTTGTTTTTGTTCTGTTGTTTTTCTTTTTTTACTGTGGGATTTACACATCTTCCCCACTCTTGATTGAGGTAAATGTCAAATAATCAATGTAGTTCAACATGCTGAATTAAAATAAATGATCCATGAATAATACAGCCTCTGCTTGCGCTTTTATGTCCCGTCTTTAATTCTTTATGGTAATGGTTCCTTGTAAATATATTATGCCAGGATGAATACCCATGCCCTTTGTATAGGTTTGTCTTTTTAAAACGCCTCTTGGCCTCCCCGTGTTTAATGTCACAAAGTGATGCATTGTGGGTAACTCACTGCAGACCTACAAAACGTTGGCATAAAGGGCTCAAACTGTTTGCTCGGGAGCCCTCCTCACACACTTGATGGTCTCACAGTCGCTCAGCCCTAAACCCTCACCTTCCCCTGCTGAGTGTGGACTTTAGGGATTGGGCCGTGACGCCGCGTCCACGTTGGTCTAAACGATGTCCGTGTGTGCTCAGAAACCGATGTGGCCGGCATGTGCAGCCCCAAGCCTCTGGGCTGTGGAAAGCTTGTTTATCACCTCGTAAAAAAAAGTTGTCATTTAATGTCCGTGAGGAATGGCCGCCGCTACGCCGGCTCGACAGGTGGCCGTGTTCACTAATCCACGCCGACAACTCCATCAGTCGTTGCCATCGCATCACCATCCATCAGTGGCCAACAATCGCATTATAATTCATCTCGGCGAAGGCATGTCATCAATGCTCATTCGGGGAGAAGCTCATCAGTTTGTCATCCATAACCACGACCTGCGCTTCGTTTGAGCTGCAGGCCACCGGACTTTCAACCTCTGGGCTTTTCTCAATTAATGAAAAAGTTTTGGGATGTCACGAAGATTGAAGGATGAAATACTGACTTTTCTTTTGAAATAAAAAGGTTTTTTTTAAACTGATCATGGCAACGTGGATATATATATATATATATATATATATATATATATATATATATATATATATATATATATATATATATATCCACTATATTATATATATCCACGATATTATTCCATTATTATGGACGAACGGCCAGCTGAATGCTTTTCTCTCTCTTTTTTTGGGGGGGGGGCCTCAAATAAGTTCATCTCGTTATCATCTCATCTATTTCAGTCCAAAAAAAACAAAGGATGACGTTACCTTCCTAAGAATATTACTTCCAAATACTCACACGTTCTTTTTTTCACAGGTGTGTATTGCATCGGTTTTGGGGCCTATTTGGTTGCTTCAACTTTGAACATATAAAAGTGAAAATGACTGTCAGTCACAGCTGTTCCGAGGTGATAAGCTAGGAAGGGATGGGCGCAGAAAGCCCAGCTTCAGATCAGTTGGAGTTGTCAGTGAGTCTCTTTGTTTGAAATCGTCCTGAGGGGGAATTTCATCTCCCCCTTTTCAGCGGAGCGGCGACACCCAGGACTCCGAGGCCGAGCAGTTGAAAGCAATCCATCATTCATGTGATAAACGTTCAGCATCAGTCAGCGAGGACAGACCGCGCTGAAGGAAACGGGTGCATGGGGATCGAGAGCCGGTGCACATATGCAGGAGGAGATAATGCTGGGAATGGGGATCAGGTGTGCTCGGATAGACGGCAACGCACTGAGGACCACTACTGGGCAGCAGGGGAACAGCAGGTATCTGTAACGACAGGAGACGACAATGACTAATAATTTTAAAAAAAGACAAACAAACAGGATATTATGCACAGTCACTAAACAGAGGTACCAACTGACCTGCGAGGAGGTCAGCGTCAGAGTTTGTTGCTCATGAGGTCATACGAGGTCACTCAGTTCTTTGGGTCTGCATCCAGTCCCCTGTCACGCTCCCAGCTCCCAGAATACATTCAGCATAACGGGAAGCGCATGAGAGTGGGAACAAAGGAGCGTTGCTGTAGCCACCTGCTCCATGAAGACGTTTTTATTAGACCTGTGAAAATACATAATTGAATCTACTGAAACGCATTTGACATATTGTCCCAGAATAAACGACAATGAGGGAAAAATGCACGAGTCGATCGTGTGCATAAAGCCTGTAGTCCACCTCCACCACCAAGGGTGAATACGATGATGTATAGGATGATTAAACAACACATGTATTATTAACTTACTGTGATATCGGTACGACAATAATGCAAACATTACCGCAGCACTACTTTAAAGAAAAGGATTGTATTCAAATGGACACGCAACCTTTTACAGACTTTTATTGCTTTTCAGTCTCTGTTTTTGGATGTTGAATTGTGGCTTTACTCATTGTAATGTAATGATTGAATAAAACACACAAACAAACAAACAGTTTTTGCAAGTTAAAGGGATTGAAACAAAAGGGATGTTGTGCTTTTACGTGTGTCGGCCACCAGATGTCGCTGCTCTCGCAGAGGACGAAGCTTTGAGTCATGTTCAGCACAAATAAAGAAGAAAAGCATCACTACATGGAGGAAATGCACTGCGTCGATATTAATACATGTCCACACACAAAAAAAGTGGGGAAAAAGTAAATATAATAAAAAGCACACTGTGCATTAAAACAGCTGCGTAATGACTTCTCTGCTCCAATCAGCTTCTGCGTAACCAGCTGGGACCATCAGGCTCATCTACTAGGAAATAATAAGTTATTCAATGAACAAATATCTTACGTCCTCCCCAAACACTGAGCTCCTGTTCAATATAGTTTGGCACAGAAAAAAATAATAATTTTGTTATCATGTGACCGTCAATTACCTCATCTGAATGCGCCCTGGTTGCGATGCTATTTAACAGCTGATTGGGGTTCACGCGCGTTTGGGCCGAGGACACATGTAGAGAGAGAGAGAGAGCGAGGGAGGAGGAGGAGGAGGAGGAGGAGGCAGAGGAAGAGGAAGGAAGGAAGGACGGTGCAGGTGAGTGGCCAGTGAATAATTATGCAAAAGAAAATCAAATAAACACGAATGGGCACGACACAAGTGTCCACTCCTGTCGATCTACCGCACGTTCAGGAAGGATCAAACAATGTGTATTTTCCTTTCGGTGGAAACACTTTTACTTGTGTTCAATTAAATGAAATTCAACTTTTTTCGTTGTTGAAAAAAAGTTGAGAACTTTGCATTTGGACCGCGTGTTTTGGGGCTGGACAGGAAAGAGACATGCTCTTGTATATCTGAGGACACCAGGCCCCTCCGACCTGCACGATCCCCACTGCGCATTTATCTACGAGGCCAGAAGTGCCGCATGCAGCCTGCGCGAGCATTGGAGCCGCTGCTTCTTGGTCCAATCAGCAGCCCCAGCTGGCTCCTGCAGCTGGAGCGCAGAGAGTGACGTTATCACGTCTGCAGCGTCCCCGCATCCTCCTCCACTCCTCTGGCGTCAGGATTAGTTGGCGGGGCGCAGAGGTGGATCACTTTGTGAACTTGTGTGGAGGTATTGTCGCGGGCTCGAGCAGAGGGACGATGATGAGGACCTGCAGCTGCTGGTATATGACGTTTTTAATCCTCTCACTCAGATTATCGTCAAAACGCTTCTATTTAATATTAATATTGTTTTTGTTCGGTTATGTCTTGAACAATATTTGATCCAATCAGACAAAAACAAACTTATGTAGAGAGTTATTTGTGCACGCAGAATATATTTAAACAATACTAATTGATAGACTTTTTACAATGTTTAAACTTGTTTGAAGGACCAGATATATTCGTATAATTAACACACTTGTGCAGAAAATGTTGCTTTCTTAATATGAATTAGAAAACTATTATTTATGAATGAAAACATTGAATCTAGGCCAAATAAGCTTCTCTTGGGTTACGTTCAGAACTCTTGTCAGAGAGAGAGACTTTTTTCTGTGTGTGTGTGTGTGTGTGTGTGTGTGTGTGTGTGTGTGTGTGTGTGTGAGTGTGTGTATGTGTGTTTGTTTGTTCACTGAGAAGATAATGTGACATAATTTGCTCAAATATTGCCAGAGGCAGTTTATTATCAATGCACCACAGACGAGGCCCTGGACCACACCAACCTGCCACTCGTCCTATCAGAGAAGCTTTTCTGTCTCTGACTTTATTCTCAGAAGAAGCACATTTTCTCTCTGTGGTAGGACGACACATAAACACTTATTAACTCATGAGGACAATAATTATGACATTTATAATCACTCAATCATCCCCCTTATGTTTCTTATTTCATAAACAATCAGTGAAACGATGCATATGGTGATATTCTTTTTGTAATGGGAGCGCATGTATTTAGAAAGGTTTATATGAATGAGTTTAGGGATCTCTCTGCGGCCAAGTTGCCTTATTTTTTTTTAAATTATGTTTAAATAACCAAAATGAAAGTTTGAGAGATTCCTCTAATTTATGAAGCTAATTAAAGAAACAAATGCCTCCACAGCTGATGCTGTCCGGTCTGAAGATGCACTGGGAGAAAAGTTACGCTGCTTTCATAAAATGCATAACAGGTTTGCTGATCCGCTGCCACGTTATGAGTAAAACTTACTTACAGTTAAAAAGTACACATAATGCTGCAATTTTGTTGTTGTTATTATTATGTAATTAACTTTTGTAGTTAAAGTGAGGCTGATTTGAACTGATACTTGTTTCGGTAGCACTGTAATATCTGCACACTATTTAGCATGAGTAAAGCATGAATGAACACGTAATTCATCATTTATAAAGGTTTGTTCCAACATGAACTCATTAGTAACTCATTAGTAGTTCATAAACACAGTTATACATGTTTTATTGATTAATAAGCTTGATTATTATGCTTTTCATGATTTGTGTTTTTACCTTTTCTGTTGAGGATGAATGAGACGTTTGTTGGCTTTGAGGCACTAGTGGCCTTTCAATGTCTTTTATTAATGCGTTGTGAAGTGTAGATCACTCTCCACGAGGTCATCACAGAACATACTTAACTAGTGACCAGTAACTACCGCAATGAATCATGAATTTCAGTATTAAAACGCGTTCGTAAAGCACATGTTAACCATTACTGCATCGTCTATAAGTCCCTCATAAAAGAGTGTTCATGTTGGAACGATGCTTTCTAAATGATGAAGTGTTTTCCTGCTTTATTAATGCTACATAGTGTAGTTACTATAAAGTTTCTTCACCATGAGCTTCAAACGGCGAGTGTCTGCTTCACATAGATCAAAGGTGCCCACACTCTTTTGGCTCGCGAGCTACTTTTAAAATGACCAAGTCAAAAAAAGAAATGTATATATGTATGTATGTATGTATGTATTATGTATGTATGTATGTATATATATATATGTATATGTATGTATGTGTATATATATATATATGTGTGTATATATATGTGTATATATGTATATATGTGTATATATATGTGTATATATGTATATATGTGTATATATATGTATGTATATATATATAATAGCAACTCTTTTTCTCTGAACAGCTACTGTTCAGTATTAAGGGTCCCTGTGAGGGACAAACCACTCCTTCTTTGGTCCATGTTCAGTCTGTTGCTTACCTTTAAACATGTTAACAACCAGCAATTGATTCACTTTAAACAAAAACAATAAGTGCTTTTCATGTTTTCAGTTCAGTTTTTCTTCCTCAGTGATAAAAGTCCAGTGTGTGTTGTCTTGAACTCGAGCACTGACGTCTGGTTGAATGAGCTGGAGACGTGAAGGACAGCTGACGGGTATCAGCGCCGGCTTTGCACATGCGCGAATAATGTCTAATCCGGACTTGGCGCCTGCACGCGTGTATGTATGTAACTGTCCGATTTGACCACCGTTTTCTGACTCCGCCCCCTGCTGCGGCCGCCAGCTCTTTCCAACGAGCCTGTTCATTTGCACACCGGGAGCAGCGTTTTGTCCATACATTTTGTAATTATTTCTTTATAAAGTATTTTTTTTTTAATGGCACACTATCTCCCCGCACTGCCTCCGATGGACCTATTGGACACCCCTGATATAGAGCGTACAGAGCTTCATGTAGACGAGCTCGCCACTCGAGCAGACGTAATATTACTGCAAATAACAAGAGGCGTACGGTAAGAAAGGCGCAGCACTCGGCAGAGACGTTCAGTGTCCGCCAGGCAGACCTGCTCCTGAATTGGCTTTGTTATGATCGCGTCCATCAGAAATATTAAATTCAGGCAAGACGGAAATGACCAGCGCTTTTCTGGAAAGTTCCCGAGATTTTCAACTTGCTGTTCTCTGAAGGGCCGCACAAAAAAGGCCAGAATGTTCAGGAGGAAATAAAAAAGCCTTTCAAGGTTGCCGAGTAGAAAGTACAAGATGTCCTGTAAAAGTGAAGTAGAAGTATAAAGTAGCGTAACAAGGAAATATGAAGTATCACAAATGGAGTAAACCTATGTAATGACCTTCCACCACTACACTCTCTTGTCTAAGCCATCACCTGCTTTGTCTTCCCGTTCAGACCTCACACCTCCCATGATGAGATCAAAAGCCGGCGTGCTCATTTTCCTGCTGTGTGTGACGGTCGTCTGCGTGTTTTGGAGAAGAGACATCTCCTCGTACTTCCCGCCTGAGGATGAAAGACCCTGCGCTTGTGACCGATGTTTATCTGAAGATGAGCCGTTCATGCAGCATATTTGCAAATTTGCTGAACCATTTTTGTCAGTAAACCACAATCTCTCAGAGGATAATTTCAACTGGTGGAAGGTAAGTTGTGACCTTGCAAGAGAACAAGCCTCTCGACCTCCATTTTGAGAAAGTCGCCACAACCACAAGAGCTCCTTAAACATGCAGCCCCGTAGCTGGGCACACAAAATAACATGCAGTTTGATGCAACACAGTGAGATATTAGCTTTGGAGATGAGAATATCCTGCAGCAGTCATGCCTTACAAACACATTATTTTAAAATACCTATTTGCATACAACCACTGTGGTGACAGTGACCAACAATTTGTTTGTTTAGTACAATACCTGTGGTCTAACGCCAATGTTTGGTGTTCCTGACAGAGCTTGCAGGTTCGAGGGCAGACCTTTAGTACCTACAAAGAAACAGTGAAAAGGATATTTAGTATGTTCCCGACCAGCGCTGAAGTTGAAGCATCCAGACCCGACCGCTGCAGGACTTGTGCTGTGGTGGGCAACTCTGTGAATTTGAAGAAATCACATTACGGACCTCTCATAGATTTCCAAGACATCGTCATCAGGTAAATGGGTTGAGACGGTGGGACGAACATGAATGTTGTTTTCTCCTCAATGTCAGAAACTAAACGTGAACATTCACGCCCAGTTTTCCCTGAAAAAGACGTCGACTAATGAAATATTTCCCTTTGTACTGTGCAGAATAAACCAAGCTCGTACCAAAGGCTTTGAAGCAGATGTTGGGACCAGAACAACTCATCATGTCATGTACCCAGAGAGCGCTGTGGATCTGGACAACACCACTCGTCTTGTGCTGTTTCCATTTAAGATACTGGATCTCCAGTGGCTCACGCAGGCTCTCAGCACAGGATTTTCTGGAAGGTGAGTCATGTTTTTCATTGCAGTTCAAGCGGCGTTGCTACGGTCCGTCCTCTGGAGTCACTCGGTGAAAAGGAGTGAGGCGGTGGGACCGCCGGGTGAATTTGGTGTTTCATAAGATTCATCAACTCCCCATGTCACTGTTCTCCAAGCTCGATGGCTGTCATCAACTTTGGTTGTCATGTTTGTTGATGCTGCATTTTGGGGTTTGTCCTACTAAAGAGGTTTCATCTCTCAGCCCTCTGCCCTCGAAAGACTTGTGTACTTACAGGTGCAAGTTGTTTTAGCAACTGCCAGTGGTTTCATCTCTCAGCCCTCTGCCACTTCTATTTGCATTTCTCTAAACCAGGTGAACTTAAGTTTGATTTGTTTAGAGTGTAACTACACCACCGGATCTCAACCTAACACTACAACAACCATACTGCTCTAAAAACTACTGAACCCTCTCGTTGGACTGTCTCCTATTAAGTTGTTGGGTTGCAGAGAAGGACTGTCAATCAAATTTAATCGCTGCTGTCCTGATCAAAGTCAAGGGAGTAACATCCCACTGAGGATGATGCTTAGCGTTGGGGTTTTTTCTACTTCTCTAAATAAACATGGCAGCAGAATCATTTCAGTGAAGTCTACTCACCCAGTACGTTCTTCCGCATCCCCACCACCAGCTTTTCTGGTGATGAGCATTACAGTACGAGTATTCTCCCTGAAGGGCTGTGGAAACACCTGCAGAGGCAAAGACACCAAAAGTATCTGACGTCTGAATGTCAGCTGCTCAAACAGCGTGCGTCCCTAAGCAACAGACTTTACATCAGATGCAAACACTCGGCGCCGGTCGAGGTGGTCGGTAATCCTTCATGTAGGCCGGGGAGACATGCAAATGCTTTGTGTAAATTCCTAGCATATCATTTTACTGACAACAAACATGCAATCATTTGTTCTTGAGTTTGATAGTTCCTGCTTTTTTTCAGACGCTCATATTCCCCAATCAAATCAAAAATCAAGGCCAACAAGGACTTGGTGAGTATTATTTCTTCAATGCATTCATGAATAAAGTTTACTTGCTTCGAAGGTATTGGTACTTTTCAAGACTAATTCGGATCCCTAACAGGTGATGGTGCTTAATCCAGCTTTCATGAGGTATGTTCATGAAGTGTGGCTGCGGAAGAAAGGTCATTATCCATCCACCGGCTTCATGGCTTTGGTTCTTGCTCTGCATATTTGTGACGAGGTAGGTTTCCTTTTAGATTGAGAGAATGTTGTAACACACTGATGATCGACCAGTGGACGCCAATGATGACGAAGGAGAAAGCGTGTAATCTCCTGTTATTCAGTGAGATTTTAGGAACGCTTTTACCACATTATCTGTCTCACCATGCGTTGGCCTTTGTCTTCCCAGGTCCATGTGTTTGGTTATGGAGCAGACAGTGATGGAAACTGGAGTCATTACTGGGAAGAACTCAAAAACAAAAGGTTAAGAACTGGAGGGCATCCTGGAGATGTAGAGTACGCAATGATCCAGGAGCTCGATCAGCATCAAACGCTCACGTTTTATAGGAGGTGATGATATTTCTCTCAGCATTTAAACATATTCAAGCCTTGATAGTGAATCACATGCAAAGCAAAACAAGACTAAGAAGAAATCTGACTGAGCTTTTTAACAACACACAGAGCATCGATTGTTACGTCTTTTCACTGAGGTTATAATGTCTTCACGAAAATTGGCCTTTGAAAGGTTCGTAGTAGTGGACGTACATGAAGCGAGGGTTTGTCCGAGGTTTTAAAGGACAATTTTCTTTTTAATATTAAAGATCAATTTTAAGTCATTAGATGTCAACTTTGAAGTAGTGCTGGATTGCTTCTTGTAACCAAAGTAGTTGTAGAAGTTGTGGATAAAAAACATGTTTACATGGAGCGAAGCGGGTTGGGTTAATAGTGAAGTATACGGGAGCTTATTTAATTATATTTAACTATTGTAATAAAAACGTTTTTTGCCTTTTTGGAGCACTTTCCTTCATTTTGATTCTGGTATTATTCTTCAGTACGTGTTGTACCTGTCGCACTATATTCATCAATCGTTTTGTTGTGAGTTGATCTCGGCCGTCGCGCCGGTGGTTCCCACACGAAACTGCTGAGTGTCACATGATCAGAACCGAGTGTCATGTGATCCTGTTATATTATTATAGACGTCTCTTTGGCTGCCATCTCCAAAAACTTGCACCAACACATTCTTGATTGTTAAATAGCACTACAGGTGAGAGGAGAAACATGTTTTTAAATAACATCAATTCATGAATGTGACTATAGAAACTAATAAACCCACTCGTTGGAGTCAAGACTGTATGGAAAGCCCTTCACTACTTGTAGAGACTTTAAAAAGCAGTAGAAGCTATAAAAGACTGACTCATTTGCTTAGTCAAACCAGTTTTAATTCTGCGGTTATGATCCAAAACACCCTCTTATTCTTATTCATAACGTATTTGTTCACGTTATGAATATGCTGTGGAACCCGCTTGCTTTTGGCAAGCAGCTTTCCGTCCGAGGCATTTCGTTTGCGAAGTCATCGGCTCGCAGACGTCGAGTGAAATCCCCCCAAAAATAAGAGTGGAGCAGGGCCCGCTGAGTTTCCCCAGCACAGAGACGTTGCTGCCGAGTGCCATATCATAATAAATATATTGGAAAGAAGAGAGACATCTTTATGACTGTTGTCTCCAAAAACCTGGCAGCTCTCATCAAAACATTCTTGATTGTTGAATCAGAATTTATTGGCCATGTGTGTTTACACATACATGGAATTTGACTCTGGTTTCACGTCGCTCTTGGTACTTGTATACATACAAAAATGTACATAAACAAGATTAGTATACAAGTAGAGCAGATGGAGGAGTCTGATTCATGGGAAGAAGCGGTTCCTGTGTCTGGTGCTGTTGGCGTACAGCGCTCTGTAGCGCCTCCCAGAGGAGAGGAGCTGGAACAGCTGGTGTCCAGGGTGGGAGGGGTCTGCAGGGATCTTTCCAGCCCGCTTCCCGACTCTGGTTCGGTCTTCCTGCTAGCATTTACAGGCTAACATACAGAGCTTCAGTACCTACAAAGAAACCGTGAAAAGGGTGTTTCAGCTTTCACAATAATCGTGACACTGGGTGGTAGATCCAGCACCCTGCATATCACGAACAACAAAACATTGAGTTACTCATGTTTTCTTACGGCTTATGATATGATTGTGATTGATAACGCTGAGGTGGACTGATCGTACGAGAGCTGTCACTGGCTTCATTTACACACTTTGCTTATATACACACTTATGCGCATGTGGTGGAGATTGGCACGGTGAGGCGACAGGAGGAATTAGTTTGTCACTGTGGGTCATTTTCTTTCTAATCTAATCTGAAATACCACCAAGTACAGCGCGCTCTGAGCGTCAACATTCATGAGGCTCCTCATTGGCCACTTATGGTTGAATGTGAACGTGTCAAGCACGAGATGAGAGGCTGAACCGACCGAGCACGTTTACAGGTTGATTGAGGATCTATTAAAGGTAATGGCGCGCTGGGAGGTGTACACAAGGTTTTATAAATCAGAATATTTTAATCTTTACGTGCATTTTGCCAACCTGTAGTGTGGATCCGGCACACTGATTTATAAATGAGACCCCCAGGCGCTTTCAGAGCCAGTGCTATTAATACATAACTGCCCTGAGGAGATTTGAGAGTTTTGCCGTAGTTATAGCTGTAACGAGCAACATTTCATTTCAAGCATTTTCCATTGCAGGTCAAGCTGTAATTACAAATGTTTGATAGAGAAAATGAATACAGTAGTGCAACGCGCGACGCAACCACAGCATCACCTTTGTCACATTCTTCTGGTTATCCTGGAACAAGCATGAACTGTGTGTGTGTGTGTGTGTGTGTGTGTGTGTGTGTGTGTGTGTGTGTGTGTGTGTGTGTGAGAGAGAGGGGCTGGACTGGAACAGTCAAAGTGGTTAGTCCTGTTGACTTTAACGAGTCTACAGACGTAGATCACTTTTTTACTTGTGTTGCCTACACGGTGGAGTAAAAAAGAGTTTATTTTCACTTTTTCTTTTGTCACGGTCTCGAGCAACGGGGACGAGGAAGATGACCTGGAGCTGCTTGAGGTATCTTTATTTTTTAATCTTCTCACTCAGTTTTTTTGGCAAAAACAGCTCCTTCCTTTCTTGTAATTTCTATTTTACTACATGTGAGAACGGGCAGCGACAAGGATCGGGTCGGGTTTAGGTTTTGTATGTGGCAGTGGATGACTTAACGAGACCAAGGATTACCCCAAGATTATAACATTTATTACAACCAGAAACACTTTTACAGGGTACAAAATACAGGACGCCCATCACGTCTTGGTTAAAAACAATAAAACAAGTATATATCTAATGCTTATAGATACAAATTCACAATTCAAAAGGTAAACTCAACAAACTAACATAACACCATGCAAAACAAAACCACGCAAACCAAAACTAAACTAAACACAACCATAAATAAGAGTAGATTAGTGACTTAAACCAAACAGCAGCGGCAGTCAGCGTCTATCGCCTGCTCACTGCACAAACCCCATCCAGAAACCAGGACGAGGAAGCAGGAATATCTGGAGCTGGACCCTGAGTAAAAGACAAAAGGGTCAAGTCCACACCGACCGAAGCCTGGGCTCAGAGAGAGAGGAAGAGGCAGCTCACTGTACACCAGCTCCTAGCAAGTGACTCACCTTGTGTTTGGAGAGGCCTCAGACAAATCACCAACTACAAGCCTAAAACTCCTGGCAGACGAGCTGAACGAGTTCTACTGTAGATTTGAAAGACAACGGGACAGTCCTGACGCCATCTCCCACAGCTCCATGAACCAGCCACAGACCACCAGCCCCTGCCCAGTGACTCTGGAGAGAGACTCAAAAGGCTTTTTCAGAAACACAAGCCCCTCAAAAGCAGCCCGCCTGGACTCTGTCTCCCTCTCCACCCTGAAGCATTGTGCCCACACGGGCGACTGTGGCTAAGTGGTTAGCATGCCCAACTACTCCATGATTTGTCCTTGAGCAAGACACTTAACCCTAAATGGCTCCCTGTTGCTTTGTGTACCGTCTATAGAGCAAAATTGTAAGACCCTTTGGATAAAAGTGGCAGCTAAATAACATGTAATGCTGATCAGCTGTCCCCGATGTTTACAGACACCTTCCACACCTCCCTGGAGACATGCCTTGTATCAGCCTTCTTCAAGGTCATCACCATCATCCCCGACCCCAAACAGCTTAGTCACAGGACCCCATGACTACAGGCTCATCGCCCTGACATCTGTGGTCATGAAGTCTTTTGAGCGTCTTGTTCTGTCCCACCGAAAAACCAGCGCTGACCCAGTCCTGGACCCACTGCAGTTCGCTTACAGAGCCCACACGTCTGTAGATGATGCTATCAACACGGCCCTCCACTTCATCCTCCACCACTTGGACTCCCCAGGAACCTACGCCAGGATCCTGTTTGTGGACTTGAGCTCTGTTTTCAACCTCTCCGGTGAGGCCGAGTCCGCCTTCAGGTGGGAGACTGACCACCTAGTGACCTGGTGCCGTCTCAACAACTTATGCTGTGTTCACACCGAACGCGACAAAATGTTTCACGTCACGTCTACCGTGTCAGTTGTGTCGCGCAACAAAAAAAGTGTGTTCACACCAAACGCAGCATGACTAATCGAGCCGCCACAAAGGGGGCGTGGCTTATCTCCGTAGCTTCTCTCTGGGAAAATAACGATCTTTTACACTATAAACTACAAAAGAAAAATAACCACTAGTTCTGCTTTATACTTGTTGTGGAAGTCACAAAAACGTGGGAATATCAAACGCCCCCCTGTTTGGGTTCATTACAGCATCTGTAGCCGCACACAGCTCGGTGGATTTCACCAACTCCAGGAAGTGCCGCTAGCTTACTGCAACGGTAACCAGCCGTCATCCACCATGGAAATAACCACTAGTTCTGCTTTATACTTGTTGTTTAAATTCCACATACGTCAGAACATCAGACTCCATCGTGTCTGGGTTCATAATATTATCCGTAGTCCCTCAACAGCGTCTGAATGACGGCCGCTGTCACCTGCAGAAGTTTGATTCAACAACAGGACGGCGGCGACGAGCGGAACATCTCAACGCTGATTGGCTGACGCAACTACGACTCGCGCGTTTTTGTCGCCGGAGTTGGGAAATTTCAACTCGCATGACAACCTGTCGCGTCCAACGCTCTGTTCGCCCCGCGGCAAACTCGCTGTTCGTGTCGCCTCAAACGCGTCTGTCGCGTCGCTCGCCGGAAAAGTCGCGTCTACGCAGCTCCTACGCAGCTGTGCATTGACTTCGCATGTCATCTGGTCGCCAAATGTTGTCGCATTCAGTGTGAACACAGCATTAGAGCTCAACGATCTCAGGACAGTGGAGATGATAGTGGATGTCAGGAAGAATGCAACCCCACCAGCTCCTCTCACCCGGTGTGACTCCCCCGTCGACGCTGTGGAGTCCTTCCCTTTCCTGGACTCCACCTTAACCCAAGACCTCAAGTGGGAGCTCAGAGAAGGCCCAGCAGAGGATGTACTTCCTGAGGCAGCTGAAAAAAACCTGCCAAAGACAATGATGGTGTACTTCTACACCGCCATCCTTGAGTCCATCCTCTGCTCCTCCATCACCGTCTGGTACAGCCGGCCCTCATACTTGGCAGTGGCTGCAGCGCATCATTCGATTTGCCGAGAGGGTGATTGGCTGCGATCTGCCGTCCCTCCAGGACTTGTTCACTTCAAGGACCCTAAAGCAACAAGACAGATTGTAGCTGACCACTCTAAACCTGTTGGAGTCCCTTTCATCTGGCAGGAGGTGGCAGTTCATCAGTGGTTTCGACTTCTAAATCTTCTACCTGTCTCCTGGACCCCGATCCAACGAAGCTGCTTAAAGAAGTTTTACCTTTAATTAGTGCCTCTCAATTAAACATTATACATGGGTCTTTACTAACAGGTCGTGTCCCACAGTCTTTCAAACTGGCTGTAATTAAACCTCTTCATAAGAAGCCCATTCTTGATCCAGAGGTATTGGCTAACTACAGACCCACAGACCAGAGGTGGCAGTAGGAGGTTTCTAGGTTTCTGTGGACCCAGCTTCCACTTTCAGTCAAGGGGGGCAGACACAGTCACCTCATTAACAGTAGACTTTAGACTTTGATAGTGCTTATAGTTAGGGCCGGCTGAGGTGAGCCCTGGTGAGCCCCGGTCCAGCCCCCTTTTGGGGGTGGCTGTAGCTCAGGGGGATGAGAGGTCGTCCCGCTACCACAAGGTAGCCAGTTCGATCCCCAGTCCCCCCATAGTTCACACGTCAAAGTGTCTCTGAGCACGACACTTAACCCCTCGTTGCTCCTCACAGGGCAGCCCACCGCTCCTTCATCAAGTCCACCATCAAGGATGGGTCAAATGCAGAGAAGAATTTCCCCAAGGGGATTAATAAAAGTGTATGTTTCTTTTTCTTTTTTCTGTTTCTATCTACGCTGCAAAAGGCCTAGACTGCTGGGGGACATCTTTGGGTACACTTTGCTTCTCTCTCCTTTTCTATCTCTTCTTCTGGATGAATTAATGCCTCTTCAATGCACATTACTAACTCTATTTCTTCTAAAGAGCTGTGCTTCCTTGCCCCAAATTTTCATGGACCGCGACTGTCTGTAACCTGTCCTGCCTGCTGCGATGGATCATGGCTGTCTGGATCGTGGTCCATGCCTACTATTCATGATATGTATATATAATACCATCCATCCATCCATCCATCCATTTTCCACCCGTTATCCGGCCTCGGGTCGCGGTGGCAGCACACCCAGCAGACCGACCCAGGCTTCCCTCTCACCCGCAACATTTTCCAGCTCGTTCTGGGGGACCCCGAGGCGTTCCCAGGCCAGCCGGGAGATATAATCCCTCCAGCGTGTCCTGGGTCTTCCCCGGGGCCTCTTCCCAGTTGGACGTGCCTGGAAAACCTCTAATGGGAGGCGTCCAGGAGGCATCTGGATTAGATGCTGAACCACCTCAGCTGACTCCTTTCGATACGAAGGAGCAGCGGCTCGACTCCAAGCTCCCTCCTGATGTCCGAGCTCCTTACCCTATCTCTAAGGCTGAGCCCGGCCACCCTACGGAGGAAGCTCATTTCGGCCGCTTGTATTCGCGACCCCGTTCTTTCGGTCACGACCCAGAGTTCGTGACCATAGGTGAGGGTTGGGTATTGGACTATAGGACTGGGTATTGGTATATATAATACCAATATTATATATTGGTATTTATTTATGAACACCTTGAGAAAACATGAAACAGCGACATAGCAAAATACATTTCTGAATATAAAACTTCAAATACAATTGAAGTCTTTTTTAAAAAAAAGGGATTTATTTGGACACAGGAGGACCAAACTTAACTGTTTATGTTCAAACTGGATTTATCATGTCAGATAAATGTACTGTAGTAGAAAATACAATATGTTCTGATGAATTGGACTAGTTCATTATCAAGTATCACAAATTGAGTAAATCTACTAACATTCCACCGCTGACTAAATTCTCATCACATACTTTGTCTACAGATTGCTTCCCATTCAGAAGCATCACACCTCCACGATTAATTCAAAAGCGCTCATTTTCCTGCTGTGTGTGACGAGCACCTGTGTGTTTTGGAGAGGAGACATCTCATCATACTTCATGAAGGAAAGACCCTGCGCTTGTGACCGATGTTTATCTGGAGATGAGCCGTTGTTTATGGAGCGATTTGGCAAATTTGCCGAACCGTTTTATTCAATAAACCACAATATCTCAGAGGATAATTTCAACTGGTGGAAGGTAAGTTGTGTCTCTCAACCTGCAGTTTAAAATAGGATCAAAAAGTGAAATAAATGGACCCGTACAGCGCTTTTCTAGTCTTCCGACCACTCAATGCACTTTAACACTGCACAACATCATTCAGCCAAAGATGGGAGGAGCTGCCATGCAAGGTGCCACATCAGTATCATGAACCATTCATACGCCGCAATTTAGGGTGAAGTGTCTTGCTCAAGGACACATCGACATGAGCTAGCGGAGCCAGGGATCAAACCGCCAATCTTCTGATTGAAACACGATCCTGCGCACCACTGAAACACAGTCGCATTCAGCGTTGGCCATCACTGGTGGTTGACAGGAGCCACGACACCACCGCGCAGCCCTCGTTCTAGCAGATGTACTCAACAGATGAATCTCATTCTGAGTCCAATGAAAGATGATTCAGAAGATGTCACTGAGCAATTACTATGCTCGTGGTCGTGTTGCACTTTAATTCACATTTCAACCTCTCATTATACACAATCATGTGTAGTGAGCAACTTTAAATATACAATCAACAATCAACCTTAAGATACATTCAGCAGACTGCAGATTTAACCTTGACGCTCTTTCCATCCATGATCTTCATTCACTAAGTGGAAAATACAACATTCGTGCATTTTACTATATTAAAAAAAATCAATCACTGTAGTGACAGTGACTGATAATTTGTTCATTTTGCACAATGCATGTGGTCTAATAGTAAGAAATATTTGTTTTTCCTGACAGAGCTTAAAGTGTAAAAATTGCAGCTTCAGTGCTTACAAAGAAGCCGTGAACGGGATGTTTCAGATGTTCCCGACCAGCGCTGAAGTTGAAGCATCCAGACCCGACCGCTGCAGGACTTGTGCTGTGGTGGGCAACTCTGTGAATTTGAAGAAATCACATTACGGACCTCTCATAGATTTCCAAGACATCGTCATCAGGTAAATGGGTTGAGACGGTGGGACGAACATGAATGTTGTTTTCTCCTCAATGTCAGAAAGTAAAAGTGAAAATCGTTGAGAATTATTCTTTGTGCTGTGCAGAATGAACCGAGGTCGTACCAAAGGCTTTGAAGCAGATGTTGGGACCAGAACAACTCATCATGTCATGTACCCAAAGAGCGCTGTGGATCTGGACAACACCACTCGTCTTGTGCTGTTTCCATTTAAGATACTGGATCTCGAGTGGATTACGAAGGCGCTCAACACAGGAATGTGAGCAATCATTTTCATTTGCAGTTTGAGTTGTTGCTTTAATTTTCTTTTAATTTTCCTCGTTTATCATTTTGAAAATGATCCAATCATTTGAAATTGTTGTGTTTGACATTTCATGCTATTTCCGACAGCTCATATAAAGAAAGACGACTCAAGGCCAACACGGACTTGGTGAGTATTCTTCTGAATGCGTTTATCAATAAAGTTTCTTGGCTCAAAAGGTAATAAAAAATACGTTTCAATCCCTAACAGGTGATGGTGCTTAATCCAGCTTTCATGAGGTATGTTCATGAAGTGTGGCTGCAGAAGAAAGGTCATTATCCATCCACCGGCTTCATGGCTTTGGTTCTTGCTCTGCATATTTGTGACGAGGTAGGTTTCCTTTTAGATTGAGAGAATGTTGTAACACACTGATGATCGACCAGTGGACGCCAATGATGACGAAGGAGAAAGCGTGTAATCTCCTGTTATTCAGTGAGATTTTAGGAACGCTTTTACCACATTATCTGTCTCACCATGCGTTGGCCTTTGTCTTCCCAGGTCCATGTGTTTGGTTATGGAGCAGACAGTGATGGAAACTGGAGTCATTACTGGGAAGAACTCAAAAACAAAAGGTTAAGAACTGGAGGGCATCCTGGAGATGTAGAGTACGCAATGATCCAGGAGCTCGATCAGAATCGAACGCTCACGTTTTATAGAGGGTGGTGATCCTTCTTCTAACTAACTCACCAAACCTGTCCGTGTTTCCATGTAATTCTGTGTGAACATAAGTTGCGTAACGAGGTCAGGGAAAACAAATAGAAAAAAATGCAACTTGAATTGTATTTTCAACACAAGAGTTTTTTTACAATACACAGCATCGATTGTTAAGTCCTTTGACTGTGTTTCTAATGTTTCCACCTAAAAAGACCTTTGGAAGGTTCGTAGATGTACATGAAGAGAGAGTTTTCAGAGGTTTAAACAGACAATTATTTTTTGAACATTTGACATCCATTTTAATTAATGAAATGTCAATTTTTAAGAAGTAGTGATGGATTGCTTACCTGTGTTACAGATGGTAGAAACACTCTGAAATGATATCAATGATCTATATACATCTATACTATATATGCCTTCACATTGTGTCAACAATGTTCTTATAACTGAAGTAAACTAAAAGTTATGGATACAAATTTCCATTGAACAAAACAGTTTGGGGTTGTTGGGTTATTAAGTATCGACCTTATTAAATGTGTTTCACTTTAAAACGTTTTTGCCTACATTCTTTGGATTTCTTGAGCACTTTCTTGAGTTTTGCTTCTGGTATTATTCTTCAGTACGTGGTACTGCACATGTCACTGCTAAGGCACAGTTTACCCCAAAATAATTGTACCTGTCATGCTCTTCATTATCTAAAATCAGCTGTTTTGGTAAGAGTTGATATAAGATGCTGCTCATAACAAGGTCTGTGGATTATCTTGCGTAACAGAGTCATGACTTCTAAAAAGAGACGGCCCTGTTGAGTCAAGTCTCATAAAACCAGATTATTTTATCATAGATAGACATCTGTGCGGCCGCTGTCTCCAAATACTTGCACTAAAACATTCTTGATTGAGAAATAGCATTACAGGTGAGAGGAGAAATGTACATCACACATTACGATCTACAAACACCCGCACATACACGCCTGTACATTTGTGCCAAACCGGTTAACACAAACATTTAATAAATAAAGAAACAGTAATGCATTGGGCCACGTGGGAACGAGCAGAACACAGAGGCATCATTTCACAAGAAGGAAAGAATGGCAAATACAAAGCTCCTCGTGCACCTCCGTGTGTGATACGATGAAGACGGGTTAAGATGCGGGCGTGACAGGTCCAATGGGAGGTGAGGATCTCTGCAGTGGACACCTTTTGGAGAGAACCAAAAGCAGGAGTCTGACCCGTGTCTGTATTGAGCGCACGCAAAGTAGATGTGTGGAGATGAGCGCTCACAACTTTGTGAGTTACCTGCAGCCGAGATCCTGGAAAGACTGGCGCCGCTGCAGCACACCTGCTTAAATGGACTGACCCGGATGATTGGATCGGTGCGTTTGTAAGAAGCCAATCAGAACGCTGCAGCTCGAGTCCTGACTGAGACCAGGAAAGTGGATCACATCCCTCCAGTTCTGAGGTCTTTGCACTGGCTTCCTGTCCAAGAAAGAATTGACTTTATAATCCTGCTGCTGGTTTATAAAGCAGAGAAAAGAGCTTAAATACGTTTGTGATCTGCTGCTACCTGATGAACCATCAGACCCCCTGAGGTCGTCTGGTTCTGGTCTACTTTCTGTTCCAAGAGTCAGAACTAAACATGGAGGCAGCGTTCAGCTTTCCTGCTTCACTTCTCTGGAACGAGGTCCCTGAAAGCTGCAGGTCTGCTGAGACCCTCAGCTCCTTTAAATCAAGATTTAAGTTTGTTTGTTTTCTCTTGCCTGCAGTTGAACCAGATTCGAGGATATTAATCAATTTCTGCATCTCACTAATGCATTTTATTTCTTTAAACTGCACTGCAACTTTAATTCTACTTTTTACTTCACTGTTTTTAATGTTTTAAGGAATGTTCTTTATTAAAAAAAGAAAGGACGAACCAGTTTCTGTTGGCTTCTGCAACCTCACCGTCACACAGCCCCTTCAACACTAAGCCCACACAGAGTGAAAGGAGATTCAGAAGGAAACGTATTAGAGGAACAGGGACAGATGCATCGATAAGCTGCAAGGACTGCAGGGAATCACTGAAGTGAGATATTTTCCTTTCACAGAATACAAGACTTTGAACAATTCTGGGATTTGATTAATGTACTTTCTAGAGACGAGAGACACTGGATCCAGTTCAACTCCCATGTTCTGCATTTCATGTACAGGAAAGTTTCCCAGTACTATTTTGTAATTTGTCACATGGACTAAAGACGATGTGTGTGGCCGCCAGTGTTTGTTATGCGTGAGGCGCAATCAGGTGATAAATTCCACCTGTGAAGTTTTTAGTGTTGCAGACCGTAACTCGAGCACGGCAGTGAGTTTAAGTGCACTGCTGATCAAATAGAAGCACAAGTCTGACATCTAGTGGTGAATACTGAGAGTGCATGTCATTTATAACTTCAGCTTGTTGAACATACAACATGGTCAGATGTGTTAACTTAAAAATGGACACAGGGAATTATTATTTTTTTTTTTTTAAAAAGAAGAAAGTTAAATGTAAAGATTTTCTTACAGTCCAAGAGACTTAATACATAAATATATATTTATAGTTTGTAAATGTAAAACATTTTTAATTTTACCATTCCTAACACATTCAGGAAAGTGTGTATTTCATCAACTAAACTATATCACAACACCGTGAGGTTATTCTACATATGGTTTATGGGAAACATTTCATGAATTAACGTATCATTGTCAGTTGGTCGATAGTACTTATAAAGTTCCAAAAATAAAAATATGTTCAGGCATTAAGTTGTGATATGCTCAGTTTTATTAGCTTTCAACATTTTTCAAGACACTTACAGTACATAACATGAAATGTTAAATATGTTTTTACAAAATTTCTTAAAGCTGTACACAACTTAACTATAACTTAACAAGTGACTGAACAATACCATTAATATGTAAGATATTAAAGTTTACAAGCCTTTGACTTCTTTGTCGCAGTTGGCACATGTGATGCCACAGATTATGGTAAAAATAAACTCTTTTTCTCACTAACCTACCTACTCTCGCTGACAAATGGATAAATCCAGAAAATAGACTGTTGGGCCCCCGCTGGGCCGCTATTTTAAGAACTATGTTTAAGAGGTCAACTTGAAAGCGGGAAGAGGAAATCTGATGGAGATGAACTGCAGCCCATTCACTGAAAACAAGCCATGAATTATCTTTTATATCCTCTGCTCTGTTGCTTTTCCTACTTGTAGTGGTAACCTGTGCCATTTATTAACTATAAAACAATGTTTCCATGTCTTTCACACGTCTTATTTGAGGTAACAAGATCACAAGACACTGCACGTTTACATTTGTTCATTACTATTATTAAACTAATCATTAGGGCATTTATTTATGTCAAACTAAAAAAAGTTCTCAAAGCCCAAGATGGCGTCTCAAATTCACATCAATTTCTCAGATTTGTCCCAAAAGTCATCCGGTTTATATTTAAAGTGGTTTAAAAAAAAGAACAAAAACACGTCTATAAGTTTAAGAGGGCGTGATAAACAAAATTATTGCAGATTTTTGTTAAAATGCGCATCTATTTTTGCCGTTGTCGTTTATTGATTCAACCGTTGATGCATGACCTTGAAGTAGATGCCCTTCGCTCAGGCCCGCTTCATGTCCGTGTCACTTCCAACCAGTTCAAGTAAACAACCTTCTCTCAGCCTCTGCTGCAATTGATTACAGCTGAGTGTAGGATGTTTACACAAACTGAGTCTGAACAACAGATATTGAGGATAAGGGCCACCAAAACAAAACAGGGGTTCAAACGTGACCTACATGGCCTAATTACAACCACTACTCTTAATATTAGAACTACAACCTTCACAGATAGGTCTGACGAATGGACACGGGACATTTAGCTCACGCTTTCGTTTCTGTGGAGCTGGAGGCAGTCGGCGGCAGCAAACATCGGACTGAAAGCTCTGCAGATAAACAGCTTCCAGTCGGGGATGTTTACAGCCCCAGACCACCTTGTGCATTTAGTCACAATGTGCACAGCCAGAGACAAAGTCACAATGTTTAACAAGTAATGTGACATCTAAACAGCAGGAACATCTTGCCCTAGATATCCCTATGAGGTATACTGTACGCTAAACACTGTGCTGGGGCTTCTGAGGGCAGGAAACAGTAAGGCCATCTGACCATGATGACACACTGACTGCCACTGTAGATGATGTCATCTGTAGTGAATCCAGATTCCACTGTCAAAGGCGTCATTGTCTTGCATTTTCCTAAAAACAAACAAATGCAGAGGAGAAGTTAGCGCGACCTCATTCGTGTGAGTCTAACCGGCTTGAACGTGCTGATGCTGAGGACGACTTTCAATGACAACGCACCAAATGTATTCACCCGCACGCTCTCTGCACAGTCTAACGATTTATACGCAACTGCCACGTGTTTTCTATGAATTAGGAGTCAATAAAACAAAACAAGAAAAACTTTGTTGATCTAGACTTATTCCCACTGCTTTTGCAACGATTAAACGGGCTAGCTTGCCGTGGGGTATGAACTTTGTGAGGACGCGCGCTAAAAAGGTGATTATCGTTAACACCACGGTTCAGGTAGATAGATACGTGATTAGACTTGAGTGTCGCTGTATAACGGGGACGTTACTGTCACGGTACACAGCTGGGAAGCGGTTCCCCTGCTGCAAGGCCAGCTGCTGTGTCCTATCCTGCAACACCGAGGGGAGGAGGAGGGGGTAAGCTAACTTAAATAGCTCTGCAGCCTGAGGTGACACGCGTCTATTGTAATTTAAGTGCGTTTGTTTTGCTTTCCAGCCGCTTAAAGTAACTTTGTCTCCCGCATACAGGGCAGCCTGCCAAGGCAAACAACGTGCTGCGGCGAGCTGGCGCTCCTGGTAGCCAACGACCTAGGCTCCAGCTAGCTCGCAACGCTAGCTTAGCGTTAGCTTGCCTGTGACCCTAACCTTCTGCTGTCTGACGTTTCCTTACCGGGGCGGAAGGGAAGAAGAAAGACAAAAAACAACCACAAAAACACGATTATTCCCCCGGACCGCAGCGGGTAGTTTTTGAAGTTCGAGTCGGAGGTTTTTTCGGCGATTGTTCTGTCCGGTTCTGCGCCGCCTGTTAAGTTTCCTTCCGTTTTTCATTCACTTGTCTTTTATTTTGACCTTTGGTTACTCGACACCAACGCTGACGTCATCGTCATGGCAACAGAGCCCCCGCCCACCCGCGAGCCATGGACCCGTGGATGTGGGTTTAACCTTGTGCTGCGTGTGGACAGAGACGTGACATTCAGCCATTTTAATACGGTGTTTTTTTTTACAGCTATGTATGTGAAGATGCACATATATTTAAAGTTTAAATCAAATGCACGTGACACGAGGCCTTTTCCTCACGCTTGAGTGAAGCAACCAGTTGACAGGTTGAGGAAGTAAACGTGCAAATGCAATAACGACAAAAAAAAAGAAAAAAGCAATCCTATGTGTTTTAAGTAGAAGTAAAAGTATTGAAGTATGTAAATAAGAAGTAGACCTGTTAGAAATATAAGTAATCTTCTCATCATGCAGCAGAAGTGGTATATACATATAGCCTGCTACTGATTATTATCACTACATCATGTTAGTACAGCGTGTAATGCAATTTTTTTTTGCAATTCTATTTTTGTCATTGTGTTTATTTTTGTACTTTTATGTTGTTGTTTCAAGATCTGTTTGTGGCACCTGATTGGGAATAATAACAGCAATGTTCTGGTGGAGGCAATGACACTCTTAAATATGTTACAGACTGATCAAATATTTAGTTTTTTAAATCTCAATCCACAGGTAGTTTAAGCAAGCGGCTGCTGCTGTCAGGGAAATATAGTGATTTATTTATTTAGAGTTTATTTACAATCTCTATTCATGTGAAATGCATTTCACAATCAGCAATTGGGATATTGCCAGGGCCGGACAGGACTGGCCATGTAGGCAGGCGACCTTCACACAGGCGATGCGGGTTCAAGACTGAGTCGGGCAGTACGCTGTCTGCAGGCTCACCTCACGGGCCCCTGAGAGGATGAGGCTCCTCTCAGGGGCCCGGACCCCTGGTGCTCTGATCTCAGATGAGTATGAGTATGTTCATTCATCTCATCTGAGATCTAAGACTAAACATGAGTATGTTTAGTCTCGTTCAGAGAGACTTTTGTTTAGTCTCTCTGATCTCAGATGAGATGAATGAGTATGTTCACCTGGCGTGCAGCGTTTGGGCTAGTTCACTCACCACCTTGGGAAACATCCTGTTTTTATTTATTGAATCTATCTATACAGTATTTTCTATTTTGTTTTCTATTTTATTTAATTGTGTTTTCTCTTAAAAACGATATCCGGATGCTCAGTTGAGAATATTTTTTTCCACAATGTGACTGGAAAAGGACAATACTTGATAAATTCCCAATTTGTCTCTAATTGTCGTAACAATTGCAAATTAATTCTCTATCTTTTTACATTTTTAAAAAATTAATAATTGTTTGTGCGAGCTAAAATAGACTGTTAAAAAGGCCTTGGTTCGTACACCTGAGTGTGCGGCTATAAGCGTGCTCGAGGAAGTAGACATGAGCGTGAAGCACTGGAGTGCTCCCTAAATTGCACCCTGTTTCCTTCACTTGCGTCCTTTCCTTGCCTCTGAAACAACTTTAAGTCCAACAAAGCAAACAGCGCCAGAGGCTTTCAGATCCCCTATGTTACCTCTGATGGTACGTAACATTCCCATTTGTGACACAAGCTTGTGCGTTTGCTATCTTTAAAGTCGTCGAGTCTGTGCGTCACAAAAAAATGCCCAGAGGGAATTTCTTCACATTTGGCACAAGCGTCTACTTGGACTCGAGTTATGGCCAAAAAACGTGCTCCGTGAGGTCACAGTGACCTTTGACTACTTACTTATATATGCTAATTATGACAAAACACACAGACAAACACACACAGGCCTGGACTGGGACAAAAATTCGGCCCTGGACTTTTTGGTCCAGACTGGCCCACCACAATCTGCGCGCAGATACTGTGCCAACTCGGTCCGTTGATGTACATATAATCACACAAGCCCTCAATGACACTCCTATACTGAATAATATCAATAATATAATCAATGGCTGGGCTTGGGGGTCTCTGGTAAGAGAGATGATGTACTGGGCACAAACCTGGATGTGAAAAGTAGAGAAATAGTATTAAGAATTACGGAATATGTTTGAACACCCCTAATAGCTATGCAGATGTTTAATTGTTATTCAGTGTTTCATTAGTTTCAACTGTATAATGTTAAATGAGTCATTGTCTCCTTGTCTCTTATTTGATGTAATTTAATCTGAAAACTTCTATAAATAAGTGTTCAAAAAAATAAAAGCAAGGACAATAAACCATAAACATTGACAGAAAAAAATAGGTAAAGCATATTTGAACAAATTGGATAGTGGGCTCACCACCATAAAATAGTGGTCAATTGATCCTGATAGTATATTATTTTCCAACACTTTAGAACTAGACTTACACCACCGCCGGTGTAAGTCTAGTTCTAAAGTGTAGCAAACATGCAGCAGAAAAAAATAGCTTTATCTTGTTTTAAGCTCATATTTAAGCTCCATCTTTGGCTTTTTTGTGAAATCTAACATGTTGAGCTAACACAATGAGCTCACCAAGTAAATGAACTCACAGTCGGAGTTAACACATATTAAGTCAGGTCCTCAACTGGAAATAAATAAATAAATAGCTATTTTATAAACAAATTGCATATCTCATAACAGCTTGTGATTATTGGGATTTGTTATGTGTATTGCGGCCTCGCCTCTGCTTTAGCTTCCAGAGGCCGCCGTCTGGTTGAATCGGAGCTTCAGGGACTCGGACAGTCCAACGCGGTTATGCGCTCTGTCAATAACCAGCTGGCCATCACTAAAAATGAACATCACTGCGACGTGGCACCTGGCTGAAATGTGACAAACACCTTGTTTAGCTTTGAGCATTTGCCGGCTAATGTGCCGCTGGGTTAAAGGTCCTTATCCACCACAACAAGTATGTTTATGTGTTCACACATTTGAACACTTTAATTCATTCACCTGGTGCAATATCTAATACGTTTAAGTGCTTTTATACACATTTTATTTTTATTCCATCTGTATATTTCATCTTGATCTTACTGTTTTATTTTGTTTTATTAGTGTTGTACTGTTTATCTATATTACTTGATTTTGTATCTTGTATTTACTTGTGATCAATGCTGCTGAGGGACTAATAAAGCATTATCTTACCTTAAGAAGAAGTGCATTCATTATCTTAATACAGTTTGACTCTTTTTCGCATGTTTCTTTACGCTTCACAAGAAATATATTATAATATATGCGAGGCCACTAGTCTGAGCTTCAATTGTACCATCCATGGAACATGCAGCGGTTAAGTGCCTTGCTCATGGACTTTAACCTTCTGATATTAGCAGAGAAACAAGCAAAGCAGCAAACCTTTATATGCTGCAGTTCTCGTCAACTGCTTTGTCCGTTCTCCTCCACATGAGGTCAGGCTGGATCCATCTGCTCTCCGGCTCCGCTTCACTCAGCCGAGCCAAGTTAACTATGAACTTGTGATGGATTACAGGACATTTATTCACTATTTAATATGCAGTGCACATGCATGTGTTGCGAGATAACTCCCAGTGCCCGCTTTTTTTTCTTCTTTTTTTCGGGGGGTTGGGGGAGAACGTAAAGCAAGATCAGCAAATGCAAATTCCTAAATTTCTCTCTGAATGTAAAATAATAACAATATTCATTAGGTTTCAGAATAGTCGTGTAGCGCTCAGTGTGTAACACTGCTGAAGATTTCTTAATAATTCATATAACATATCTCAGTTATTTCTTATGAAAGGACCCAGCGAAGAAAATCCATCTATAACCTAACCAGGAAAATTGATTCCCTTGTCATTCTGTGTGGTCTGAAATTGCCCAGAGCTATTATGAGAGAGACTGATTTTCTCTGTGCAGCCGAGTGGAACAGTCTCCTTTTTGAGATGTGAACAGATTCATAAGCAACAGCACTGTTAAAGAGGTAGGAATATATATATATATATATATATATATATATATATATATATATATATATATATGGCAGATGTTTTCCAAAACAATTCTATTATAAAATACGCTGTATTATAAATAAAATGAAATATACTGTAGCAACATTTTAAAAGAGAATGTTTGAAAATAACTTTGTTAATAAAAGGTTTATTGAAGGACATTTCTCAGCAGAAGCACTCATGATTATACAAAGAAGCCATCAATATGATGGTCATCATCAAATACCATAAAGCAATGTAATCTTGCTCTCTTGCATTTTGCTCAAAATGTATGTATATGACAGAGAAATACATTCAATTATTGTGAGAAAAAAAGCAGAAGCATAGATTTCTGGATATTATCACAACATGTGATTTACAAACTAAACACGTTACCATTTCAGGGACCTGTGTTCCAGTGAAAAGTGCATCTGGATGGTTTTACTGGGCCTCACTGACTCTTTGGGGGAGTTTGTGTGCCTCATTGACAGACTTGATCACTTTCTCGCTCCCAAAATATGGATTTTTTTGGGGGTTCTGGGCATTATTCTACCTTTTATGTAACGATCCAACTGTGTAAATAAAAACTAATAGGGTCATCTCAGGTTAGAGGCATTGGTTTTTAGAAAGTTTGGTGTGGATAAGTTGTGTTCGCTGCAGCTCAGAGCGCATTGGAGCACATTCAGTCTGCATTTTCTTCTCTGTGGGCGAATGCTCGCTGGGATAACTGAAATATAAGCCCTCCGTTTTTCTGCCCTTAATTCATATATTAAATATTAATCCAGGGACGAAAGCTTTTATTGTATGCCAATGATTGATAACAGGTGCTCTGAGCTAAACAGACACAGTTCATTTTGTAATGAGATGGGAAACAAGACGTGCATCATACGACACAAAGTGCACGTCACACAGGAACACCAGCACGGCACTGGTTTCCAACTGGGAACGCCGAGGACAGAGTTGCACGAGCGTTTACAGCGTTGACGCGGTTTCAACTCATTCCAAACGGGTTGAACAAAGAGCTGCAGAGTCCACAACGGAGGAAGCAATCAGAGCTCATTATCCACTTTTATTTACCCTCCTGTGAGCGAGGAGAGTCACTGAGGAGACAAATATTTATTTGGATTCATTTTACTGTGCAACTTTCTGTTGTTAACTCATGTACAGCTAATTAGAGGCATCTTCAGCTCTGAAGTGAACTAAAGCTGTGTTCTTGCGTGTATACATGGGGACTCTGCGGACTGTTTTTCCTTTACACGAGTGTAATCCTTGTCAAATTTGAAAGGACTTTGTTACAATAATTCATAATACCCAAATGATTAAAGCCAGCTACAATTCCTGGCCTTTCTACATTTTATCCCTGAATGCCCATGAAGTGTTTGTTTGTTTGGTAATATAATATGTTTGCTCTTCTTGGCTTTAAGTCGATGTCCAGTTTGAATTAATAACTATTGGTTTACGTCATTTAGTAGAATATTGCAGGATGGATAGAGCGGGGTTGGTGCTAGAAGTGATATGCGAACAAACTTACTCATGTTTTTGAATCCGCAATTTGTTCTAATTTTGTGACTACACATTATCTGAGAATGTGTTCTCATTTTTGGGCGGTCGAGAGAACTCGTAACAAGACGCCAATGATGCATCTACGGTTTTTACCTGATTTGAGGATTATTTGAAATGGGAAGTTGCAATTTTTGAATTCCCAAAATTGAAATTTCCAACAGGAAATCGTAAAGTCGGATAAACCCCACGAACACCAACCTCAAAATCCAAGATGGCCGCTGGTGAAAAATGCAGGCGGCTGCTAGATCAGCTTAACTCAACCAGCCAAAAAAACCCACAATGGTAATCTATTGAGTGTTTGGTAGACTTTGGAATACAAAAGACACATTTTTAGATTTGAGCATGAACATCATATAAATGAAATTTTGATTGTAGAGTAATTACAATGATTGGATTATAGCCATTCCCTTACATGACACTGCGTGCGTTCAGCTTCTGAATGCTTGCTCGGTGTTTAATTTCCTGTAACTCTTGTGCGATCACGCAGCATTTGCACACAGCGTAACACCTGCCCTCATACAGTAGGGATGCTATTTGCTAAGAATAAACAAACATGTCTTCAATTTATTTTATTCAGCACACCTGTGTGAGAGCAGATTGAGATGCTTCAGAATGTGTGATGCATCGGGAGTTGACCTTTCACATGTTTTTATGAAAATTATGAGAAAATCGAGGAAAAACTAAGAAAATGTTGCCGCATGAGGCCTTTTGTGTTTTTGCATGTCGCACACCAGTGACCCTGATTATTGCAACTCCATATCCGTACATTGATTGTTTATTCCTCCCTCGAAAGAAAGGTTGAGTTTCCTTCCTGGAAATAGAAACTCCACTGCCAATTTTGATCACGCGACTCAAACCTCTCCACTGTTTTTCTTATTGTTTGTGTAGTTTAAGTGCTATTTAATAACGTCTGAAAAATGAATAAACCATTCAACCCTCCTCGACGCATCCTGTTCAGTGTGTCGAGGGTTTGTTGCCCGTTCCAGCGTTCACTGAGCAAAATGGAAGTGAACGCCATGTCTGCTACACACCTAACACACACACACACACACTCACACAAAGAGACGAATGGAGCACATTCTCACCTGAGGACTATTCAATTTAGCTGACGTGCTTGTCGTTGGAAACGGGAGAACCCACGCGCGCATATAGAGAGCCGGGACGTTACGCTGCGAGGGAACAATGCCGAGCACCGCGGCACCGTGCCGCCGGCGACATCGTTGTGTATCTTATCTGTTCATCTGCGATGGAAACATTGTTGTGTTCATCCTAAAGGCTGAGTTACTAGGCAACAACAGTGATATATGCAATTTCTTCTTCGCATACCATAATTGGTTGATTGCCGGTCCGGCCGCATGTGTGAACAACAGCAACGCCACACAATCACACGTCACACGAGGACTGTGAGAGCTTTTTTTATACAGGGGGGTGATTGTAACCATTACATGTGATTGGATAAAAGCCGAGACGTTCCTCCTCTTTCAGCGTCGCGTCCCCTTCACTCTCCTTCAAAGAAAATGCGTTACATGAGGGCAGGGAGAGGAGAGAGATACAGTATGCTTGTTTTTTGACGTGGCACAATGTGTTTTAGTGGCTGGATGGGTGAAACAAAACCAAGACTTTCACCAAGGAGATCGCTGTTCGTGTCCCGTGTTTCCCACGAAATGTAATTGAAGTCCTCTTTATTTTCATAGGAGATTGTGACTTTATATCATCTATATACATTTCATATGTAATCTTGTGACTGAACGTGCAAAGTTTTCGGTAGATTTTGTTTTTTTATTCATTGGAAAAATGTGGGACGTGATGGACCTCCCGGGAGCTCTCGTTTCCTTTGGTCTGAGCGCAAGTTAAAAAATAGATCAGTCTCATAAGTCCCGTTACAGCACACCAAAGCCTGTCAAATCCAAAAGTTCAAAGTGGGTTTAGCCGGCGTAAAGGTAGCATATGGGACAGCTCTTGTGAAAGATCAAGTGGATTATGACACCAGGTTTTAGGTAAAGGGCACCTTTGATGAACTGAATGACTAGCAATGTGAAAATGAGTGCGAGGTGGTCTAGTAAACAGGTGGTTTACCTGCTGCGTTTTGACATCGAGAGGCTTTTAAATGGCAAATTGCAACAGCTTATCGATGGGGAAAATATCTGTATTTGTGTTTGTGTTTGCTCAACTGCTTTTTTTTATTTTGACATGCCTGTGTGCCTCCTGTTGGGTGTAAAATGTGCAGCTGCCTCCATCATTTCTACACGTTTGTTGGTCACTTCCTTGCTGCTATACAAAGCCAAGATGGAGACCTGTGAGGGTTAGAAGTGTCCAGCGAGCCACATTCAACCTTTTGACCTTCATGGTGTTCACCGTCCGGGTACAGCTGCACTGCGGTTTGACACGCTTGTCAGTGTGAACTCATTCAATGCGCCACAAAGAATAACAAGGGTAAAGTACGGGGAGGATGAGACTAAAGACACAGCAGGCGGGCAATTTCAGCACTTTTCTTCATCGTCGCGTGGATAATGAATAGGCGAAAACATTCAATCATAAAGTGAAGGCTCCATTTTGTATTCTCAATTTTTGCTTTTAAGATTTTAATCTAGTCAATAAAAAAAAGATTCCGTGACTTTGAGGGGATAATTGCCCCACTTGTCCTCACTAAAGGATGTTTGCCACTTTACTGTTCAATTAACAAAAAAAAAGCTAAACAAACGCTGAATGAAAACAAGTCTTCTAAAATAGTCCTGTATCTATGCAACACTGTGGTTTTATGATGGATATTATGTGGAAATCAATAGGTTGAAGTGGTCTTACAGCGCCCGTGGTTTTATTCACATAAATTAAATGCAGGCGTCTGTGCTGAACTTTGCAAAAAGCTTTGAAATAATTCACCGCCCATACCGCTCCTCTTCCACGGCCTTGGAGGATTTATGTTTTGTGTTAAGTAAGGCTGAAGCTACTCATGTTATCTCACTCCATCAATAGCAAATACATTAACAATATCTAGTCGCTGCAAGCACACTATTAATTTACCACGACCTGTCCCTACAGGGGCCGAATGATTGTTGGAGGCAACGAGGTGGATCTGCTTACCCTTCCCTGGGACACGGTGTCGCTGCTGAGGGGGATCAATGTCCACTGAGCTCGGAGGAAGAGGGGGCAGGCAGGCAGCCAAGCAGCCGGCTGGAGGAAGCCCTCAACCTCAGCTCGAGTGACGCTGTCACCTAAGAGGTCCCAGCAGGCCCCGCGGAGACAGAGAGGGATGCGCCGCCTGATGCCGGAGCCATGTCCTCTCGCACAGAAACACGGGCCTTCGTCCCTCAAAGGTTGAAGAGGACAGAGGTAACGGATATCGCGAGCTCCGGTTCTTGACGAGAACAACCCCAGAGCGCCTTTGACAGGTGATCGTCAGTCAGACATTGTGACATTCATCATTTACCCGCAGCAGCTCTCGATTAAAGCAGGAACAACTGAAAGAAGATTGAGCGTATTCTTACGTGCCACGAATAAAAACGTGGATTCATAAGCACCCCAGCCGTCGTGACCTTACCTTACTAAACACTTGAATTAGATTCAGGCAACAAAAGACTGTGGTCTCGATTAAAACAGGTAACGTTGTCACGTAAAGTAACTCCGCTTATTACGAAACTGCAGTTAGTAAAGTTCTGAAGTTACAAAACAGTGAAATAAGTAAACGCTGACTTGATTTCACACAGCAGCATCCTGGGTAAACGTCCTGTGTTGGTTTGACCCGTCTCCTCTCACTGGACTTTTGTGAACTTTCGCAATATTTTTAAAAAAAAACAATTGCTCTGTCCGTCTGACATTGACCCGGATGACCTGACGTTAGCGTTAGTTGAAGAAGTGTCTTAAACAAACGTGTGCGGCTGTGAACGGGGAGCTTGTGGGGAGAGTGGTCTCTGAAATGTCACGTATGTAAAAAAAGTAATAACAAATACAAGTAATACAAAGTAATAACACACAGAATGGAATAAAAGCTGGCCTATTAATGGCTCCCAACATGTCAAAGAGTTCCTGTTTTGTGTTCAAAACCACACTGAAAAAGAAAAGAGTATTTTAAAAGCTGCTGAAAAAAACACAAGGAAAAAAGTAGCTTCCTGTCTCCGCCACACACAAACCTCTCTTTTTGACTTTTGACCTCTCCAATTAAAAAAAGAAAAAAGAAGAAAAGAAAACGCCGGTGCAAGTTTTCAACCCTGCTGCTGAATAAATAACAGAGCGTATATGTTGGAGCTCATAAGCCCCTGGAGCAAAGCTACCGCATCAGCGAGCTCCTCAACCTCCCGACTGGTGACCTCAGAGAAGGTCAAAGGTCAATACCGGAGCAATCGCAAGCAGCACATGCAACAGTGGGGTTTTCGCGGGAGCGCCTGGGTTTGGGAAGTGTGTAAATACAAGACGGAGAGAGAATGACACAAGGAAGAAGACGATACAGAAAAGTGGTCGTCTGCAGAGACCCTCAGTGTGCGGACCCATCGTTATTCCAGTGGGTGGTCAGCCCAGCAAGCAGTTTTGACATTGGAATATCAGACAAGCAGAAAATTGAGTGTTTGATCGTTCCGTCGCGAGCGCTCTCTCCGTCACGTCAGACTCTCGGCTCGGAGGATGTGACGTGAATGCAGCGGCAAACCAGCAGTCAAACTCAATGTGACTTTACGGTAATAAATTAACATTACTTCATCTTTCCCATTTAGCCGCTTCACACCGAAACAGTCGGTGCGTTCTGTCAGGGGGGAAAAAAAAAGAAAAAAAAAAGTGACAATTTAGTGCTTTTGGCGTTTCCGGCTGCCAGCCCATAAAAATATTGTTAAAAAAAGCTCTCGGAGGGCATCGCTGTGATGTGCCTTTGTCTTCTCTGTTGCTCTTGAGGGGTTTGAAAATTCCTGGTGTGTAATGATATTTGAAGTGATTAAAGAGAGCCGCTCAGTGGAGCTGACAGCTCTAATGGAGAGCAGGAAGCGCTCGTCCGGCCCCGCCAAAGCCAGACGCAGCTCCCTGACAGCCGCTCGAGGAGCTCAGAAACGCCAAGAGGGATATCGTCTCTGATTTTATTTACAAAGACATCGCTTGTTTATTTGGTTATGCAGCCGGGGAGACTGTAAGATGGAGATCATGGAAACATATTGACAACGGAGCAAAGACAAAAGCTTTATCTGGCACCACAAGCTTTCACAGACCTTGGAAGTCCACCACCGGACTCCTGGTGGTCTCTTCTGAAAGAAAGGTCGCGCATGTCTTCCTTCAACAAAAAATGTAGTTTTTATCCTTTTGAATTTGTTGAATTCATTATCTAATCTTCTGCTTTACAGGCCTGTTACAAAGAAAGAGCCATTAAATCCTCACAGTTAGCATCTCTTCAGTGCATGTGTCTTTTACATTGAACTGATTGCATTGTCCTCGTGATTGGCCAGGATGTGCACCGCCTCTCGCCCAATGTCAGCTGGCTCCACCCCCTCCAATAAGGATAATCTGGGGGAACTAATTGATGGCTGGTTCATTTAAAACAGCAGATGGCGTTTAAAGACATTTTCTAATATGAAATATCGTCTTTATTTTCCACTGAGAATACTCTATTTTTACACCATCCTTGATGTGTTTCATCATTTACAGCTTAACACACACATGTAAGTGTGCACTCACTCTGCATTTGATTAAAACAATGTCAAACAGAGAAACCTGTTCTGTGACGAGGCCCGGCAGACGACCGCTGAAGTTCATCTTCTCGTTTGGTCGGTTCAGTAAAACGTTCATAATGTCAGGAAACAGTGTACCGCAGAGAAATGTCTTGATACAATAATCATTGCGCAGAATCTTATGTGGGAATTTCTCGCAGTTTTTTAGTGAGCAAACAAACACCAATGCTGCGTTCACACCCAAAGCGATGCGATTTATTCGTGCGAGTAGATTACATGTAAAGCCAATGCACAGACAGCGAATGCTCGCAAAAAAGCTAATTTTCGGTTTGGCGGCGCGAATGAGGCGAAAAAGCGTTGGGAAAAATGTGCTTTTTTGCAAAGCTTTTTTCACATTTTAAATTTCCTTGACGCTGAGATGCGAAAGCCAATCACGGCGTTGAGATTCGCAACGCTTTTGGTGTGAACGCAGGATTAGGAGCAACTTAATCATCTTTCTTCCTTCGCCATGTTTTCACATCCAAGTCAACGCAACTTAGTCAAGTTGGTTGATTCAGAAGCGGGACAATAAATGAGACCGTGCACAGGCGGTTTAGTGACGCCCCCGCCGTTGTGGACCAGACCGATCTGTAAATGTAACCGCGAGTCCTCTTTGTGGGCTGCGGGTGAAGCTGGTCTCCAGCGGGACGCAGTGGCAGTCTTCCTCCGAGATGAAACAGCCAGACGGTGAAACCGAGCTTTTCTTCCAGCAGATAGCTGGACTTGTCAAACACAGATGTGACTAATAACTCACTAAGTAATGACGCTGCAGTCCTCTCAGATGTTCCTCCGCAGCCGCACTGTGAATGTTGACTCACCGGCAGCTCCATGTAACACAGGCGTGATTAATGCTGTTACTTCCACCTGAGATGCTGTGTCCTCTGCCAGTTCCTTATGGATACAGATATACGATACGCACTATGTACTCCAGTGCGACTTATGCCTGGTTTCACTAATTTAGCTGATTTCTTCAGCTCCTCCGTCTCCCTCGTGCGTTGCACTGCGGGACATGACGACAACGTCAACGCTACGAAATCAAATGTTTTACTCAGTATGCGTTGTAATACCTTTGAGTATGTACTTATGAGTTTACAACGTCTGCCAGTAGAAAGGACTACAACTCAGATTTATTGTGTGTTATTAGTGTTATCCTGCGCACCTCATAACCTTTATGGATTTTTACTGTTGTAATGTATTTGTTTGTGTCAATAGTTAAATGTGTATTCTTCTTTTTTAACCTGTTCCATCTATATTTTATTCATTATTAGTTTTATTTTGCTACTTTCGGTGAAGTACATAATGAACTCTGCTTCCGCAGTTTGGCATTATTATGCTAATACATGGAGGTAGAGAATCCTCTCAACTCATTCACTTGAACGTTGTAAGTCAAACTGAAAGTGTCTCGCTGCCCTTTTCCTCGCCAGTCAAAACAAATAAAGATTTGAAACTGAATCCAGCTTGAATCATCCGCCTGCGAGAAACACCGGCGCGTGTTAGTTCTGCATGATTGGCACTGGATACCTACAGTTATTTTTGCATGAAAAAGTCTCCACGAGATGTGCCTACGCATCAGGATGTGATTTCCAGAAGTAAACCGTCTTCTCCGGTGTAATTTTCCAGGTCGAGGACGTCTCTCGGGTGCAACGGGGAACGTGATTCCTCGCTCCGCTCGCCGAAGGAACGCTGTATCCAAACTGTCAAGCAATCCGCCGTTACCCCGAGGCTCCGCCGCTTGTCTCGAGCATTCCCACTTTAAAAGATAATTATCATTCCTTTCCTTTGTAGCTGCCACTCAGCGCTGCTCCCTGTGTAATAAGCTGCTCTCATCCCCGCGCTGACAAGGATGTTTCCCAGCACCGGCCGACCGCTGCACAATTACACACCGGCTGCTCGCTGGTTGGGAGAGAGTCGGAGCCAATTACCCCCCCCCCCCACACACACACACACACACACACACACTACTCCCATCTTTCTTTTCCCCCGTCGTAGTTAACGAGAGCTAATGGAGGTTCGCTGTCGCAGAGATCGTGTTAACCTCCCGTGTTACTGTGCAGCTTCCTCAACTGGTTTGTGTAAATTAATTCCCTCCATTTATAGATTGTTTATGTTAAACTAACAAGCTCAGCCTGGAGTGAAAATGGGATATTCTACGTTTTACGTCATTTCCCATCAGAAATTACACCTCATTCCATAAACCGAATGGCTGTATGCGGCCTTTCTTTCACTTGATGCGCCGTATCCTTACTTTAGGCCGCTTTTCCAGATGAAAGCTCTTCTTTGCCATCTGTAATTGCCTCCGGACATGAAACCTCAATCGTTGAGAAAAGACGTAGAGCTGTGAAAAAGAGCACCCTTCTGTGCACTGTGGGAGATCCCCTCCTAGTGCTTTGGGATGTTTCATTTCCAATGGTTATTATATAAACTATCCTCCTTTCTTTTCACTGTCTAGGACCGCAAAACTGTTTGATCTCATCCCCGTCGCCTTGTGTTTGACATAATAATTCCCGAGGCCAGCACCGCATTGGCTGTGTCTATATGCTGTGTACACACATATAAAAGCCTCTAAGTGCACACCGGCATTCAGTAGAGATGAGAGAAAAATGCTTGTTTACGGCAAATAAATTATGTTTCAAGTCAAGACATGAATTATTTGAGGTCCTCTGGAAATGGTAAAGCCCTAAAAGGTTTACAGCGATGCTCATTCTTCACATCACACTCCCTTTCTCACAATTAGCTCTTTCATTCAGGATGTGGAGGCAATCAGAGAAGTTGTGAAGTCCATAATTACACAATCAACACTGACAATAATTCAATAAATGTCAAATGATTGGAGAGTTGGTATAGTTTCAGACATCAACTTTAAAGCCTGCAGAATTGAAATGACTTCTAAATAAGTGCAGATCAGTATGCAGGAATTTTAAGATCAATATTACTGCAAATGTCTTTGAATCATTATGTTTTCATTTGAGTACAAACTCAGTTAACTTATCGCCGTCCTCATTAAAACTTGTCGACGTCTTCCCGCAAAGAGAAAGCACATCGACCACAAAGAGACGCAGAACCACAGAAGCGACGACGAAGAAACGCAAACCAACAACAAAAAAGAGGCTCGACAAGGATGAAGTCTGTGTAACGCTGCTGCCGGTTGCCTGAGCCCAGGGGACCGGCGCCGCATGACTACAGAGATATTTAAAACAAGTTATAGCACATATCAAGTCTATTTGTACTTGATTTTTAAAGGCAATGTGGCCTTTAACGGTTCATTTTTACACTGCGGCTTCACAGATTTACTAAACTAAAAGATGTTGTGTGCTGGACTAATTTATCTATCAAGTGAAAGTCTCGGAAAGGGAAATTGGTTTTATCTAACGCGCTACCAGGCCCAGCTGTGCAGACGTTGGTACAGCCATCTATGTATCAGGCATTGGTAGGTCTATGTAGGTTAACTGTGCTTTTGTATGTATTTTATTCTCTTTAATGTTTTGTACCATCTGGACCTTGAGTCTGAAATACAGTTTGATTGATTGATTGATTGAATGTGCTGCCGAGATCACACACCAACTAACCTCCATTTAGGAAATATGAAACCCATAAAAACCAATGAAAGCATTTAAACTATGTATCTAGTGGTTGCCCTGTAACGCGAGACACTTCCACATATTTATTCCTGCTGAATAATGAAGTATGGGTAATGATTTTCCTTGCCCTGAAATGAATATATAGCATTACAAATAAAAAAGCTCCTCAAGCGTTATTGTCTTTACCTTCACAGGACATTACACAGGAAGTGACTCTTTGTTTCATCGGCGAGTGAACCGCTTTGCTTTTGATGGATATTGACGTTCATGGCGATCGAACCCGTGACCTTCCCGTCGCCTCCGTGTCACAGGATGAACTCGTGGATCGCCCTGCCACTTAAAGGAAACCTTAGTGGTGAGCGTTGCAATCCATATGGGGCCTTCAGCGAGGTTTGCAGCATCCGGACCATATGGAGCGAGATCTACGCTTAACAGGCTTTGTTTTGTGATTTCCTCCACAGAATTCAGACAAACACCACCTGCACATCTGTACATTCATATTGCACGTTTCTGTAAACCACGGATACAACGAAAGTGGATATATTTTGGTAATTTCCTCTTTATTTTTGCATTCGGTCAGAGCTTAGCATGTTGAGCTAACGCATCGAAAGACACGCGGCAAAATCATGACGACGTTATTGTAGATCACACGGTGTAGTAAAGGCAGGTGGGGGTGGGGGCGGACGGGTGAAACAAGAGCAGGACTTTCCCCCAGGTGACCGCCGTTCATGTCCCGCGTGAAGCCGCAAGTAATCCCTCCCTTTACTCTTGTGACGTCCCTCCGCTTGTTAAGTCCCGTAAGAAAGGCTTGTTATTTAATCACGTTTCTACGGTTGTTACATTGCCATGTTATATATATATATATATATATATATATATATATATATATATATATATATATATATATATTAACCTTTTAATCTTGTTTTATTGCCTCCTCACCAATGTTTTCACAGTGTCGAGCCTGTGTGTCATCGTGCGTTTCTGCAAGCACGATCAAATGTTTTCTTTCCATTTTCTTTAACAGAGGACAGTTAAGTATTTAAATACGCTCCTCAGACAGGCTGGCAGTTCATCTCTTAATTTCAGATGTCACGGCCCCGTAATGCTCCATTAACAGCTGACTTGATCATTTGAAAGGGATGATTGTGAGAGCACACATGTTGGATATCTGGGCATATGGAGCTGCGCTCAGAAATAAATCTCAATTATTAGTCAGCGCGTGAGATCCTCTTTCATTCGTTTGTCTCCCTCTTTGGCGCGAAGCCTTCTTCTGAAGCAGAAATCACCTTTCAGTCTATTACCCAGTGTCGTGACGTCGATCTATCTTCTTTTTTTTTTGGACTTTGGGTGGATTTTCTATTTAACTGCAGCTTGTTTGAGTCAAACTGTGCAGATGTGAAACACATGAGGCCTCGTGTTTTTTTCTCGGTGTCTGTAATGTCATGACACGGCAAAAGATTCGACTGTTATTAGTCAGTAATGAAATAAATCAAAATGGAAGAGAAACGATCTGTTCATCCAGTGGAATGTCTCAAATGTAACGCAGGAGGAAGTTATGCAAATTGCATTGTTCATGTTGCAAATGTGCTGCAAAAGAGTGCATGTCAAATTGCTTTTTCCAAGGGCAGTAATGGACCTTCAAGCTCAATATTTCTTCTGTCGGTGGCTATTTCATCTCTCGCTCGTCCCTGACAGACGCCGTTCAGTTCTAAATATGCCAGACAGATTTAGTTCAAAAAAGAAGAAGAAAAAAAGCCGAATTTTCTCTTGATGAGATTTTCATCGAACCGTCATCATCATTTTGCTAATTGAGGCGGGCGGAGAGCGGCTTCAGGACAACCGGAGGGTTAACCGGTGCACGGCGACACTGAGAGAGAATGTGGAGAGCGGCCTTGGGCGGCGCGGCGGTGGCTGATGCTATCGCAGCGTCATTGTTTTTGTGCTTAATCGCTGTGGCTAATGACAGGAAATGAAATCACCCACTGAAGACCAACAGAATAATCACTGCCGTTGACCTTGTGCCACTGTCTAGCATGTAAGTGCACGATGATAACTCCCACCACACACTTCACTACGCATCACGGGCCACTTCAGGCTGCTCTATTAAGCGCTTCTTCATTACAGACCAACACAAACATGCACCGTTGGAAATGAAAGGATCTGTCTGGGACAAGTCTGGTGACATCACAGTTTGTTACGCTACGTTTCATTAAGTCTCCTGTCATGTTCACATCGCCGAGAAGAGTAAAAAGGCAGCGTTTGTGGCGGCAGTGTGATAATCTGACACAACACGAAGCCTAATGGAACGTGTCAGTGTATTATTTTTGAATCTCCTCGCGTTTACTCAGTTATCGATTGTGCTTTTGTATTACTTGTCATCATATGTATTGTTCCAGAGCGGTGCAATTTCACTTACCTTTGCTGTACGACAGAACTCACAAACACACACGCACACACACACACACACACACACACACACACACACACACACACACACACACACACACAGACTAAATTGACTTATACTCATTTCCTGGTCACTTAGGCTCAGCGTAAGCGCTCTCAGACTAATGCTAACAGTTACCCCAAAGCTAACGCTACAATTCACATGTAAAGATGGTCGATGCATTTCAAAACTCAGCAGTGACACATACAGATATGTTCGGACATTTAAAGGGAGTGTTCGACATTCCAGGAACTATGTTTTCTAGCTTTCTTGCTCAGAGTTAAATGAGATTGATAGCACTCTCCTGTCTGTTCGCGAAGCATGAAGCTACCGCTACCGTTGGCTTAGCACAAACACTGAAACGGGGGAAAACTGCTAACCTGGCTATGTGTGAAGGTAACACAAGATGCCTACCAGCTCCTCTGAAGCTCACTCAGTCACATCTTGTTTATTTACTCCCTATTTTAAATGAATTGTCTTGCACATAGCCGCGTTATTAACTGAGGGTTAGAGGTGCTGGTAGCTGGATTTCAGGCTTTCTGTTTCCACCGCTTTAGTTTTACTACAGCCAGCTTCCAGCTGGAGCTTTACATACAACATGCACACAGGAGAAGGGTATCAATCTTCTCCTCTTGACAAGAAGAGCAAATAAGCATATTTCCCAAAATGCCAAAAAGATTCCTTTTAAGGTAATCCCATGTGAACCCTGTTCATCTGCTGAAAGTCAAATCTTGACAGCACCCTTTTCACAGTAAGCTTTGGCTGCGGCTCCATCCTCAGGTTTGTTAGGAGGGTTGCTGAGTGTGTGTGTGTGTGTGTGTGTGTGTGTGTGTGTGCGTGGCTCGACCTTGGGAGCACTGCTGGGTGCCATTGATTTGTTTACCTGTGCACTGCTGACAGTTTCTCATTAGGTTTCTTTTGCACAACACTTCCAGGAGAGGAGACCAGAGTCTGCACTTTACAGCCGACGATGCGTGATCAATGCACCTGATAGATTGGCGCTGGCAATATAATTCTGTTGAATGGCTGTTTAATGGATGTGAGCGCTCCATTTAGTAGCCACAATGAGGTGCCTTCAGTGACTGAAGCGGCATTGTTAGGATGCATGAGGAGCAAAGCAATATCACGGAGAGAACAGCTTTGTTAAAAACACTTTGGAAGACAGAGGATACCGTGTTTTATTCCATTCTCATGAATGTACTGAAAGTATTTGGAGAAAATGCAGATTAGCATAATTGGGGCATTTTTATTGTTGGAAAGGTCAGAAGGCGAGCGCGATGTTTTAAAAAGCTTTTGAACGCGAGTAAACAGAGGGTAAATAAAGAAGGAAATGACAACACAGTGCCATGAAAACATGCTCCTCTGTGTTAGTGGACCTCTTGTAATACTGTTCTCATCTCATTGTGAGCCATTAAAAGTATTTTCCCCAAAATATCTCCAATTGTGGATCGAAAACACGTTTGTAACGAGGCTTTTCCCGACAGAGCTGCACACAAACGGCAGCGTTCACAGCAAAGCGTGATGATAACGAACCGCTCTCCAACTTTCAGGCACCAGCAGTGTTTGAGTTCCAACCCACTTCTTTTTCAAAACGATTGCACTGAAAAAAGCTCAAGAAAATGCCTTATTCCTCATATTAACTCCTTCTGTGTTCCTAAATAATCCAACACGGTCACCAGGAGGCAGTGTTGCCACTCTCCTAGCGCTGGAATGAGGCGATGGAGGGAAACAACCTATTGAAGGTGTTAAAAGTGCTCCTGCTTTGCTCCACTGTAATCCTGCCATTTAACCAAAACAAAGCAGGGACGAGGGCGAGGCCTCCTCGCTCTGGAGTCCCAGTTCATGTTCCCTCTGTGACACATGAAGGTGACGCTATTCCTCCGGGTGACAACACCCCGATGACTTCCTCCTGCTGACAAATCAAATGTTTCCATTTGAAATCCGTCAGGATTCACAACCAGTCGCCTGGTCGGTCCCGGCCTCTTGTTACGAGAGGGAGATGCCCGGCCTCTGAATGCAGGCGTAATTACACGGGCGTTCATGCCATATATGACACCCCGGGGCGCTGCGCATGCTGTGTGGTTATACGTGGAGTCAACATCATATTTAGTGTGCTGAGACGTGGAAAAGAGGGGGGGGGGGGGGGGAGCAGCCATTCTCTAATGATAAAAATAACACTTTGTCAATGTAATAGCCCACTGTTCTTCATTCCTTACACTCACCTGACAGAACATTTCTCAGGGCTTTGTTTACACCGGTGCTGCTGCCTTTGTGCCCGGCTGTGACTTATATATAGAAATGTTGCCCCGACCGCGATTGACGGATTGCCGTCACTTAGCGAATCGCCTTCCGAAAAACAAACGTCTGGAGGAAGACGTATCGGCGACTTTGATTCAAACATCAACGACAATGTGAGCTTTTTTGTTTATGGTGACGGGGCGCAACAGATGGCAAGCATATCTATAAATAAGTCGCTCCTCTGAATAGGGGATTAGTGCATTTGAGCCGCTTTTTTAATGGTCTCGCGGAGAGATTAAAAAAGTAAGCTGATTCATAATGCGTTTCTCTTTGCGGTGAATCACTCATAAACAAGAGTCTGGAAAGAATCTGCAGAACAAGAAGAAGAAAAAAACTTCAACATGCAAATGACAGGAAGTTATATAAAAAACATGTCTTCTCTGCGTGGGTGCATTTTGGAGGATCTTTCAACATTAGGTCCATCACTTATCATATATCAATTATTAATATTTGTTTTTTTTATCGCTTTTACAAACAACACGCCGTCTCCATTCTGAACTTGCATCTCCATCCCCGAAGATCTCACACCCTGCAGACCTGTACACAAAAAAGCAAAATGTGCATATTTCCACTTATTTTCATTCCACACGCACACTATTCATATTTATGTAGATACACATAAAACAAAAGTGCATCATTAATGCCAGGAGCGGCTATTCCAGAGCACAAATCATGCCACAAAAGCCAAATAACCAATAGCACATTCCAAAGTTCACGGAGAATATAACACTGATAAATATACATAAACCCATCTCGGTTTTAGCCTCTGGGTCACATTTCCTCCAAGTTATTGAAATAGAAATGTTCATCTCAATTATATAACCAGTGCTGATCAGCCTACAGATAGCCGCCCACCTGAGGCTGCCTCAGCATCCTCCACAAATATTGACAGAATCCTTATCTCTTTTTTCCACATTTTCTTACAAAGATGAAGCTTGTATATACAAATCCTGTTTTTTTTACCCAGCCTCTAAACACCCCAAATTCCCCACAAAGACACTTTAGCATTCATTGTATGCTTCCAGCAACTGAAAGGCTTAGGATGTCTGATAAAATGGATTTGCGGATGTGACTTTGGATATCTGCTGTCTGGATAAACTCTGCATCTGCCTTTTAATGACACTATAGTGTCAGTGTCTGTTATCTGCTACACAACTGGAGTATTGCCAAGTTTGTCTCTGCTTTTTGTTGCGGCGTGTGTTTTCGAAACAACAGGGTTGTCTAAATTAATGAATTCATAAGCATGCCCGGGAGAAACGCATGCTTGACCTATGAGAAGGTGAATGGATTTCCTGAGAATTATCGACACGTTGTCCTAACAAGGAAAAGCAACCTAAGGAGTCACGCGCTCCTAATCAATTGCTTAAATGAGTAAAGAGGCTATTATGTAGCCTCCAGAGATGCTCCAGTTACTTTACTGTACCGACTGATTTGAAATACGACAGGTCAACTGGACCAATATTTACATCATCAGCCATTTCTTTCAGCCCCAAAAAGCCCAATATAGAATAAAGCCCGATGCGAGTTGTTTTTTGATTTACCTCCCAGGTGTATTTGGCAATTCGCCCCGTGTTGTAACGCTGCTCACATGCCAGCTAAACGCTCATTTTGTGAACTCTACTCCAACATCCTGATGAGTGAGGATGTTTATGCCAGGTTCCTATACCCCTGCATATGTATGCAACACAACTTAAAGCTTCTAAATACGAGGTTGGGAGTCTCTCAACGTGGCGATGGCCGAGCCGGCGGCTTGCAGCTTAAACGGCGCAAACAAGGAACCGGATGGCAAATTTTACGCCTCTGCTGCAACTCTTGTTAGGCAGGAGTAATAGGTGGTGGTTTAATGAAGAAAAGTTAGAGAACAATTCTACAGGGATTGTTATGTTTTCCACAAGTGATGAGCAGATTTTTAGGCATTTCAGGTTGAAAATAAGCGCATAAAATACAAAATCTTAACTGGGGCGCATGCTCCTTGACCTTTTGGTCTGGGCAGAGGCCCGAATCTTCACAAGGTCTGTCTCCGCCTCTGTCCGGTGGTATGCCACTATAGTTCTGTATCTTTGTGTAAAATACAATGAAGCCACCTTACTGTACAACACTCATTTTGATCTGGCCCCATCACAACCGTGCTGTAATCGGCCCTTTGTGAAATCATCGGGCTTCAAGCTTTTTTATCCAAAGCATGTGCTCTTGTCTTATTGTATTGCTTCTTCAAACAGTCAAGGAGCTTCCACTGAGTTTCTGGATGCATTATTAACGTTACACACAAAGCAAACACTCCTCGTTAGTTTGAATGCCGGCTGACATCAAACGCAGGTACTCTCTCTCTCTCTCTCTCTCTCTCTCTCTCCCTCTCTCCCTCCGATTCGCCGCGCTCGCTCATGGTAAGTTTATGGTAATATCTGGGATTCAGCACCGCGGACAGTTCCGTAGCGTCGCCCCGCCCCCTTTTCCACGGTGACCAATCGGAGGAAGGCCTCTTCCTCACTTTCAGCTGTGGGTGCTGCGCGAGGGGAGCACCAGAGAGAGAGTGTGTGCACCCAGAGAGGAGCGGGAAGCCTCACCACGGGCTGTGATGCGTAGCTGGCTCAACAACAACACTTCCATGGGATAAAAACCTCCCGCTCACATTGAATTGATTCACCCTGCGTGGTTTGTGTTGTGCGCGTGCGTGCCGCGAGGACCCGAGAAATATGCTCTTGTGAAGCGCGAGCGCGAATGACAATATCGCACACACACACACACACACACACACACGCACACACACACACACACACAAAAAGAAGATATATTCGGCGCAGCCCCAAACTTGGAGCCCGTGTGTGGACGTCGAGCAAGTTTTTCTTCTTCTTCTTCTTCTTCTTCGCTTTGTTGTTGACTTGAATCACATTTGAGTCGTTTCGCCTGGAGCCCCGAAGCCCGCGCGCGAGATGGAGAGCGAGAAGTACTTGCCGGAGCTTATGGCAGAGAAGGACACGCTGGATCCGTCTTTTCAGCACTCCTTGCGGCTACTGGATCAAGGTAAATGTCGGGCCGGGTAACAACTGAAGTAAACAGTTTAGCTGCGTGGAAAAAAAAAAACCCACAGTTTGAGTCCACAACACGCGGTTCGGGTTTGAGGCTTGGTGGTTTTGAGCTGCGGGCGACGTGACTCCACCAGCCCGCCTACTTCAAGTTATAAATAAGAGGGTTTTTTTTTTTTTTCCTTCTTTTTTTGGGTGTACTTACAATTTCCCGTTTGGTCACACTAAAAGAGCGAGGTCCTTTTAGCAGCACGGATGCTTTGCCAAGTTGTTATGCAGCAAGCGTGTCAAAGCCAGCCTTGTGGGGTGTAGAAATCAGGAGCAAAATGAGCCCCCCACACCCCCTCAAAAAAAAAAACACGCATTTGCCTGAAGGCTGCACCTGCACAAAGATTGAGGGAAACTACTCATTTCAAAGGAGCCTTTTGCTGCTGGTTTTTAATCAGGAAAAAGAAAAGCTGTAACTGATGTCAAAGTTGACATTTGCACAGGAACAGAAAGCCCCTATGTTGTTTTCAGACGAGGCGAAGCTATCACCGCCAACAGGTTATAGGGGATGGACGCCTGAAGGCACCTCGGCATCCCAGCTCTTTTGCATCCCAGACGTGTGTGAGCTGTGACGCGAGCGGCGGAATAATCACACTCCGATTCAAATGTACATGTGTTTCCTCCTTTGAAGAAGTGGACGTGACTGAAATGGGAGCGGATGGAGCGGCGGCGGCGGCGGCTCTCGTGTAGACGCTTTAATTAATCCGTTGCACAGCCCTTTCCGCTTTGAAGCCGTCAAGAATTGTGCACTTCTTCAGCCGCAGCCCTGTGGAAGCCCCCCCCCCCTCCCTCCTCTCTCCCTCCTTGTGTGGGGAAGTGCACGGTTAAGGCATCCGAGTGGGTCCTTAAGTACCACTCGTGGGCTTTGTCTGGAGTGTCGCGGGCTGCTGTTGGCTTTGAGGGGCGCAGACGAGGAGCACGAGTCTGTAAACAGCGCTGCTGCACCATAACTCCTTCTATTGAACCTCCAGGTGCAGATCCTGCACCAAGCTGTGGTCTTTACTCACACAAAGCCATGTCCCTTCTGGCCATGTCTTCCAAACTGGGCTCCTCTAGGGGTCCTCCAAGTGGTTCTGAAGGGGCCCCCTGCGAAGTGAGGCAGGATTTACCTGCAACGCTGTTTACCTCCTTGAGTTTTTTCTTTTTCTTCCCAGAATTACTTTCCAGGATATTCTGTCCCTTTGTGAACCCGCAATACCAATATGCAGTCGCTTGTTTTCCTCTTTGTTTAATCTGCCGATTATGCTTTTTATCAATCGATTGGTTGATCGTGAACTCCAGCCAGCAGCGAGGGGAACATATGGACTTGCATTTAACGCTGTAACAGATTGCTTTTTAGTTTGGCTCTAACAACAGAACAAAGCTCAAAGACATTCAGTTTACAATAATATGAAAAGGGAATCAAGTCCTCACAATTGTCCATCTTGCAAATATTTGGCATATTTGCTTTAGAAATAACCTAAAAGTCAGGCTTATTGATGACGATAACAGTTGATGAATTTCCTGTTGATTGACACATTTATTAATTAAATGAATCAAAGTTACTGAATGATTCCCCAAATTATCACACATGCAAAAAACCTGCCCCTCTATTCTCACGTCGTCCTATTTGTTTGGGTTTTGAGGCTGAATTATTGACATTTCGAAATGGTGAGGGGTTTCTGACATTACAGAGTTCAACGCTCCTGCGTTGTCCTCAGATGGCCTGCACATAAAGTCACGACAATGTGGCACATGCCTTACTGCAGTGTCCAACGGTGGGCCTGCATTACCTTTATTACCGAATATAGTGATGTGTGAAATTAAATGTATTCCCGGCTCTCTCGGCGTACGTTGGAGTAATGGATGTAATGGCCTCGACGCCATCGGGCGCCGATGGAAGTCTTGTTTGAGAGAACGGCCCGTGGGTTAATGCATCCTTCAGAGAGCTGATTCATGTACAGTCAGGTGCATTCACTCCGGTCTACGAGGAAGATACTGCTGTGTTTCACTCAGCACTTTTTTGTTATCAGCTGGTTTTCGTGACACAAAATCTGGGTTAGCCTTTTTTTTAATTTTTTTTATTCCTCTAAGAACACATATTCGCCTCCCGAAGAGAAAGACCGGAGCCCTGAATGCAGTATGCAAAGCTGAAAGAGTCCGACTGAAGGCTTTCTTGACAGACACTCTCTTAAAGTCACTGCAGTAGGTATGCAGAGTTATTGAAATATATATATATATATATATATATATATATATATATATATATATATATATATATATATATATATGTATTGGCCATTTCTCCTTCCCCAAAACTACATAAAATTGATGGACTTCATAAGGCAGGAGAAGCACAAACAAGCATATTAGATGAGCCGTACCGCCCTCGTGCTTTCATTCAAATGGTTTCACGCGAGCTCTCGCTAAAACACTTCCAACAAAGTTAGTTTGTGATTCTTCTGGTGGGGGCAAGAGATGGCAGTTGGACGCCGTCGCGAGCGGCAGAATTAATCTGTGACATTTTATGAAGTAAGCACAGCTCCGCGGTGCACAAAAATTTGGCCGAAACAGTCTGCCACAACTCCAAAACAGTAAATACTGTTATCTCTCTCTTACACAACAGATGGGACACGATGCAGCTTAATAGAGCACTTCTTCTGCCATCTTGCTGATGAGTTCTGGACTTGATTATGCAATTGGCAGGGGATGCAGGGAACAGAGCTCGAGTAACGAGAGTTACTGTGTGCAAACGGCGAATACGAGATTACCCCAGGTCTGGAGAGACTTCCTTTCAGGAGAAATTAGGGGAGCATTGTGTTTGGAAGCTCGGGGACAGAGCGGCCTGCTTTGATAAGTTTGGGCCATTCGTGCAGCTCTTATCCCACAAGGACCATATCTCTGCCCCTGTGACAAGCCTCATACAGTCGGGCAGACACTGGAGGCTGGAGAAATATCTTCAGCCAGAATAAGAGACGAGCAGGACCAGCAGCCTACAAGGAATGAAAATCCTCAACAGCATACTAATGAAGGGCTGCTAGGTGTGAAAACCAGTCGGGTGGCATGAAGTGCATCCGTTATGTACATTATAGCGCTGCAAAAGCACAAGGGGGCACGAGGGCCTACAAGTAACACTCATTTCCAAAGTGTTCGCTTTATTTGAGGTTCATTCTTGACCTTGGACACGGTGCTTTCACGTAAAGAAAAGAATTATGTAAAAAACAACACAAAAATCAACGTGAAGCATTAAGAAACAAACAAAACACAGACTTTCACCCTGGCGACCGCTGTTTGGGTCCTGCGTGAAACTAAACACTAACGTTGACTCCATGTTTTTCATATAGCGCTGTTTTACACAACGCTGTAATTAATGCTGTTGTACTTAACGTTGTTGTGCTTAAAGCTTTTGTACTTAACGTTGTTGTACTTAACGTTGTTGTACTTAAAGCTTTTGTACTTAACGTTGTTGTACTTAACATTGTTGTACTTAACGTTGTTGTACTTAACGTTGTTGTACTTAAAGCTTTTGTACTTAACGTTGTACTTAACGTTGTTGCACTTAACATTGTTGTACTTAAAGCTTTTGTACTTAACGTTGTTGTACTTAACATTGTTGTACTTAACGTTGTTGCACTTAACATTGTTGCACTTAAAGCTTTTGTACTTAACGTTGTTGTACTTAACGTTGTTGTACTTAAAGCTTTTGTACTTAACGTTGTTGTACTTAACATTGTTGTACTTAACGTTGTTGCACTTAACATTGTTGCACTTAAAGCTTTTGTACTTAACGTTGTTGTACTTAAATCTTTTGTACTTAACAACGTTGTACTTAACACTGTTGTACTCAACATTGTTGTACTTAACATTGTTGTACTTGAAGCTGTTGTACTCAACGTTGTAGTACTTAACGTTGTTGTACTCAACGTTGTATTACTTGAAGCTGTTGTACTTAACACTGTTGCACTTAACGCTGTTATGTAACATTGTTTTGTGTAGCATTGTACGTAACAATATTATTATTAACAATATATTATTAACAATATTATTAAAGGTATAAGTATACAACTAAAGGTAAAAGTAAGGTTGTACATAACGTTTAAGGCGGTTGTTGTATGTTCATGCTAGAAACAGTTACATTATTATTATTGAAAGAGAAACAATGATGATATTTTTAAACTTATTTTCACAATGAACAAAAACACACAAGTATAAGCTGACAGGAGAAAGCAGCTTCATAGTCATGTATGTGCATATAACTTTGCTAGAGTGTGTTCAAGAAGCAAGAGGATCCATTACATGTCTCCTTGTGATTTGATTCACATCATGGTGTTTTTATGTAATGCATGTGACCTCTCACTTTCACTCCCACATCTTTCAGAAACGATGCGAAAGAAGCCATTATTATGATTATCGTGATTATCGCGCGCTGATTACTTTTTTTTTCTTTCTCACATGATTTCACATTTGCTTCACATCATAATGCATATCCCCGAGTGAAGCTGTGTAAACCACGGCATGTTCAAGTGTGGAGGCCCGGCCCGCACCAGATGCATTCTGGTTGTGGAGCGTGTGGATGCAGAGCGGCGTCCACTCTGAATGTTTCACGACTTCTGGCCCACATTGAACGCTGTAACCTCGCTGCCGCTGGATACACTCCGTATCTAGTGCTTTTTAATTGGATATTCCACAGCAGGAGCTCGGCACAGCGTTTGCATTGAATTACCATCCCCGGCTAGCTTACCCACAAAGAAACGGAAGAACAACAACAACAAAACATACAGTCTCTGCACAGAGCGAGCAGGTGGGGAAACGTATACACATTTCAGACGTGACGCCCCATTGTTAATTCATACATTTCCATCTCCTCAACAAAACACAGGCGTATTTTTAGCCGCGCTTGAGTTTTGCCCCGAGTGGCGAGCGGTTCCCGGGTGAGAAGGCCCAGAAGTGAACAGGAATAAGCTTCGGCGTGGGATCAAAGGCAGCGCTATCGTTTTGTTGGGGAAACAGTGCTTGATAGCGATAATGATCTGTGGATCTGCGGCCGGGGCCGGAGCGCCGAGCCCGCCGCGGTGAGGTGGAGGCGCCCGCCGCAGACCCCCGGACCCGCCAGGGGCCGGGAGCTCGCTGGTTATTTGACCCTCGCGGATGCAATGAGCTCGCAAGTGAACTGTGAGAGGGCAGATGGGGGAGCTCCGGCAAACCCGCTTTGCATTCAGACAAGCAGTGGTTGGCTGCCGTGTGTGTGTGTGTGTGTGTGTGTGTGTGTGTGTGTGTTTGCAGAGCTCTGTCTCTGCTTTGCTGCAGCTCCCACTGGAATCCAGGGGCGAAATGTAGGCCAGGACTAACACAGGCAGATCTCCCCGTTATAAAACCTAACAGCATCTCTTTACCGGACGCGACGTGCTCACGTGCATCCATTCCACTGCTTATGCGCGATGCATGTTCTCACTCGTTACGGCAATAATGAGCCAACGTTGCGGTGATTTAGACTCTCCCCCCCCCCCGCCCCCCCTCCCTTCCACTGGGATGCAGCACTCGATAGCCTCTAGTGGCGTTAAAACGTCAAACCTGGAATATTAACGTGATTCATTCCTGTTTGTCTGCATGCAAACAAACACAGAGTCGTTCCCAATGAGAGGTAATTGAATATATTACGGCGGTCGCTGGGAGGAAGCCATGTGCTGTCATTGTCGGCCACAATGTAGCCGGCCATGCGTGGTCGTTTTGTTCCTTTTTGTCGCTCGCAGTGTGAATGTGTAATTAGGCAAATAGTTTAGAAGAAAGAAAACGGCCCCGAAAAACGGCCAGGTAGTGGAAGTTGGTTTTGAAAATCCTTTGCACAGATTTGTACAAATGATTTGTACTCACCTGATCAGAGAGTAACTTTTGACCATTCTTGCTTCACGGCTGCAACATCAAGCCCCATGAACACATGATGCACTGAGAAGTAGATAGATAGCATCATTGTGTTAAACATAAAGGAATATTGTGGAAAATAACGTTGTATGTTTTTTTCAAAGCAAGCATCTTGAGACGCTTCCTTCCAGTAGTTTTGGTGTTCAGTCATTCAGTTTCCTGCTGGAACCCGTCTCTAAAAAACCACCACAAAAGCAGAAGTTATTAATTGCGTTTACTCCTCTCCATCTGTCGGCTCGTTCCTCGCGCCTCCACCTGGCGCAGAGCTCGCCCTGGGCTCCACTTGTTGACTTAATGTCGAGGCTGTCGAATTTCACCGTTGAACACGGCCGACTGTAGAAATGCTGCAGTCATATCCCAAATCCCACAAATGTGCATGTTTCCATCCTCCACGTGCACCCGCAGGCCGCTCTGTTAGAGGACAGCGGTCCAGGAGGAGAGAATGAAAGCGTCCAGCCAGGCCGGCTTAAATAATGCAAAGTGCACTTGTTTGGGCTGAAAGGGGATATTCCACATCGCCGATAAGGAGATGTGTGTTGCTGAGTCTTTACCACGGCCGGGTTTAGTTGTTCTGATACGAGAGGCCAATACAACACTGACTTGTTCCACTACCTCAGTCTCGCGTAATTCTTTTAATTTAATCCAACAAAGCCAAAGTTCTCCTACGTTGCACGTCGTCAAAACCCAAACAGCCATACAATTGCGTTACAATTGTGATTTCCGTGAGCATAATCTCTACAACGGGACAATACTTTGGCTTTTGGAAGCGTTTTGCTTTGCGCCTGCAGGTTTTCGAGATTGGCGTAAACATTACAAATGTACGTTAGACGCCAACTTTCCGCGCATTTGATTTGTGAACAGGACAAATATCGAGAGGAGCCCATGACCCCCCCCCCCCCACACACACACAACCTCTCATTGATCCCTCCATCCTCGTTTTATTTGAAGATAATTTGCAGCCCAACGCAGGACGCCGACAGCAGCGGGATTACACTGGATTAGTTTGGAAAAGCAAAAAGCAACCCCCCCCCCTCCTCCCCCTGGACTGTATCAGTGTGTTTACTGTGCCCCGAGGCCGAGAGACAAAGGGAGACGGGGATGGAGAAGACAGAGAGGGCAGCAGTGGGTTTGGCAGGGCTGTAGAGAAAGTAAGAGTCTCTTTCCCCAGGGAAAAGGTTATTTGTTAGGGGATTGCACCAAAGTCACTTACAAAAGGGAAAATGCAATCTGAGGGGAGGAACAAAAAATGGAGGAGTGGAATGGAATGGGAGTTGAAATGGGAAAAGAAAAAAAAAGAAGCGTCTATACGGGGAGAGCTGTCGCAGATGAGTTAGTGGAAAAGACGAAAAAAAGTTCACATGACTGGAAAGAAAACGTGTGAGCTCTCCAGCCGGCTGCTGACCCCTGCTTCCTATGCAGGGAGCGCGTCTTCACGAAGTGAATGAACGCAGTGGAAGAGAGAGAACGACTCACCCTGGATTCATTTATAATTAATGCTGCGACGGACGACAAGTGTGATGTCCCACCTTCTCTCTAACGGTGGATAGGTGCAAATTCATTGCTTGTTATCTTTATTTTTTTTAACTACGGCCTCTACGGCTTCAACTCCAGACACATTTCATGCTCTGCAAACGTCCAACAACATTCAGCAGAGACTGAGAAGAGACGTGTGTGTTCAGCCCCTGCACTTTCTCATCCTCTAAACTTTGCTATTAAGACTTGATATTTGACTTTGGAGCTGTGTGTTTTTTTTTTTAATAATTTCTTTCCCTTGGAAGGGTTCCTCTCTTTGCCGCCTGCCACCGCCTCCCGTCTCCCCTCCTCCTTTATCCGTGTCGTTTTGTGTGGTTGGCACCTCTATAGAGTGGATTGCACTGGATTAGCTTCTCCGCCTTCCCAACTGATCCGATCCATTTTGTGTAATCCAACTCAATTTAATTATGTTTATCGTTCCACCTCGCCGCTGCCGAGGAGCAGCAGCACACCTCGACCAAGATAAGCCCGGGGACCTTGTGGTGCCTTTTTTTTTTTTTTTTCCCTGGCAGAGTGTCTGCCTGAGCCTGTTGCTTTAGAAACAGATGGTGTAAGTCACCTACACCCTCGGCGAATACGGCGTTCGGTGCCGTGTGATTCAGAGCTGCCTTCAAACATCACCGTGACATGAGAAAAATAGCCAAGGCTGGAGATCATAACCTGAGTGTTTTATTATTTCTTTGGCTTGTTAAGGGAGTTTGCACAGCTTAGCCGTCCCTCGCTGTCCCCAGACGTTTGGAGGATGAACTTTATTTACACAGTCTCCGTTGTTTCTTCTGTGCGTCTTGATGCTCGGCAAAAGCTCGCAACGAAAAAGCCTCAAACCAGTTTTTCAAACCGCTCCGGCGGCGGCGGCGGGCGCAGTTCCAGGGCTCGGCCTCTTCTTCCCTCTGAATGTGTCGTGTAAGCCTGAGACGTCGCGTTTAGCCGCGAGGTTAAATGTATTTACGCCCCTCCGGCATCATCCTCGACCGCCTGTACATGGGCGAGAAACGCCTCCGATTCAGTGTGAGGCAACTCGCTGTCTGGATGTCGTCGACCGCGGCGAGCAGCAGATGTTACAGCCCGACAGGTAGCGAGGCCGTGAAGGGAAATAGACCCTGCGCTGTGTTCCTGTCCTCGCTGCTCCTCGGTCATCTTCATCGCCTCCCCAAGAAGAAGTCTGGTTTAATACCCCGGCACTAATCTATTTATTTTAGACTCGTTCTGTTCTCAGTAAAAGTCTTGATGTCCTTTTTTTTTTTTTTAATTCAGTATTTCAAATGTGACGTTTGTTCTTCGAGTCTTGTTATAGCACAGTGAAGAAAGACACGGAGATAGCAGGAGAGACGCACGCCGTATCGCATGTAGAACACGGGGGGAAGAAAGACATCCATCCTTCCTCTGTCAGATCAGTCGATCCAGGTTGAAAAAAAGTGTAATTTTGACAGAATGAAAAAGATTTCCAAATGGAATAATTCTCTCATTAGTGGCCGCGAACAGCAATAATCTTCTCCGGTGCGTTACAATCCAGCTGAAATCCCATTTTGCCGTCGCCTCCATGTCAAAAAAGGTGCTTTTCAAACGTGTTATTAATAGAAAATCCTTTTTATGTCAGCTGGCTGGAAGGAGGCGTGTCTGTGTTTGATTGACAGCAGCTGGCGGGATGCCAGTGTGTCGGTGTTACACCTGCAGCGTTGCTGCTATTGAAGAAGAGATTTAGCTGTCTGGCGTTCGCCTGCAAGTTTACTCCAGCGGTGCACTTTTCCTCCGGGTGAATGTTTGTTTGGAGGCACGGCTGTTAGGAAGATGGCGTCCGTCTCTGATGCAACGCTGACATTACTGCTTCATGCCAAGTTTGGCTCACTGTATCCAAAAAAGGGTCCACTTACATGCAGGGAGGAAACGGCGCATTTGACACGAAAAGATGTTCACACATTATAAGTCGTGACTGACCACATTTTTACTCCAACAAAAGATGATAAAAATGTCGTTCTAGGCATTTATTTACATGTATCTACCTTTTTATTCATATATTTCACTGCTTTTGTGAACTCAAGACCTTTGGTAAACCAATTTCAAGCACCAAAACCGTTCGACCACCTGAGTAAAGTTATGTTTTCACGAGAGATATGAAGAATTTCCCAAATCGAGATGACATCTTTCAGCTTCAGAGTCATCTTTCCTCTTTACACTTTTGCCTCGTGCCTCATTATATAAAGAGCGGAGATTTTTCTGCAATTCTTTATCGAACACATGAGTATGTATCTGCCATGCAAGTGCCTTCAAAAGGTGAATTGAGGAAATGATGTAAAATCAAAGGAAGATGACCTCAGACCCCAGAGGGTTGATGTTGAATGGATGTTTTTCATCAGCGGTTGCTGCAGGCGTGTATTTCTAGCAGACAGAGCGGAGATAATTTCTGTCATTTGACAGAAATAACATATACAAGTGATGTAAATGGCGTATGGCAGCATTGGCTACACGACTACCATCTCTGCAGCTGGATTTCAACTAGCTCTTCATCACAAAACCACAAAATGTAAAAATACACATTTTCAAAGGACGTCACAGTACAAGTGATTTCCAGAGCAGATACGTGTGTGCTGCGGCAGACAAAAATACTATTTCATATCCTGGGCTGTCGCGCTCACGCTACGTGGCGCTCACCTTTTGCACAACAGGGAGAAAAAAGAGCAGCTCGAGGCTCTGGTGGCGGCGGGCATGAATCTTTAATGAGCGAGGGGTGGTGGGATACCAGTAAATGAAAGTTAAGTGCATTTTCTGGGTTTTTGGAGCGGGAGAAGTTCTCTCGCTGAAGCAGCGAGCGATGAGGGAGGGACGGATGCTCGTTTAGCGGCGGCGCCAAGAGGCCCTCCCCCTCGCGTCCTGCTGGGCCGCTCGCTTCCACTGTGTCTTTTCAGAGCCTGGTATTAAAGCCTAATTGTGTTCAGAGTTGTTAGAGACATCTCCCGCTGTGACTCGCGTCCTCCTATTCCTCTTGAATTGCACGCCAACAAAGTCATTCAAAATAGAAGGGGAAAAAAAAAGCTCATCTTGTGTTACACTTTCGTGAACGACCTCATCGCCTCGCGGCCGTGGATGGGGCACGGCGACCAGATGCAGCGTGTATATTGTTTTCCAGTCGGCCTGTTAACATGTCACTGCTGTCGCAATTGGCTGTAAAACAGTCATTAAGTCTTATCGGGAAACCGTAAACACGGGGTCACATCAGCTCCGGTCCTCATAACAAGCACAATCATCCAGTCTCCGCTGGGTAATAAATCCAGTCTGTTGTGCGTCGCTGCCGTCGGGCCGACGCTCCAGCCGACGGCACCGCACGCGGTCCTCCAGCCAGCCATTTGGCAACGCTTCTCGTTAAAGTCTGACCTGGGATCTGCCCAATCAGAGGCTCGTTATAGTTTGACCTGGAAGTGCATCTCTGCCCCGTCTGCTCGTTAAATCGCTGCCTCGCTCCGCGGCCATCGTTAGCCCGCCAAAAAAAAAAAAAGAGAAGAAGATGTTTGGAGCGTTTATGGAGTCTTTATTTTTTTTATATCCCTGACGAAACAAAAGGCCTGCCGGCGTTTCTGTGAGGAATGCAGGGCTCCCACAAAAGCAACACATTGGACTCTTAATTGTGCGAAACTTGATTTAAAAGAGACAGCTGTTCTTCGCCGAGTGGAAATTATCTGGGCGGAGCCGCAGTTTCTTGTTCTGTCCGCCGCTTAAAATCGGGGAAAGATGCTTTTGTGATGTAGGAACCCAGGACATGTCGTTTATGCGTATGGTAGTTAGGAATAGACGTCTAGTGTTTCTTTTACAACGTCTGACCAAGAAATAATGTCACATTTGACCAATTTAGATTTGGTCAAATAGCATTTACCATGATGTGATGTCATTTTAAGAGTGAACCACCTATTGAATAAAAGATGACATCATTCTATCTACACTTTCCTCAGAGCTTTAAATCTCTCAGTCGTTTCCTACTTCCCTCCTGCGTCTGTGGCCTCGAGCTCATCGGTTCCCCTCGAACAAATACATCTATTTAAGCTGCTCACCTATATGTATTTCCCTCTTTAAGAAGGACTCTGTGAAAGCTTTGGAAAACACGACTAAAACAGGGGTAAACCGTGCATTTGCTGGGGATTATTTTTAGCCGTGGATTAATACACATTTGGCACATTAGTGAGTATTTACAGCAGCAGCAGCTCGGTGCATTCAGGACCGACTTTAAATAAACTACAGCGCGCGTGTGTGTCTGTGTGCGTGTGCGTGTTCACGGCGATGACGAAACATGTCACGCAATGCAAGCGCGTGGCTCATTGATGTGTTTGAACCCTTTTTTTTTGGACAACAATGAGCATTCGTGGCTCAGAGGAAGATTTGAAAGATCCCGTATACGTGAGAGGAGAGTGATGGGTTTTGGATTTCCAGTGGCAGCCTCGTCCTTAAAGTATCCGAAAGGAATAACTCCGCACGCTGATGTTTAATAACAGGCTGAACGTGTCTTTCTTTTCTTTGTTGCAGTGCGCAGTGGCTCAGCGATATTTATGAAACTGCAATAACTGCTTACTGCAGCAACTTATTAGTGACGGGATCAGAAGCATCACAGCTCAATTCTCTCCCCGCCGTGCGGTACGCCTCTCGCAGGAAAAAAAGATGATTGTAATTACAGCGAGCGTGCGGTCCACACAGTCGACGGCCTTCCCGGTGCCGCTGTCGATGGGAGGCAGAAAGTTTATAGATCTGTGGGCTGTTTCTTTTCTCACTCGCGCCCACTCCTCCACCTCCACCGGAGGGCTGAGGTTTTAATTGCTGTCTTAACCGACCGGGTGCTGGTTCTGTGTGGAGATGGGCCGATATGAGGAGTAGGAGGAAAGGGAACTGTGGTTGTTGTTATTGACAGCCTCTCATCCTGGAGGAGCTGATAAGGACGGGACCCTGGGAGACTCGACGCAGGAGCGGATTACACGTCAGTGACGGGAATCCGGGACGTTTGGTTTTTCTTCTTTTCGGGCTCTCGTGCGCCTCGGAGGGCCCGACGTCTTTGGGCAAAAAGGAGCAGGTTTCAAAAACAAAATGAAATCTCCCGGAGGCGGTAACCGTGTTACTGCAATTCCTCCGCTGATGGAGAAAATGCCAGAGCAGGTGGCGTGCACGAGCCAGGAGCCGGTAACCTTGTAACGCGAATGAAACAGCTGCATGCACGAGGAGCCTTGTATTCCAAATCGATGAGAGAAAGGGCATTGATTTACAAAACAAAACACAAACACACGGGGCCCGGCTGCTTTGCTTATAGTTACTGAAGCATCTGCCGACACACACACACACACACACACACACACACACACACACACACACACACACAGAGGGACAAAGGAGTAGGACTGTCGACTGCCGATCTCTTTTATTCGTTATATGCCGTCGTTAGCTCTGCACAAATATTGCAGCATAATTGATAACAAATAACAATCTCGGTGTCTTTTCATTGTCGTGTCTGCCGTGCAGAAGCGGTGCACGTCTTAAGAGTTTCATGTGATCCCTTCCAGGGTGGAAGACACACAACACCGTGAGAGGAACGAGGTCGCGGACTAGTTTGTTCAGAGTAGTTTGTTTGCCGAACGACAATATAGGATGTCAATAAAAATGTAATGTCACTGCAGCTCTTTTCATCGACTGCTTGGGCTGCGATCGCATCGCCGATCGATGCCGTAACCGAAGCCGAATATCGGGGCTGGCTAATTGATGGATCCGACCCTCATCATCCTCATCATCCCTCCAAAACACTCGAGGTCTCGCTCCTTTACGCCCCCTCAAACGTTGCCTTTGAGCCCGGTGGAATCCACGGCGCTGGAGGACAAAATGCACTCTACGTGTCATAGATCTATCTCACTGTCAGAAGTACATTACCCCCACCGAGCGCCCGAGGTCGCCCGGTGAGAGATAATTGCGACCCCTGCTGAGGGGGAAGAGCCCCGCTACAGGAGTCACCTTCCATTCATCACAAGGCACTTGTTTAAAGCCTCTTCCTCCAGAGTGAAAGTGAGAAAACTCCCGCGGTGCTTTCCCTTAGACCCTCAGATCCAGTTAGCAGCAGCGTCAGCCTTCAGCAGAGCTTCTGTTGTTTCCCCCTTTTAAACCAAAAAAAAAAATCTTTTGTAATTCGCAGGATGCAGAAATGAAGGTCCGGGGTTCACTTCAGGAGCAAAATATCTCACGTCCTCCTCTTTCCCTTCCGTTGTATCTCCGCTGTCAGCTCTGGCGCCGGTTAGTTTTTATATTTATGTTATAATATTGGTTTTAAATGGCAAAAAAATAAATAAAACATGATCTTTTTCTTCTCCAACAAACAGCGATCCTTCAGACGGGAGACCGCAGGTCGATCCCGTCTTCAGCGCGTCGTCAGCGTTGTGGCTGTCACGTAACCTGCTATGTGTCTGCCTTGAATAAGGAAAGTAGCACCGGAGTAGCACTTAAATGTCTCTTACTGAGAGCAATCTGTAGTTTAACTTTCTGAAAGACACTGTACTTTCTTGATTCTTCTTGTTCTGAGCTTGTTCTCATGGTTGAATGCACTTATTGTAAGTCGCTAACGTTAGCTAAATGAAATGTGTCAGTAACGGAACGTCTGAAGTTTATTTCAACCCAAACAACAAACCTGAACCTAAATATGTAATTTGGTTACTCAAACACAACCTAATACGTCTCCCGTGAACACGGAAGTATATTTTAAAAAAATCTGACGAGCGGACATTGACACCAGCTGCTAGCTTACGTAGGAAAACGCACCAACAAAATTGGGGTTGACCTTTTTCATAAGATCTCCTATAACTGTTGTGTGAGGATCATTGCTCACACACACACACACACACACACACACACAGCAAAGCAAAGCACATCCCATTTGCCGCTGTGGACCACTTTTCCACTCTCGCCGCCTCTCCACTGTAACTGTATTATTAATTTCCTATATACCTACTGTTCTCTCCTCATAACACAAATATCGCTCCTGGCGATCAGTATAGCGTCTGCCTCATTATCATATTTATTTAAAGTACCGTGTGACCCATTTCATTCTGACATGGGTTCCTCTCGTCATGATTGAGCGGCCCCGTATTTAAAGGTAGTCTCCGGAGATGCTGCAGTGCGTAGTGGGGAACATTACCTTTAAGCATGTAGTCACAGGCTCTGTCCTTGTCATTTCAATGAAACACTTCCACTAACTAAGCATTGCTATTGGTCACAATACTGCATTATTACGGATACATCCACTGCAGACGGTGAAAAGAAAAGAAAAAGCAGCCCTGGATCTTTCTTTATTGGAAATCCAACTCACGCGATCAATGATCTGTCATGTAAGCAATACGAGATGAAATACTGAAGATGTTTGCCCGGTGATACGGCGTATAGAGTCATGTCGGTGAAGGGAGAGTGGCCGCGGTGCCGCCCTGTGTAACGCGACCACTCTAATGGACCGCGCCTGATGAATGGACCTGATTGCACCAATAACACGCAGGAGAAATCTGTCCGGCTGCCAGGTACACACATCGGCGCGAAGCTTTAATGGCCGAATCTGTCAGCGCGCGTCTCGCAGCGCCCCCGCTCGCAATGGCCGCTGACCTGTGGCTGGTAATGGAAGATTAATAGCGGGGCTGCCGGTCCGTCTCTGATCGGAGTTATCGAATGGTTTTCCCTTGGATCCGTTTCTCAGGACTTGGCCCCAGCGTCTGGGCCGTATTGATCGGCCGCTTGCAAATTTATGGTTATGTTTCTTCAATTTGCACAAAAGGCAAAAATATTGTTGTCTCTGCTGGCATCAGTCAATGACTTCCTGCAGATGTGTCTCCAGTCCATCTCGTCCCCTCGGTTCCCGGGGGGATCGAATGCTCCTCTTTTGGGACGACGTGAATGTCATCGCTGTTACTTTATCCATCTAATTGACCGCGACCTTCTCCACGCTTTACATTTAGGGAAACATTTATTGATGAAGCCGTCTCTTTCGGCGCTTTAAATACTGTACATGCTGATATGATACGCCGGCCTGCATCGGGGGAGCGGCTCGCCGGTTTGTCGTTCCCAACTATCCGGCCGATTTCAAGCGCCGGCCGGCAGCAGACGTCCTTGCTCCGCTTGAGTCGGGGCGGTGGCTTTCTAGTCGGAGCGTCTTATAGGATTTGGAAACCAAAGCCTCGCAGGTTTTCCTTTGGAACCCTATAGCCGAACCCGCTCGGCCCTACAGCCCCAAACTTTAGCCCTTACATTGATTTAACCTCAGCTTCAGATTTAGCCCAACCTGGCAACCCCCACGCGCTGTCTCGTTTAGCTTCGTCGCGCGGGGTTTCATTACCCCTGCGTTAGTCAAATGGCCGGGAGCTGTGGACTGATATTTCAACTGAGACATAATTAATGAGATATGCACGTCTGGTTCTCTCTCCTCCGAGCAAAGCACCGTACGACGTCTGCTGGGAGCGAGTCCAGGAGCGAAGGGCAGCGCGAGGAGCGGAGTCTTGTTGCAGATACCAAGGTGCAGCAGGCGGAGGAACTGTCAACCAGCTTTTTATTCTTCTGTTCCACAACGGGGAACAGAAAGCCGACAGTAAACCAACAGTTTGTGTTGGTTTGGATCAGGAGTTTTAAACTCATCGGCAAGAAGACAACCGAGATGAAAAGACTTTTTTTTGTCGGTTTTCAGGGTTAAAAACACCACCTGTGTCAACCTCACAGGGTCTAAATTATATAATACTCAGGAAGTAGCGGTGTTGCGATGCATCGGTATTGATAATAACGTGACATTTAAAAAATATATAATAATGTTGATGTTTATAATACATGAAATACAATATGTGTAAAGAATCCAGCTCATCTTAAATCACACCTTTTTTTACAATTTGGGTAACATATTATCCCTCCACCTTTCTACACTGACATTTTGAGTATAATTAATTCAAAAAAGAGACAAAGAGAAAAAGTGAAAGAGGAATTTCAAATGTTCTATTGAACATGATATCGTAAACATTTTTTTTTTATTGCAAATTATTTTGTGACAGTGAAAATCTGATACCGGGTTCAGACCCAAATGATCGTAAACATTGTTGTTCATCAAATAGTCTTATGATAGAAATTCAACTACAACAATTAAAAAAAAAATAATCAAAATTTTTCAATCACAATTAACCGAGTATTAATTGCAATCATGATTTTGGCATTTAATGAGCATGTTCAGCTGCGATCCTGACGCTCAAAATGCACAAACAGAAGATTCACGTGAAGAAGAAGTCTGATTTTGAACTGAAGGTGCGTTGTACATCGCATTAGCAGCGCATGTACACATGTTGTGATTTTCCTGCAGCTGCTCTGCGACCAGTTGCTTCATCTCCAGCTTCCCTGCATGTGAAAGTGATTCAGCTCTTGGCTTCAGACTCCCTTCTCTTCAGTGGAAAAGCATAACTTTCCTCATCGCATGTTAAACGCTCGCCTGCATGCGTAAAACTTGAACTCTTTCCAAACTGCTCTTGGATAGCGAGAGCCAGAAATGGAAGTGGTGAGACTTGGCATCGTGTTTCCTGAATGTAAAGCCAGCAGCGCTGCTAAAAGGTGGGGAGGGAGAGCATCACCAGTCAGACGCATGTTTTATTCAATAGGCTGTCTGACGCCGCTGCACACTGCGCTGCGTTCGCTCATGGATTTGATTTGTTTAAAGCTCTGGAAGCAGAGTTGCAAACACCACAATTACAACAAAGCAACATTTCTTCTTCCTCGTGTAATGACGGCTCCGGCACAGCCGAGCGACACGATTGTATTTAGAAGCAGGCTTTCTGGCTCCTGATCAACGGCTTGTTTTTCAACTTTTACCACTTGACATCGTGTCTTCAAATGAGCAAATCCGGCGCAAAATGCTAAAAAAAAATAACTCGCGCTAACCTCACGAAGGCTTGTGTGCTTGTTTATTCCTGCTGGCTTTGAGCTGAGCTTCCTTTCCTGAATAAGTCAGAGGATGTAGGGGTTGTTTTGGAATTCATCTCCATAACGAATCTTTAAAAAAAAGTGTTTTTGAGGAGTCAAGACTGTGTTTTTATGTCAGCTTTTTTGTACATTGTTATTTTCCCACACGTTTAAGTGAGCGGGATTGCGAGATGTCCTTCGCCAGCAGCAGAGTTAAACACTCACAACACATCCGCTGACCTTTAGCCGCTGAGATCCATCCCATTATCACCTGCCCACAGTTGGCGTGTTTGCTTCGAAGGCGCGTTTCACACCCGATCATTTAATGGACGGCTCTCCCCCGCCAAGTCTCACGCGAACACGCTTTTCTGTTTCCCCCGCAACGACAGTCCAGATGACAGAGACGGTGTCGACGGCGGTCCAGATGTTTCCGTGCAGATCCAAAACGGCCCCGTCGACGAAGCGAGGTGCGATTCAACTCGGAAAAACTCGACGACGGGGAGGCATGGCGTTCTCACGTCGTGGGTGTGACAGGGGCCGATTACCCACAATGCACCCCCAGACTTACAGTGTCCGGGGGCCTTAAACGGCAACGTCTTACACTGCGGTTAAGATGCTCGATAGTTGAGGAAACGATCCCGTCTTATTTCATCTCCTCCTCCCTCGTTGAATTGTTGTTGTTTTTTTTTCCTTCCTCGCGCCGGTTGCTGGAGTGAAGCGACGCGCCAGGAGGTGACAACACGCAGCAAAATATGGTTAACATGTTTCATGTGACACTTCAATTTCCTCTCTGTCAATCAGTGCAGCTGCTGCGTCGCTCTCATTGCTCGGCTCCAGCGACAGCTTCGTGATGGATCTGGTTCTGGGTTCCCGGCAGAAATGTGTGATTGCGTGGATGAGACTCGCTTTCACCTGCTCGGACTGCGCCTGCTCATGAAACGCCACCTTTGACGAGTGTTTTTTTTTTTAATGAGAATCGAGTCTTGAAACGAGAGGGACACACTGAGACAATGCCACATCTTGAATATGTAACAGATCGCTGCATCGGATGACGTGAATCAGAAAAAAGAAGTGTGTATTTAAATCCCGGGTCTTTTTTTTCCAGCTCTAATGATTTATGACAACCCGGCTGCTTCTAAAATAATCAGAAATTCCCCTTGAAAATACATTTTGTTTTGGGTCCTGCAGGAGTGTGGGCATGCGAGGTGCCGGCTCCCGGGGGCCGCCCACCACACCCGAGATTGTCGCAAAAAAAATGGCGCATCCTGAAGAGACAGCCGGCGGCCGTTGCTGAGTCGACAGCCCCACTGTGTCCTCAGAGTAGTCCATTAGCTCTACCTGCCCCTTTTTCGCCACAGGATCCCCACAGCACTAAATGAAGCCAGGCATATTTTCATCTTCCTGACAGCCTGGCTGCGGCTGCAGCCATGGGAGATGGAGGTCTGGTGTCAGCCGGCACACTCTGCCGCATTTCTGTCGGCAGGATTGGCCCAGATGCTGATCCACAGCCCGCCGTATCATTCACTCCGGGCTTGTTGTTGTTGTTGTTGTTGTTGCTGTTTTCGAACAGAATTCATTAACAGTGGGTGGGGGATGGGAGGGTTGTGGTCACCTTTACATTGTGCAGTCAGTACATTGCTTACGCGTTGCAGAAGAATCACCTTCTGGTGGATTTCTCACACACCCTGAAGTGCTCTGGAGGCAGAAATTGAATTTAAATAGGAGATGCCAAAGCGCCGATGAACAAGCCAGAGAGGTGAGCTGATGGTTTTAAGCTCGCGCCGGCAGCTGAACAAAAAAAAACAATCAGTTGTCCGAGTTAGCTGGTTAACCTCGCAGTCGCAATCAGCGACACCGAGCCGGCAGCCGCAGAATCAGCACGCGACGCGAGAAATGCAGCCGAGGCGGTTTCTCTACAAGACTCCACCTCTGCACATGTTCTCAGACCTCCTGCAGCGTCGGCTGAAGAGCTCGACCTGAGCAGGACGAGTCGGAGGACCGCCACAACTCCAGGGCAGTAACACACGTGGCTGTCGACGAGAAGGGACGTTCGTTTTTCATGAAATATAACGAAGCTGCAAACACGAGTTCATCCTCCGGACCCGATCCCGCGTGTTCTGACGTGTGCTTCATCGTTTTGCTGTTTGGATGACAAAATAATCTCCGCTCCGGATCATCATTTGACAATCCAGATCTGTATTTCGATGAACCAGCGCTCACCAAAACCATCAAATGATTGTACATTATGACACGTTTGGGGCGTTATTGATTGTACAGAGGGGGAAATTATCATACAAATGTGAAATGTAACGCACTCCTGAGCACCAGCAGCCCCTTTTCTGCTTCACTTGTAATCATTTAATCTAATGCTAGTATACAAGTATTGATTAGTGCGGCTTGAACCGCCCCGCTCCTCTTTTTCTCCTTTGAGTTTAACCTTAATCCACACTGTACGCCACGTTTACCAGTATATCAGGTTTCTTCTTATTCCTGCACATGAACGCCTTGCAATCGGATCCATTATGAAAATACAATCATTGATTCGTGCAGCTTAAGCCTCCCTCTCGCTCCTTGTTCTCTCCTTTAGTCCGTTTAAATAAATGCAATTATTATATTATTCCACACTGTGTGACGAATTCACCAGAATGTTCTGTTTCTCGTCATTTAATCCGTAATTAACACACACGTATTGATACGTGCGGCTGGAAATCGTCGCAAGTACGACAGAGAACAGCCGCGCAGAGCTCTCTGAACGACACGTTTGCAAATGTGCTTATGTGGAGCAAGGACGCTTCCACTCAGCGCTCATCAGTCGACGCCGGTGGGAACGCGAGGGCGGCTTTGTGCAACATTTATCAATGAATGTCATCGTGAAGTTTACTGAATGCACGCGAGGAAAAGAGGAGACGGCACTTCACGCGCTTATCCCACCGCATGCAGCTCATGTTTAAATGAATGAGGAAGGGAAAACAAGTCGTTCTTTTATTCAGATTCGGATAAAAGTTATTTTACTGCCGTTTAAGTTTGCTGCTCCTATAACTCCCGAAAAGCGTTTTTTTTTTTTCTTCCCTCGCGCTGCACGCGGAGCGTTAACCCAACCATCTGCCTCCAGAGCCGCTCCGCCGTCTGAAGAATGTTTTCAGAATGAAACCTCCAATCTGCAGGATGAATGCCACCTCACAACACACAGCGATAATACACCTGGAGGATCCTGAGTGCATTTTGAAGCTGCAGATGCTCGGGGAGAGAACGCTTTCAGAGGTGTGGAGGAGTTGGGTTTCTTAAAACCACCGAGGCCCGTACGGAAAGCCGACCGCCCACCCGAGTTAAAGATACATCTCAATGTGTCTGTGTGCCCCCCCCCCGAATAAAAATTGACTAAGTGAGACGGCGAAAAAAGAAAAGAACGTGTGCGGTCGAGAGCCACGCGCGCCATTGTGTCACTCTTTTGTGCGGTGTGTAGTCGACACAGAGAAGCACACTGAACTCGGAGAGCTCCCACAGAAATGTGGTAATTTGGTTCCCCGTAACTCATCTCTATCCACTGTCACTACTTTAAGCAAACAAACAAACATAAAAAAAACAACTGTACGAGGCTCAAAGGCCGCATTCGCTCACATCCACTGTGGGTTTTTGGAAAGTAGACTAAACATCGCAGCTGTCAGTCAATAGAGCGCAAAGAGTTTTGAGTTAAGCTTTCCTCTCACCCTCCCGCTGCCTCGTTCACTCACAGCTTTACTTCCCTCCGTCGCGATGTCGTCTATCGTCTTGCGGCCGCAGGTGCTGAGCCGTCGACGCGTGGCCCCTCCCCCTCAGGTGCGAGGTCGATAATGAGACCGGGGACGAGCGGCATGAATAACTCCGTGAACTCTTTTTTTTCCTTCCATTTCCTTAATCTCTGCCCACAGGCCAACCCGGTATCACCGAGTCATTATTTTCCATCGGTTTTGCTTGCTGCTTGATCACACACACATCGCCTCCTGTGGGGGGGGGTCGGATAAAGACGGGAAGAAAAATCCACTGCAAAAAATGAAAGAGGGAAATTTTTTTAAAAAAACGCTCCGTAATTCAATATCTTTAATAAAGATGCTGAACAGATCTCCTTCTTAAGCCTCGTGTCGGATGATTAATTGCAGATTTGCTCGCAAGTTCAAGCCCGCGGGCCACTTGTGGCTTCCGGCTGCCAGACCAGAGACGCGTGAGCGGCCGCACGGACGCGCGCAGGACAATAATCCTCGCGAAGGCGCGTATTCTCTTTATCGCCTCTCTTCATTTTCGTCCCCTAATCCCGGTCACCGAGCTGACTCCCCACTGCGGTCCCTCTGCAGTATCCTCTTTCATAAAATCCCCAGGTTTGATGTGCTTCCCGGGGACCGAGTAAACGAGTAAAGTGCTTGTGGCAGCGTACGCGTCGGGTGACTCAGCGAACACGGACTCAACGGGCCGACACTATCGCTCCTCCGGCGAGAGCCCGAAGCGAGGCTCAGCGCTCGCAGTTGATTTAATCACTTTTAAAGTACGGGGGTCCGTGTCTCGCCTCCTGCTTTGAAACACAAGAGTTACCTGATATCGTGACCTTCTGGAGACTGTTCTATCAAAGAAACGTAAAAAGAAAAAAAATGGTGATATGCAGAAGTTTCAATATCCATAAATACAATTACAATATATTTCTGAAAAACATGATGAATCGTCAAAATATTGCCCCCAAAACTTGAATTTTACAAGATTACATTTAAACATGTCAGGATGAAGTTACTGTACACATTTGTACTGAATTGAGCATGAATGCATCGTAATGCACTCAGCGCCACCTCGGCTGTCGTTAGCTGTTAGCTCTGTTATTTAGCTGCTCGAAGCTAACGTTAACTAGCTCTCCTTGTGCCGATTTCAACAGGTATTTGTTGTTCACAATGTAGCGTTATTAATGACAAACCTGGCTCCATAAGCACATTTAACCCAGAGGTGTGTATAGCACCAATCTGGCAGGATGTGCTTTTCCGGCTGTGAATAACACATATTGTTGTTGTTGTTGTTGTAATGTGTTACAGTGATAAACCTGCAGAGGAATTATCACCTGCGTCTGCAGCTTTTCTCATCCTTAGTGAGCTTTTAAAGTTAGCTCCAGCAGACAGATCAACATAGTGGAGCGACTAATATTTTCCTCATGAGTTTGGTGGAGACCAAAAAAGACATTCACATTCATTAGACGTCTTTTTAACCTTTGGTGTCTTCAATCTTTAATGTAACAATTAATTACCAATGAATATTAAACTGTTGACTATTACTGAGAAGTCCCAGCACAGTGTTAATGGACACTTTCCAGCCCTGAGAGTATTTTATATTGAAACCGGTCTATTAAAATGACCCACATGTTATGCCAAATCACGTCGCAATTATTTACAGCCATAATTGCTTCATCTGTAATTTTCTTTTTTCCAGCTTTTGCCTCGAGACAAACTTCTAAGGAATTCACAATTAGATATTATTTTCTATTCTATTTTGCGTTTTTGATATCTCAGTTATGAGTCATTGTACAAAACAAATCGTGTGAGTCTTTAACTGTGAAAAAAAAAAAAAAAGACGATTACGGCTCCCGTGACTTTCCCTCTAATTTGTGTCTCCGCCATACGGCGCAGGGCGCCGCGGCGGTGGGATTTCCTCGCTCCGATGATGAAGTAGCTGAGAAAATGTCAAGGGCTCGCTGAGGACTCAGTTTGCAGCCGTTAAAACACGAGGACAGCCTCCACCCCGACACGGAAACTATGAGAGGGAATGTGAAAGAGCATGTGTGTGTTTCATTTGCGTTGCTTTGCTCTCTCGCACATTCCCAGTTCTCATTATTTATTTAGTCAGAGCGCACTCTTAAGCAGCGTGACCTTTTCGCACAGACCTCATTGAAGTGGCTTGTGTTGCCGTCAGCCCGCTCTAAAAAAAAAAAAAAAGCTTCATTCATACTCGGAGAAAGGCTAATGATGATCCCCGGTGTCATAACCTGTGAGAGCAGGCGTCAAGCCGCGGCCGAGGAGACGCTGCGCTCGTATAGCTTCCAATGCAAATGACGACGCGGGAGGGAAATATGTATGAAAACAATACGGGCTCCTTTCCCGGCAATTAGTCTTGACTGAATCGATGAGCGGCTGGATTGTCTTGTTTTTCCAGCGCTGCTCTTGGCTCGCGGGCCGTATTGGTACACAAGTCATTTTGTGCGAAATTGATCTCAGATTTGTTTAGAAAAGATCCCCCGCATGGGGTCTTCTCCCATCCGCCGCTCTGTGGCAGAAACGCAGCCTCTCAGATTAAGTGCCTCAGCTGCATGTTCACCTCCATCTTTCGGAGACGTTTCAATGACGATACAGGCTGAGACATTGTTAAAAGGGGAGGGGGCGGCGGTGTCCGTTTACCCAGGAGAGAGCCGGTGTAATCCATCAGCCTGGCTGCTGCCCGTTCAGCACAGTCGGCCCCAGCTGCCTCCTGCTAACCGCCCCTCCTCGCCTCCAGCCCCTCCATCAACATCTCTCTTTCTGTCATGATCTGCCTCCCTCCACACGCCGTGTAGCCACAGCGTACACTTAGAGCTTCGCTACCTTTCATAATTGATGCCTCATCACGGATAATCTGCAGAGGACCTGACCACTACCAGAAGCATGGAGAGGAAACCTATTTAATGCACATATTTAATGTTAAGTGAAGCATTATACGCACCACACGCTGCCTCGCAGTGCAGCAACCAGAAGGTTTCATGTGTGTGTGTTCAGCTGGATTAGAAATCTTACATTTTTCTATACATCTCTTAAGTAGACCAACACCCACAAACCGGTGCAGCTTCTCATGTGGCACTGAACACATTTGTTTCTATTGAAGATGTAAATCTTTCTTTTTTTAAATGGGTCACAAATACAGTTTCATTTTTAGAAAAGAAGGTTTCTAAAACAGCTCGTGTATTTGCTAGGAGAATATTTTCAGTCGTGGATTTATTCACAATCTGTGTGCGTAGACGACTCAAAAATGTTGCCAGTCTTTACTCGACTTTTTGGGGAAATTTGGCTTCATTGGCTTTCTTACTCTTTCTTACTGAGGGGTAGTTAAGAAGATAGATACCACTCCCATGTCTGTCTTAGAGCTAGCTGACTATTAGCTTAGCATAGGCTAAAGACTGTAAACCAGGGCTTGTTGCCATCTGCTTTTGCCTACCACTTCATAATCACACTAATTTACATTTTATATGTACAAAAACTACAGTACAGTACTGGAACTATTTCAGGGTGCAGTGACTTTTGTGAAGTTGTTCTTCCTCCCTTCCCCTGCTTCTCATTCCTTGACTGTAAGTTAAGTTTGTGGTAAGAAAAGTAGAAAGTGCTGACTCTCTTCTTCCTACATTCCTGCGATCTTTACCAAAGCATGCTGAAAAAGAAAAGCTCAATATGTGGTGTTGAAAATGGTTTATAGACAAAGACAGAAAACAAAGATCTGAACGGATGCTCGACATGTGTCATTAATTAGTAGTCTGATCATTGGAAATAAATCCTATTACTCATTTAAGCGAAAGTTTTTTTTAAAAGTTGCCATTAGCCACCAAAGTTAGCTCGCTAGCTAGCAGCGCAACAACCAGACAAACACATTGTAACAATTATATTGCTGCGGTCAGCTCGAGACAACACAACGAGCTGTCTCTCATGGTCAAATGTTACCTAATTAGGCGACATCTAATTAAAACCATGCCCACACACACACACACACACACACACACACACACACACACACACACTTTGGATATTTAGTTCCTGTCCTGTTGATAGTCCACCTCTCTTTCTGCTAAATCTATCACCTGTGTGCCGTTCTGAGACGAGCCTCGGCTCCACAGTGAAAGGTGCACAGAAAAGTAAAAGTGGACCGTGCTTTCGGTGTGCGTGCTGTGAAACAGGAGTTCACTGGGTATCAATTGCTTCTCCATTCATGGATATCTCTTACTGAAACGCTATATGCCGCCACGGGACACCGAGTCGGCGCTGACGTACCGTCACCGTGTTGTCCGAACCTCGTCCGAGGCTGTGAGGAGTACAAGGAGGGATGTGGTGTTCTTCATCCTGCAAAGGGAGGGAAACCCAGAATGCCGAGCGGTTGAGAGTTGATCGTACTGTAACTGTACTTAGAAGACGCAAAAATTCAGACCGAGAAGCTTCATCTTGAGTAATTTGCGGCTGATCTTTTATTGAGGTCAAGTCTCCTCCAGATAAATGATGTCTCCAGAAAAAGTATCCCATACAAGTTATTATGAAGAAATATGAGAGCCAAGAGAAATGATCGGACTCGCCGTATTAATATTTGATCAGTGTGAAATCATTTTAATCTCCTTTTGTAATTAAACTTTTGACAGTCATGTAATGGAGGTTCGGCAAAAGAAATGTGGAAAAAATCACATAACTATTTAATTAGTTCCCGAACTCATTAGAGAGTTTCCGCGTATACACGTCGCCTATAAATCCTGCGATTCATGCGAGAGTGACACTGCGGGTCATTTGGAACCGAAAGAAGAAAAATGTTTTGCCCTTTTTATTTGTCAAACTTCAATGATGGTGCAAAATACACATAAATAATGTCTTATTTATGAATTCATAGCAGAGATGATGACAGACAGATGCTTAGGCATTAAATAGCTTCATAATGTCCTCTTCCTCCTCCTCCTCCTCTGCTCAGAGTTGCCGACTCAGTGGGGACAACCTGTCACAGGGCAACAGGAAAAAGAAACAGAGTCTATTCAACAAACACAAAATAGAGCTGTTGGTTTTCGCTCCCCTGCGGAGTCGAGTTCGCGGTCAAAACATTTTCCTTTTCAGCGAGCGTCTATAAACTGTGCGCCGGAGATTTGTCCCGCTGTGTATCTGAGAGCTTAGATCATGCCATCTTCCATGTACCAGTTATGCCCTTTTACATTTAAAGCCAATGCTTGGAATTTAAGTGCAAAGGCAGAGTAAGCTTCAGCTCCCCAGGTCACAAGCAAAAAAAAAAGAGAGAAATAAATCACAAGCAGCCGAAAACAAGGAGCGGAAAGTTGTTGGAGCCTCGGCGGCATTGAAAAATTCAGGTGACGAAGTTTTCTTTTTCTTCTCCCTCATAGGACGCATTTCATTCGTGCAGCCGCCTTAAGTCACTCTGTTAAGGCGGTATGGAGTCGCTGGTGCCTCCCCACAGCCCGCTGAGACTCATTAGGACCTCCCTCATACCTGTGCAGCTTGTCATGGTCTCCCTGAGCGGCCGGGCCGGGATCCTCTACGCTCCAAAAATGTCAGAATCCTGCATCGTCCAGACGTTTTCTGTGAAATCTTATGTCTTTTTTTTTTCATTCCAGTTTCTCCCCAGAAGCTATTTTCTGCACACAAACAGGTCAAAGTCAAATACATAAGAAGTGTTTTGTCTGGAGCAATTATGAATTCTTCACCCGCCATTTACAGAGAGGACTATAATGGGACTCTCTCTGGGTTAATGTTGCACTGAGGATGCGAGCAGGTGGAGGGAAGTTAACCGTCCCGATGTTTGACCGACAAGTGTTGTGCGCTTGAATAATGAAGTCATCTGCAACTTAAAGAGCATGCACTACTCCTTTCTCTTCTTCTAAACATCTGCACAATGCGACTGTATTTTTGATAAGACATAAAGAAAGGAGGCGAGGCCAGTTATTCAGTTTATTATTAAAACAGGATTTGGTGACATCTTTCCTGTTTATTTTCTTTCCGTTTTTAACTGTCGAGGTGCTTCCAGGGAAATTATGGTGAATTATTACATTATATTTCCAACAAAGTGTAAAATAAAGTGTTGGATCAGTATCCTATGTGTTCTTCTCAGGCGCTGTAGTCGTGTTTGTTGGGTTGGTCGGTTCATCACTTTGGTCCAGACTGAAATATCAGCGCGTTAGCATCAATTATAGCAACATCATATCATAACTGCATACAATATCAATCACAGTGGTTTTCCGCCAGGTATAAATGAATTCGAGCGTCTTTTTTTCTTGCTTTCTGAAAGAGCGCCCGATGAGTTAACAGATTTTGTCACGATGCAAAACTGTTTGACTGCATAAGAATCCAGCGTGTGAGCGCCGACTAATGCTAACAGACAGAAGCTGTTTCTGCTGTCTCAATGGAGGCTGAACGATAAATGACTCCAACGTCTGAAGAGCAGGAAGTGATGTCGCAGTATTTTACGACGTTACTGACTGATGCTCCTCTGTGGAATCTAAACAACCTTTCTCACTGACAAGGTGGGGAACACAGAGTATAAACATGTGCATAAACTGCACGATATATGTATTCATTGCAAACTACGACTCCTCAAACACAGATACAGACGGCTGTGGCTCAGGAGGGGGAGCGGCCGTCCGCTGGTTGACGGGTTGTCGGTTTGATCCCCGTGTGTTTGCAGTGGCTGCGCCCCTCTGAGGCGCTAACACAGATCCACATTCAGGTTGCCGTCAGGAGACACAATGAGCAAACCTGTAATGAAGAAAATTGGATCGACGGGGACAGATTCAGGGCGTCTTACCGCCTATTAATCTCACACACAAAACTGTCAGATAATCTCTGGTAATGAAACAACGCAGGATGTATTTGTCGGAGCTGATCCAGAGAGTCTGTGCCAGCGCCTCGCTCCTCGATGCCAAACACCGTTTGCGTGTCTGCGTGTGTGTGTGTGTGTGTGTGTAGACGCGAGTGCGCGCCTCTCTCCGCTGGAGAACATCAAGTGCTTTATTTCATTTGCAATATTGATCTTTTTGTTCTTGGATTGCTCGACGCTCACCAGCATGAAAAGATGACAAACTGCGATCTAATTGATTTGGCTCGGCTCGGAAGCGGGAAAGGTTGACTGAGCGTCGGAGGACGAGCGGCGCGGGGAGGCGGCGCGTTAGCCTAGCGCCGTGTTGGAGAAACGTCGGGGAAATGATTTGCATGTGATGATATCATAACCACAGTTTAATGCCTCGCTAATGCACACTGACTTAGTGTGGAAATGAATTTCTCTATTTACCAGAATATGAGATGGAGTGTGTGTGTGTGTGTGTGTGTGTGTGTGTGTGTGTGCGTACATCCAAACCAGCATCCCGAAATGCTTTTAGCAGCCACTTACGTGCTTTTTCGTTGCGTTTGTCTGCAGCTTTAATTGACACGCGATGAGTAATTGAAATAAAAAATGGAGGTCTGGTCGTTACCGGTTATGATGATTCAGTGTATTTTGATAACGCGGCCTCGAGATGAGGCCCCGATAATGATGTACATTAAGCTGCACAGTTTTCATTCTCATCCCCCCCCCCACCCTTTCACAGCCTAATGACAGTTTTATGGGAAACTTCATTAGGCAAAAGGGATGTCGAACCGATAAACATCAGCTCGTGTTAATTCTGGGATGAAGTGGCCTTGCTGTGGTCCTTTCATGTTAGTGTCCAGGTTTCTATTAAAGGTTGAGGTGTGACCAGATTTGATTTATTGTTCATTAACTCATGTTTAACAGGAGTTATCTTTCCATCCCTTTTTTTCCTCCTCCACCCTCGCTGTTCATTTTGGGACTTTTCGCTCGTCTCTCTGTCCACACGGCGCTCTAATGGAGAGGAAAGCAGCACCGGGGCTGCGGATAAACAAAGATGGTGATTCATCTCCCGTGTAATCCGAGCAGAGGACACTTAAGTGGGTGTCTTCTAGTGTTAAGTTCAACGTATCGGATTCGGGATCATGCGGGCCTTTTTTCTTATTAAGTATCATGAAGTATCAGATCTCAGTCATGAGGTCCACTTCTGTTATCCTGCTCATCCTTGACCGCCGACACGTCAAGAACATTGCATTATGTTATCTATTGATTTAATGCTAATCCGTTTTTGGCATGGCGGAGCCTCACCCACCAGTAAAGACGCGGTGTGTCACTCAGCGTGAGGCTTTAATAACCTGCAGGTACTTGTTTGCAGACTTTCTTTGTACCCAGAGAATCAAAAAGGCGGCAGGTCGGGCATCAGTGGACGGCACCAGATTATATTCCTCATTTGAAACATGAATCAATGGATTAAAACAAAATGCAGCAAACTGCAATGGAAACAGAGTTAGCGAATACATTGTTTTCTACATGAAGCACGTGACTTCAAACTCTCCACACAACAGAAATGTTATATTTCCAGCGTCACATTTCCACATCCTGGTCTTTAGATCGAGGGTTGACTGGCGCTCCCTTAGTCCTGTTGTTTTGTTGCATCTTTTCTTCTGCAATACACACTCTTGCAACTAGAACTGCGGCTGGCCACGCAGTTGCATCGACGGACTCGTTTTGGTTTGTGGTTCCCGCCTTTTTCCATACGCCAGACCAGCAGGTGGCGCAACGACCGTTTAGAGTCGACGTTCACCGATATCTCCCTCCAGGAGTTCACCTCCATCTGCGTGTCCTGATACTCCGTCAGACGGGTTTTATAAATGCTCATATTTGTGGACCTCTTCAGCCAAACGTTCTTCAACGGGATCCATTGTTCGTGTTTCTGCTGTGGCTTTTAAAAACAGCGGTATTATGCTATGAAACCAGAAATGAGAGACTCAGACAGGACGCGGTTAGCGGACCAATCGCAGCCTTGCTGCTGCGAACGGCTCGCGTAGCTTTGACGGATAGTCAGAAATTTTGGGCGACGCGCGCAAGATGGCTGACGGGCCGACGCAAGGGGCCCTTGCGGGTCTCGCGTGCTTGCGTCTCTGCGTGAAACACGAGTATAAAGGACCCTTTAGCCACAGTCACGACAGCAGAAGAGAGTGCGCAGAAACCGGATCCATCACTTTCTCTTTCGACGTTCCCACCGGTGCCGTGACGCTCACTTCTCGTGGAAAAGATGCCGATTCGGTCCAAGAAGCCCGAGTCGACTTCGCGTCGGTATCAGAGAGAAATTTTGAATTGATGAACAATCCTCTAAAAGCGGCTGTGGGAGGCGCGTAGAAACACCTGTTTGCTGCGCAGAGGCCTTCCAGCAGCTGTTCCCAGCGTCTCCCGTCGACTGTCCCTTCGCTTCCCTGCAGTTTCCCTTCTGCCGCTGATTCGGTGCAATAAGGAAAGTAGAGTCAGACTCAAACAGGGAACGCGCTTTAATTTACAACCACCAAAATGCAAGCAGGAGGAGAAACAACGTCTCCTTTGTCTACGGGCGTCGGCTCTGTGTCGACAGCAACAAACAAACAAACGTTTGTTGTTCTGAGACAACAGCTAAAGCGATAGCAACGTGTAGCGCAGACGATGTTGTTGTTTTTACTGTTTTACTGAGATGCGTGGAGCCTGAACAGAGGGGCGATCGATGAGCAAGAACGAAAAGACACGACAATCTGTCGATGTCAATTCTTAGTCGGGGAAACCTCTAGATATAGATCTATCTATCTATCTATCTATCTATCTATCTATCTATCTATCTATCTATCTATCTCTCTCTCTCTCTCTCTCTCTCTCTCTCTCTCTCTCTCTCTCTCTCTCTTTCTCTCTCTATAGATAGATAAATATACACACACACAACATGAAAGATGCTATACTCTCTGCAGAAAACTAACTTTTTAAACAAGATTCAACAAACGTCAAAGCTCTTCAGTGGACAGCGTGTTGTGCTCCAGGTTAAAGACACGGTGCCTCTTTTATTTGGGAATCCTGATATTTTACTCAATGACATATTGACCTCATGGAAGACTCTCACAGATATCATAAAAATACGTCTCGGCTGATTGCATCCTGCTGATTGTAAGAAAACTCCAGAGCAGTTTGATGAATTCTGATCTATTGTGCAGAATACAGGATATGTCATGAAGAGAAATATGTTTTTCACGGTATATGTGGGACTATTAAAAGGTGTTTGAGGATCAAAGTCATTGCGTATTCAGCATTTTTTTAGGCCGCAGTTTTGAATGTTCGGGAACTTACATCCGCTGTGTTTAGCACGTGTCAGCAAGTTGTACAGCGTGTGTTATTATAATATTCATTAACACACCCAACACTCCTGTTGTGAGTTGACGTGCTGCCAAGGTCAAGTTCTTTTTTAATGATCAGTAGAATTTGTTTTCTCCGGTAAATATGCCTTAATGGACATTTTATTGTCCCCCTAAGTGCAGCCCCCTCAAATGAAGTCGACTTTATCAAAGATGAAGAGCGGATTCATGACACGGTAACTTCACCCACTCCCTGAGTTTGTGTACGTCTTCATCACCTGAGGTGAGGAGCACGAGGCCGTCTATGCCGTCCCTGCCCTTCATGTCTGTGGTTTTAACGCTAAAAATAGAAACGCTCATTCAAAAACGGCCAGTGTGATGAGATAATGCTCCAGCTTTTTGTCATGCAGGGGAGGGAAATCCTGGAAACCTGTTAGGAGGGATCCTTTTGAAGGACACGCATCGTTCCTCATGAGTATCGTGTGTTGGCGCCTCGCCGATTCACACGTCTCTCTCTGCCCGGTCCTTCACCTGGTGTTTTATCTCGCTCTCTCGTGAACGACGGACACTTTGTCGACGTAAACAAAACCACCAGTGAGTTAGGAAGGTTTTAAAGAGTAGGAGAACTTAGGAAGAAGTCATTAATGTGTTAATAAAACCCCAATTAAAGACAGGGTTGGTAACAATCTTCAAAACCTTGTCAATTATATATATATATATACATATATACATATACATATACATATAATGAATGAATGTTCTGAATGTCCTGGTTTGGATGGAGGCTCGTCCGTTTCTTGCTGGATTCAGAAACTTTTGGAGCTCTTGCTGCTTTCATTGCAAACTTCTAAACTAAATTACGTTGGTCATATTACATATTTTTACATACGTCGCTGCATTTAACCCATCCATAGGAAATTAGGAGCGGTGAGCTGCTGAGAAGCACCCGGGGTTCAACCGGCGGTTCAGTGTCTTGCTTAAGGACACTTCCACATGCAAACTAAGAGGAGACCAGGGATCAAACCGTGAACCTTGCGGTCTTAGGACAGACACTTCACCCGTGAGCCACAGCCGCTCTCCACTTGGCTGTTCTCCATTCATTTGTTTGTGCTCTTGCTAGTTTCTCAATTACCGATTAGCGACCCTGCCTTTAAACGTCTTGAAACGCTCTGCGGACACGAACACCGGTCTCCTGGTCAAAACCCCCGTGAGTCTATTTAACTCACTGCTTGTGATGAATTTCTTGGTCTTGTCACACAAAGTCATCATACTCTGGAAGCAGGTTCTCACTCTCGTCAACACTTCACCCTGCCGTGACCTGAAAGCACTCCTGAAAGCGTTCGACGCCGTTTAAAATTCCCACTGATTCAATTCTAAACCACACGCGACCCCAATGATAACGCCACATTATTGCAACAGGCACACACACACCCGGATACTTGCGATGCCGCGCCCTCCGAAGCCTCCACCTAAAACGCTCTGCTGTTTAATGCAGCTGCTCAGGATTTCACGGATGAGGACAAATTTGTAAAGCAGAAATCCTCTGGCAGGTTGAGAACACTTTGATAATCTCCGTGCAAGCAAGTCTTTAAATGAACAGGTGCCAAGATAAATGCACCCTGCAACTATCTTAATGATAAGCAAACAACGCAGGCCCGAGGTTTAGGGAACGCTGTCACACCAACGATGGCGCCTGTAGCGGTTCTGGCATCTTTGAGGCGAGTGGAGGCCTTTAAAAAAAACAACAAGCTTGTGCACTTGAAACAACCCCGCCACCCAAGGGGATCTTGAAGGAACTTTAATGTTCTTAACTCAACCATTTTAAATTGGTGACTCACCCCCGAGGGTGACAAGAGCATTCCTAAAGATCCCACAATTTTTGCAGAGAAAAATGTTCTTTTGTATTTGTCTCAATGCTCTCGCCATTACCGCTGAGTTTTGAGGGGCTCAAGATCACCAGAAGAAGAAGAAGAAGAAGAAGAAGAAGAAGAAGAAGAGGGCGGGACTTCCTCAGAGATCCGCGGAGCACTCCGAGTCCCCCGACCGGCCGGATGTTGTTTATGACGCTTTGGAAAATGAAAGAGGCACCACTCGAGGGGCTCTCTGTCTTAATCCGCGGACATTATCTCCACACTGTAAGCGGGTCTTGGCTCGTTACCTCGCAGTGGAGAGCCAGGCTGGCAGGGTTTTCAGGGAGAGAAGCTAGAAAGGGAAGGGGGAGGAGGGGAGGAGCGCCTCGCCCGGCCGCCGAGAATGTAATCTCCAGATTAGGGGGCGAGACGAATTCCCGCTGCCAGCCTGACCTTGTCAAGGCAACGGAGGAGCCAGAGTGAAATTGAGATTTCAGGACAGAACCGAGTCGAGTCGAGGCGATATATATATTATTATTATTATTTGAGCGTTAGTGTTTCTTTTTCAAGGGGGTCAAAGCCTTGACACTATGATTCACGCTAAATGCGTGCAGTCACACTGGTAGCACACATGAAATGTGTGTGTGGCAAACCGTTTCTGGCGCTGGCCGCGCTGCCTGAAGCCCTCAGCGCTGTATCAGGCGAGTGCAGTCTGTGTCGGCTGAAGCAAAAACAGGCAACGTCTCCAAAGCACCGCCGTCGCATCTCCTAATTTATTGAGCTTGGGACATTTTGCATTTTGATCTCTGTGGATCAGTATGTATACGTGGATGAAGGCTTGGTTGCTCCGTGTTGTACCTGAAATGTCAAAAAGCATTTTAATGCTGCTCTCTTGGTAAAGAAAATGCTACAATGCTAAAATACAGATTGCAATAATTTAGCAAGTACAAGTATTTGATGTGCATTTGGGATGCATTGAAAGCCCCTGAAACCTTGTTTTTAAAAAAATTTTTATGTAACTTTAAAAAGAAGAAAAAACACACACTTCTTTAATTAATAAGCAGTAAAAACATGCTCGCTCAATTCAATCGTGTCAGGGGTTTTGCTGCTAACAGCCTGAGATATTTAGCCTGGCACCGCGTGAGACTGTAGCGTATCGTTGCTACTGTTAGCCAACTTTAGCTCGATATTGTTTTATAATGAACATTACGGAGTCGGTTCACTGATTTTATTACGCATTCATACTTGTGCTAATGTTACGCCGTGTTACGCCACTTATCGCCACAGTTTAAACATAATTTGTTTTGTGTATAGATATTTATAAAGTAAAAGACAAAAATATCAATTAAAGCTGAATTCTGATTGGTGCATAGAAATACGTGACTCACCTGTTGCCCCGCCCACCGTGACGCAGATCCAACCAAATAACCAACTTTGTCAGAAAGTGTTGGAAGCACATTGAGTAAATCAAGGCCTTTAAATATGTATGATGTGCATATGCATTTTGTTGGAGGGGTAAACAATCTTCCACCTGCAATTTTCTTTCATTAAAGTTGTATCTGAGTGACCTCAATGTCCTTTTGATTGTGTTTATATAAGCATGTTGTGCTGGATAGAAAATGGAAAATGAGAATAACGATGTGGCATTCATGTTTGAGCATTTCATTCATTTGACCCGTAATTGCAAAACAACAAAATAATGAGTCTGTCTGCCGCAGACGGCCACACGCAGCATCAGTCGCATAAAGGAAGTGGCGTAAAGCTGCCAACTACCATTGTGCTGGTTAGACAAGATATATTTTTATTGCCTCAGACGCTTGTTGGAGCCGAAGAGAAACTCGCCGTCTCCTCACGATTTCTCAATTCATTTATTTACACGAGCAAACGCACCGTGAGCTCAGCTCTTCTATGCAGGTGAGCGGAAATGAGGAGCGGTGCAAATTATAATAACGTCCATAAAATGCAAATGAGTGCAATGTTTTTTTTTTTACTGCTTTATTTATGACGGGGAATGCGAGCAGAAAGTTGAAATAACAAATTCTTCTCAGCACTTAACATCAACCAGGATGAGTCTGGACCGAAGAAATGCATCTTAACAGGACAAAAAGGTGGACGAAACGTCTGACAGCCTGTATTTACTGCTGCTGAAGGTCTCTGTGAGATGCATGCGCTGCCCTGGGGCACTCAGATAAATATCACAGTTAGATAAATATCTGTAGGTTGAGCCACGGACATAAGAAATAAGATAAAAATGTGGCATGGAACACTGTGTTATGTACAATTAATTCTGAAGCACAAGTCAGAAACAGGGTTATAAGGCTCCTCTCCGCCTGTGAAAGAAAGCACCGGTTGAGGCTTTCATCGCTTTCGACGCGGCCTCATCCAAACCTTCCGCTCACAGCATGAAAAAAAAGCATTAAAAAAGCATAACAAAAGCATAAAAAAAGGGGGTCATCATATCTATAATCCAACGTCTGTGTCGAACGGTGTCAGAACTCCCTTGAACACTCGCAGCCACTGCGAGCGCTTGAATAATTAGTGCTTGAATCCGTGCATACGTTATTATATTTGTGAGCTGTGAACTTTTGCTTCCCACAGTGGCACCACGAGGGCACAGCGCACCGCCTCGTTGGAGAACTGCTGACCCGGTGCTATTCTTCACATTTAAATTAAAGCAACCCCGGCCCCTCAGCACTTTGATTTTATTGGTAATCAGTTATGGGAAATGAAACCATGATAAAAGTGGGTTATCATTTGGGTTTTCCTCCAGCATGCATGGAGTGAATTAATGAACATCTCTATTTCTCTTTTCTTCTTCTGGATCCGTTTCGTTGACATTAAGGGAAACGGTTCAAACATTTTTGATAGTTTATCGAATTTCTTGCCAAGATTTTGATGAGTACATTGATTCCACTCACATTTCAGTGCAATGCACACGGAGCCGGTCAGATTAGTTTTGCATAAATACAGAAGAACTGGTCTGGGGAATAAACATGTTTTCTTCAGGAATAGTTACAGAAGACCCTAAAATCCCAAATCGAGGGTTTTTATATTTGAGTTTGTGTTCCTCAGATTAAGTAAACGGTACATTTTTAAAGGTGTCGGTCACGCTAACCGAGTCCAGTATTCATGCTAAGCTAGGTTAACGGCTAGAGGGTTTAGTTTTAGGTATCACAATTATTTGTGTAAGATGCTTATCTCATTTAGAGTCAGATTAGTTTCCACACTTAGCATCCTTTGTCATCAATTTGGGTTAAGATGAAGGAAAAAGTTCACAAATATGACACAAATCCAAGCATGAAGAGTTCGTAGATTACCGACCAGTGTGAAGGAAGTCCAAATTTTGTATTTATATGACGAGAAAATTCTAATTTAAACTGAATTGTGTGCAGTTTAAATAATCCATTGAAAGACAAACAGCAAACCACGGCAGTAAAGCGGTTTCCAGCACGTGATCCTGTGACTGTAGATGTGAATCTCCCTCACGCCCTGGACCCAGGGATACATACAGATACCGTACTCATGATGTATCGCACCCCTCAACACGGAATTTGGTGGACTTAATGACCCAATTGCCTCAGTCCCCATTCCCCAACTCGACTCTGCAGCGTGCAGCTGAAGTCATGCATAATCCCACAAAATCTACCCAGCTTATGAATTTTAAATGGGGAGGCCTAAATCACAGAGCTGCTTTTAAGTGAATCCATTGCTAATAGAAGAGCAGACAGCTGGGATGGTGTCCCGTTGTTGGGTGTTGTCACCCAGAGGGGCGCATTTTATAGACTGTAAATATATTTTTCATGTGTGCAAAGGTTGTAAAGTTGACTTATTCGACGAACGGATCCCAAAGAAACAAGGGAGGCGGATATTGTACAATCACAGTTTATCACAGCCATGCTATTGTGTTTGTTTTGGAGTCACAGAGTTAACTGTTCTGATCCGGGATCGTCATTTAGCAACAAAGTCGACTTGTGAAGCTCTGAAAATTAATTAAATTCAGCTTTTTGAAGCCAATATGTCTCAGCTGCTGCGCAGAGGCAGTTGACATGAATCAATGAAATATTAAATTAGCAGACTTTGTGTGTTCTACTGAGGGGTGCTGTTGCTGTTTAAATATGTTGGTTATTCCTATTGTGTGAAGCGAAACTTTGTTTCGTTCCTCCAGTATAATATGAGTCATTAACCTTCGACGAACTGCAAATGTGCAACATGCACCGTGTAAAGAAACCTGCCGTTATCCATCAGGGTGAGATGCTGTGAGTCATCACATCGCGGATAGCGGCCTCTCCTCAAAGACAGGCATGGGGTAAAAAGTTATCAAAGTGGGCGTGTCAAGGATAACTAGAGAACGTGAGAGGTTCAAAGTCCACCGTACGTTCCAACCTCTGACTGTGAATAACTGTATTAACGTCTAATTGTGACATTGTGGTCGGGACAATTACACAAGCACCTCATTTGAAGCGTACTGACTAGAGTTCTTTTTATTTATAATGATAATACAATTATTCTCACAAAGTTTTACATAATTAGACATTTGTAACCGTGAATATGAACTTCTGCCTGTTGGATTTTTGAACACGATGTTTTGGGTCCAGTGCAATGTAAGAGGAGAGCTGCATGTAGAGCCTTGCTGACTATGGGACTGTGTTTTTAGCAACGTCACCTCTTTGGCAAATGATGTTGGTGAAAAGTTGGAAAGCAATACCAGAGATGTAATGGCCGAGACGTATACTTTAAACATATATTATTTAAGCATTTTGGAGCAACGCAAGCTTTAAAAGCTTCATCAATTGACTGAATTGATTTGATTCTATTTTTTATTAAAAAATTCTGGCGGCCAAAACAATTATGAGTGATTCTCGGTGCGTTTCAATGATTTCCAGGAGTCTAACGCACTTATTCAATAAAGGTTTAGTTTAGTTGATTAACTGGATTCCCGTGAGCTGACCACTAATCTTCCTGTGGTGCACAGACAGGACAAAACGTAATACACACAAAAACGTGCAAGACATAACAGTTAAAACCAGTACAAACAGTACAGTCAGATACCGAGTGCAGTCGAGGACCAGCATGTGTATTGTGCAGCTGATCCATAATTTATACAAAGAAAAATCAGATGGCTTACAAAAGCAACGGCAAACGTCATGTGGTATTAGCGAATAGCAGAAATCACGCTACTTACAGCCGGAAGAGAGGAGCCTCAATGGAGCTGGGCGAGAATAAAAAGAAGAAAGAAAACAACGGGCCCGTTAAGCTCGCTTCAGTGGCGCGCGTTTCAATCTCTTCCTTTTGAAAACACTCGGCGAGCGCTCGCGGGCGGAGGCAGTTTCAAGAGTTTTTGCCCGCCAAAAAGAAACTGCACCGCAAAGAAGCGATCTTTTGAAAAAAAAAAAAAAAAAGACGCCGCAGTCGGTTAGTTTTCGCGTGTCGGCGTGAGCTCGGATGTTGAGCTCGGATGTTGAGCTCATTTGAAGCCGCGGTTTGGCTGCTTATTTCACCTGCTGATTGATCGCCGTGCTCTGTTGGTGGGTTTTATTTGCGGGCGAGCCGAAGAAAAGAAACCGTGAGCTTTGAAAACAAAAACCAAAAAAACATGGATAATTTTCAGTCTCAGTCACAATCTCCCGACACATCAGAGCCCAGATGTTTTGAGGACGACGCCTGGTGGAAAGGAGAAAAAAGAGGCGTTAATATTAATGTTGTCTTTCCTCAGAACGTGTGCACTCTCTGCCCCCCCTTGGGATAAACCCAAGCTTAAAGATATCTCCGTCTCCCTGATACCTCTTTTATCCTCGTTAAAACTCGTATCAAAGGTTTTAATTACATTCCGCCGTATTGCTGCAGAGCTTTGTTGAGAAATCACCAACGCCTTTTATAGTTTCCAGTTTGCGGCGCTGATATGCCCGGCTTACTTCTGATCCAGCGTAATTGAAAAAATGGGCATGTGGTGTCTCTGGTCGTTTGAACATGTGCACATGTTTGAGTTTCTCACGTTGCCAGACTGAAACAGGACCTTTCTTCCACCAGAATCTCACCATCGCATCTGAATGTGAACCAATCTAAAGAAACTTCTATTAACACGTGAACTGTAAAGCTTTTAAAGAATCCCGACCTCGCCCTTTTAAATCTTTTTTTGTTGTTGTTGCTTCTTCTTACTTAAAAGTCGTTTTTGAACACCATAAACACATCTGTGATGGAGCTTGCCCTCTGCTTCACCTTTTCCCCTGCCGGGCTTTTAGCCGGGAGTCTTTAGCCGTAACCTCCACACACCTCTCAGCCGCCCTCTCCGCAAAACCATTTTCCTGGCGCTGAAACACAGATGTTATCCATCTGATTAAACGTTCAAGGTTACATCTCCAAATACATCAAAGTCTCCGTCTCCCGTCAGAAGAACGGTGACAGCCAACACTTTTGGGAGCCCGGAGGTGCGAGCTCCAATGTCCTCCCCATTATTATTATTATTATTATTATTATTATTAGTTTCTTCTTCTGGAAACGTAAATTGGGTTCTCTGCTCAAATTGAGAAGTGTTACGGTGATCGAGACGGAGCCTAAAGGTTAGAGGAATGATGCTTTGTTTACGACGCCTAAAAGGGTCGAGCCAATCTGCAGAGCAACACTCAGGAACGGTCAGGAATACTGCTTACCTGGCGAAGTCTTTTCAACATTAATAACTGGTTCTGGGTTATCACATTTCTTTCACAGCATGGGGTCTTTGAAATGTTTCCTTTTAAAACTAGTGAATTATTCATATTTTTGGGAACTCCGCTGACAAACTTTCTTCCAAAAAGTGAGATGGGAAGGTTGAAAGCCATGTGCATTGTTTATAGCGCTGTATACTTACTTCATTATTGATTTATCTTCTGATTATTTTAAAAGTTATTGAATTGTTTGCTCAGTGTTTGATTTGTTTAGTCTTGCCAACAGTCCAAGATCAAAAGATATTTAATGTAATGTTGGAGCCAAACAACTAATCCATCAATCAACCTCTTTTTTTTCTTCTCTAACTCAACTACGGCCCATGGCTAGCCTAGCTTAGCATGTTTGAAGCGGGGGAAACAGAACAACCAGATTAGTCTAACGTTTAGAAAACATAAACCTCAAAAGATCACAAATTCACAACTCATATCTTGGACGGAGTTTAGGACGGATATATATATATATATATATATATATATATATATATATATATATATATATATATATATATATATATATAAGCACAGCTGGGTCACAGTGAGGTTGCCATGTTTGGCACCATGCTTCCTTCTACATCAATTACAAAACCTGTTTGACGTTGTTATGCTAAGCTACGCTAGCCAGGAGAATGCTATATTGATCTTCTTTTCTCTCTCGTGGAAAGAAACCATTCCAAAATGTCCGACTGTTCCTCTGGTTGATAATGAAGAAGCTTGTCGTCGACGCCGGCTCATTAGCTTTCTCTTTCCTTCCCTTTCAGAGATCGAGAAAATTCAGAAAGACGAGGACAAGGAAGAGGAGAAGTTCATCGACGTCGTCATCAACAAGAACATGAAACTGGGCCAGAAAATTTTAATACCAGTCAAGCAGTTTCCTAAAGTAAGTGCTGCACCGCCGCCACAGCCAGAGACTTCTCCAAGCATGTCAAGAGCACAGATAGAGACTTTCAGATGGGGTATTTATAGATAATGAAACCAACTACAGTAGCTCCGGTTTTTGATTGAGATTCCTCACAAGAGCCACTTGAAACTTGTTGTTGACGCTTTATGTTATCAGATGTAACATATCTGGAGGATGTTGGCTGACAGAACTGGGGTAGAACTATATGAGGGAAGTTACTTCCTCTTCTTCTTCAGAATTTGTTCGAGCTTTTGAGACTCCGCGAAGCCTCTTTCGCACACACAGCTCTGGGTAAATTACCGGGATAACCTTTTCATGCCCCACTTGGGGATTTTTCCACTATTCACACGTGCACTACTACGGTCAGGAGCGTTTCAATCTTGCGTCTTCTCCCACTCGAGCTGGAGGAATGGCGGTTGGCGGTACGGATTTGCCTGAATATCGCTCCCTGCTCCCATGCAGGTAATGTTCCTGAACATTTCAGGGATAGATTGCGTGCGTTCAAGGGACATAATTCTCACTCTTCTCCCCCTCACACACACACCTCTCTATTACACTGACCTTGGTCAATGACGCTTTGATGTCTTGGTGTATTAATTTGTCAATGAATATTTATGAACATAGGATTCAGAAGAATTATCTCACAGTGGATTTTATTTTCTTGAGTGTGCAGGGGATTTCTTATGACCCCTTTTTTTTTTTTAAAAAAAGAGGTTTTCTCAAGTTCTGAAGGAAAACAAATAGCTCGTAGGGTCGAGAGCGCCGCTGCAATGCTGCACATAAGTCACATGCGATGGGTGTCCGGGACAGCCGGCTTGGCGGTGACCTCCGCGTGAAGCCGCTTTTGAGCGATAACACTGTTGCCACATTTGAGAGCACTTCAGCCTCGCTCCACCGCGAGGAGCCTTCACCGGCAGCGTGGGTTTAGTGGAGCCTTGCGCTCGGTGCATGACAGGGATCTCCCGCTGGGAGCGCGATGGGGAGGTTGGTGGGAAAGTGAGAGGGACGCTCTGAGACTGGGAACATCACTCAAGTTTTCACCTCGGCTCTCTGGGGGGGAAGGATAGAGGAAGCACTCAACCAGCACTGCTCCATCAAGGTGCTTTTGGGTTTATTTTCTCCCCAAAACCACGATTTTCTGCACAATAACGGCAGAATTTGGACGACGTGCACGGTAGAATAATGCCTGTCAGTCTGTCAGTTTAATGTGCAGGGTGTAAAAATGAGTTTCAAGACCGGCGATTCATTTCACACGTATAGCTTTAAAAACTCCACACACACACACACGCACACAAACACGTCCTCTGCCAACACTCTTTAAATTAAAATAATTGTCGCTGAAAAATCTTCCAGCGTTTTCATTTACACTCATCATCTCATGTGAGAGAAAATGTTCCTGAAATTACAGTGAAAATCATTTATTTTTATGTTTTAACAAAAACAACCACAGTAACCACATTATGCAAAAATATAATCTGTGAATATATATATATATATATATATATATATATATATATATATATATATATGTATATGTATGTAAGTATGTATATATATATATGTATATATATACATATATATATATATATGTATATGTATATATATATATATATATATATATATATATATATATATATATATATACATATATATATTTGGATGGATGCATATATATGTATATGTATGTAAGTATGTATGTATATATATATATATATATATATATATATATATATGTATATACATATATACACACATATATATATATATATATATATATATATATATATATATATATATATATATATATATATATATACATATATTTATATGTATATATGTGTGTGTGTGTTCACTCATGTGCATTTGCATGGTACCAGACCGTGAAAGTTAGACTCCAGTGCAAAACATCTGGAAACACTTTATAATAACTGCATGCTATGACACATTAGTTAAGTATGAGTAAACACTTCACTCATCATTCATAAAGCGTTTTTCCACACTTCATACGTGATGTATTCACCATTTGTAAATGAGGCATTATATAATGGAGAGAGAGTTATCTTGGCCACTGCTGCCTCTAACAGGACCAAATATTACAGAGACAAACTAAAATATACGCTAACACTATGTAATAACTGCGTGCTATGAAGCATTATATAATGCTTATGTTGAATCCAGTGTAGAACAATGCTTTGTTGATGATGAAGGAAGTGTTTACTCATACTTAACTAACGCTGCATCGCGTGCAGGTACTATAAAGTGTTGTCCTTCACGGGCTGAATATCAATGTTCAGTCAGGACCGCCTCCAGAAATCAATCCTGCCAAAGCAACAGTTATTTGTGAGCAGTAAACATATTAAAGTAGAGTTTTAAAAAACAAACGTCTGGCTTACAGTCGTTGGAACGTCTTTTCACCAAATCTAAGTCCACTTGTTGAGCACTCTGAGGTGCGGCGCTGTGACGGTCTGAGAGCTGTGTTTGTTTGCATGTCGTGTCATCTGGAGGCTGTTCTAAGTCTCCGAGGTTCACAGCTAAACAGATTTGCTTTGACAGCTTTGATAAGTAGTAGTACTAATACGCTGTTTAGAGCTCCAACAAGCCACCGAAGGAAGACAAATTCAATTTGTTCCATCTGACAGGTAGCAATGGCGAGAGTGATCGGTCTGACTCGAATGGGTTTTTCTCCTGAGCTGCGAGCATCACCTTTGGGCTCCTGGCATTGAAGACATTTTCCAAATAGCCATTTAGCAGCACGTGCAGAAGAGGTGGGGAGGGGGTGGGGGGGTTGTTAGATCCATCCTCCGCAAACATGGCTTTTTATCAGTGTGAAGCGGGCAAGGACGCCACGCAGCGAGGTTCCAGGCTGTTGATTCCCCGCGATGAGACAGAGCTGTTCCTCAGCCGTGGTTTTGGACGCACAACAGTGATGAATCTTTGTGCCGTACGGGTGCAGTTCGGTCGTGTAATGGGCTCTTCAGCGGTGGAAGCTCTGCAGCAAACAATGGGCCTCGTTCGCTTGAGAAGAATATTCTTCTTTAAAACCCCACTTGTCCTCGACATTCGCCAATGTTTCCTTAATTGGATTTGTTTCAACGTAAAAGCCAGGTACGCACACTCCAGAGCGCACTTACGCACATGAGAGAGAGGACAGTTTTGTGGTTTCTTTTTATTCATTCAGCAAATGTGTGCTATTATTTTGATTCTTCTAAGTCATTATTTTCCACATTTCCGAAACTTGGCCTTTAGAAAATACATGAACACTTACAATCACATCAAATGTTGTAATAGGGAACCATGACGGCCGGTAAAAGGCTGACTGATGCGACTCCTGCTACTAATAATAATGCATTAAATTTATATAGCACTTAAATAGTACTCAAAGACACTTTACAAAACCTCCTTTGAATCATCATAAAAGCTATGCAATAAAAACAAATAAATGAAATCAATAACAACATTGAGCACACACGAGTTCATCGCAATTCTCTTAACTTTTCTTTTTAATTTGGCCCTGCAGTCCGATGGCCTTTTATGGGCGTTTACCTGCTGATTGGGATCGACTGCTGTTCAATTCACGAGAACAAAGGGATTCATCGTTGTTAGAACTGGGGTGAGGGTTAATCTGACCTTGACCTTTTCGCAGGAATACATTCAGGACACAACACATTGGAAGATTTTGCTGAATCAGGGCCCATCGTTTCATAGATGCTCACCCAGGAGCTTCCATTTAGATATAATTTAAGCATTACTTACAGAATTAGAGAGCTTCAGATTCAAAATCCTGATTTCACGAGTATGACACATAATGTCACACCTACTCAGCAACTAAAAATACCCCACCTCCTGAACAAGGATGCACTATCAGCGCTCATCTGTGCATTTTGATCTGTGGGCCCTCTTCCTCTCCCTCCCCCTCTCTCGCAGAGCGCCTTTTGGCAGAAAGCGCCGCGAGCCATTAGCGAGGCGTAAGGAGTCCCACTGGTTTGTTTCCAGTTCAGACTGTGGCTTTTCTCTGCGCTGGGAGCGGTGATTTATCCTTCTGCTGTAGTTCCCGTCCTGCTGTCCTCAGCACAATCACTCTGCGCTGGCTTTCTTCCGTGAGCACACCTTTCGCCAGACTCGCAGTATCGCATGCAGCAAATGATGAAAAGATCTCACACACACACACACACACACACACACACACACACACACACACACACACTTTCATGTTTAGTGTGAATAATCATACATCCTTTCTCTCCTTGTGTCCACTGTTTTTCCAATCATCCGCATAACTATTTTTTTTCCTATTTTTTGTTTCAGCTGAATACAATTCTTCCTTTTTGTTCTTTTTTCTTAGTCATTCTGTGTGTGTGTGTGTGTGTGTGTGTGTGCGTGTGTGTGTGTAACTAACACCACAACAGAGCAGCAGGCCACAAAAACCTGTGCTTAAACACAGCAGCCTTTATTGTGGTGATTGTAGACGGCCGCCGCACAATCCTCTCACACGCTTTAATGACATGAACCAGTGCAGGAGCCCAGGCAGGTTTTCATTGTAAGTCACATAATCCCTTGTCATAACTCAAGCATTAGCAAAACCCCCGGAGCATCAATCACAGTAGGAGTCAGACAGATTTTGATTTCTGATTAAAAAAAACAAAAAAAACAGCTGGGATTACATTGATGTGTTCGGAGGATTGTCCACACGGGGAGACGCTCGTGTGACGCGACGTCCAGATGAAGACCTCTCTCTCTCTCTCTGACATGAACCGGCATTAGTCAAACATCTGCATCATCTCTTTTTAAATAGTCGGGAACATAAATTAACGGCGAACAAATCACTAGCATTGTAATACTGTCTGAAGTGGCTCAAGACAAGTTATAAAAACATGACCCGAGGCTTGTTTAACCTGCCACAAAACCTGGGGAAACGTTGTAAAGATGTACAGACAGTTGCTTCATTACAATCATCATAATACATACAGGAACCTACATGAAATGTGACCTCTGCATTGAACCCATCCTAAACATTTTACGAGTGAAACTTGATTGAGGTCCTTACCATGTTCGTCATTTTAAATTGTGCTTTAGTTGTGCCTTTAACATGCTATACATTTGATTTGGAATGAATTAAATTGACGCAGATTGCAGCATTGGAGCGAGTGGGGCCCTTCGGGGATCTGATGGCCTTGCAGCATGTCTATAATCCAGACCATCGCAGTGTTTAGTATTAATATCTATTGGCGTTATAACCCTCGATCCTCTTGAACAATTCCTTTCGTGAAAGTATTTTTTCTGCCTCTTTTTAAGCCGTAATTACAGACAAAGAGCACAGCCTGGTCAGTGCTCCTCGGTGCTTATCGCACTCTGTTGAGTGTGTATGAGCTGCAACGGGCCTGAAACTATAACACGCCCGCATGCTTATTACAACAGGACGACGAGAGGGACACGTTGAGCGCCTGAGCTTGTGTGTGTTGAGGAAGATAATTTGATGAAACAGATGTGACAGGGTTTATATAGTGGACCTCCCCCAAAAGAGAGGTTTAAAAAAAGACAATTAAGAATGTGAAATAATAGAAAAGAAACACTCAGTCACACATTTTGCCATTACTTGTTGTAGAAGCTGGATATCCAACCTGCCACAGGTGAGGTTGAATAGTGACAACAAAGGAGTCCGACACTTTGAATGTGTTCCGACATCTTTGAGATGATCATCGAGTCTTTCATGCCCAAATCAAGGTGCAAAAATAGTTAGCTAGTTTATGTTCAGGATGCACCAAAAAAGGTTAAAGATCACAACTTGGGTATTTTGTCAAGATGTCATGTTACCTGTGTCTGTGACGTGTTTCAAAATCTCATATCGCGACGTCTCTCGTTAGCTAGCTAGCTATCGCTAACGCTTCATGCGGCTTCACGTGACCTCTGCATGGCAGACAGGAAGACTCAACTGGAAACCAACAAACTGGACCTACAATGGAAACAAACCGTGTTCACAGAATCTGACATTGAATCCAAACACTTTTGGAAATGAATCAAATCTTAAAGTAAAAGCATGTTTTCAGACGATGTCAGAGGCGCTTCTGAGGTCGGCGAGCACAGTTTAATGATGCCGTGCTGCTTCACAGTCTCATTTTTCCCTTTCCGTGAATTTCTTTTCTGCTCTCTGCTTGATGGTTTTACCGAGAATATTGTAAGCAACTCAGCGGCGGTTTGTTCTCAATACGAAAAACCAGCTTTTCTCCGTGCTCAAGCACTTTTTATACATCGACCCAAGACATCCGCACTAACACCCGTCTGACAACAATGTCAGACGGGTGGAAGGCGTGCGCGTGGAACCGGAGCAGCGCGGCGGGACGCCGGCCGTGTGATCCGGGCCCCGCGGATTCATTGTTCAAGAGACGGTGCAGCTCGGTGACCGAGGCTCTATCCAGGTGGAGATGATGGATGCGCGGGACATCGGTTAAACTCAGCACGCCTAAAACATTTCCTGACAACCTCTGTTCGCCCCGGCGCCAGCGCCGTCTCCTTTGATGCACCCGTTCATATATTTAAATACACCAGAGGCCGTTTTGTGTGTATTGTGTCCCACGCAATACACACGGAGTTCATTAATGTGCACGTTTGAGCGGGAGCCATTGAATTGTTTCAGGTGACGGAAGTTAGCATCAAAGTCCACACGCTCCGATGTGAAGGTGCACATGTCTCGCATATTCATCCGTTCAAGGTTAGAGACTTCGCGGGAGGCTACTTTGGGGAATTAGCACAGTGGGACACGGCTCTTTAAGAGGCGAAGGGCGGGAGAGGCGCCTGTAAGATCACATCCAGCCACAGGACTTGGGCTAGCTATAAAAAAAAAAGCTGAAGGAACGTACAGTAGCTGAGTAGCTGCTGGAGTTCAGCCCGGCCGGAGTGAAAATCAACAGTCACTTACCGCATTCGAGCGAATCACTAAAGCTCGCCTGTCGAATCCCTCACCCAGGTATCGGCAGGAGCCTCCTAATAAGCACTCGGGTTGTGAACAAAAGGCGGGAGAGATATAGGTGAGGTGTAGAACCAGAGTGTTTTTTTGTTTTTTTTTTACCTCCTGCAAGCTAATTGATGACCTAGATAGTTGAGGGAGACAGCTGTATAACTCACGGCTAACGGAAAACACGGAGAGGGGGAGAAAAGCATCGCTCTCCTTTTTGTCTCCCCGGCCATCTCCAGCTGCCGGTGGAATTGCGTTTAGGCCGCGTAAAGGACGCACGACTTTGATGGGTGTCTGCACACAACATGCCTCGACACAGTAATGCATAACATTTTTTTTTTTTTTTTTTTACGGCTAAAAAAAGCGTTGACCTTGTGAAGTAATCTAAGCCGGGAAGCCTTTGATAGATGGAGACGCAGCCGGCGGCGCTGAAGTTCAATGTTGGCTCAAACACGCGCATTATGATAATGTTGCACATTTATATTCAAACATTCGGGGAACATGCCGTTCAACAGATTCAAGGGGATGTTTTCAAACCGATGTCGGTACAGTTTCTGGTTTCATCAAATAAAATCACCATAAATACGTCAATGCGACTCAATGCGAGTGGTGAACGTAAAAGGTTAACGAGGACACGGGATTAATTGATAAAAGAACATTTCAAATGTAAAATAAAGTAGTGAAACTAGTCATGGGGAGTTGTACACTGCCTGTGAAAACACTTGTATAATGTCTTCTGTCGCTCTGGAGGGAGCTGTATCACGCCTGACATCACTGAGATAACTGTTGCATTGTGGGAAGTGAATAGAGGTTTGACGTTGGTGCTAAAACTCAGCGTATCTCGGCTTCTGCTGCATCACTTCTGACCATCTTTTGTGTCTGTGACCATTTATATAATCTGGTAGTGGGACTGAAATGCTTTTGATATTAATAATGATTAAATGATGGTTGAGTGGGGGGCGGCCCTGCTGACCTCGGGGTCAACGCTTAGTCCGTGAACTGCAACATCTGGCCCGGAAATGTTGTTGCATGTTGTTCCATATGTTTCCCATCATGCCTCTGCTGCCATCTGTCTAATAAACACCTCAAAACACATTGGCTGGATGCAGATTGTTAAATAATCTGATGAATGAGACGCATTGATGAATTATAACACCTTACAAGGGCATCTTTTCTACTGGGATCTAGATTATTGTCTCGTCCCCATCACTCACCCCGGTTTGACTTAATCAGTAAAAAAGTGTCAAGCTGCCAAACTTCTGAAGGTTGAGAAGAGTTTATCACCTTTAGTCGTTGCCATGGACTGCTGGTAATTACATTTTTGGAACAACAGAGGTTTCTTTTGCCCTGGATTCCACCTCTCAGGCAACAAACAGGTGCAGACTCCTCCACCTCATTAGTGGAGGCCGTCGGGGCCGACCGCGGGCATTTAATCGATGCTTTTATTTACGGTCTACTCGAACGGACCGCAGGAGATATGTTTTATTTGTATGACTTAATTGTGTTGCATATTATACTCTATTCACAGTCTTTTTTTTATTTGGCTGTTGCAAGTTCGGAGCCTCTTTGCAGTCGAAGAATTCGGTCTCATTACTGTCGGCTTTGCACTGAAACATAATAACCTCGAGGACACTGACCGTCTTTGGAGAGATGAAAAACACTGTTATTTGTCATATTAATAACATAATAGATAAGTGTCAGGTCTCTAACATGAACAAAGGTGTTTCACGGATGGGTTTAACAACAATACAGCGATTTACGTAGTATTTTCATTTCTTGAAACGCTCTTTTATTCCACCAGGATTATGGGAATTACATAAAAACAAATGGTACATGCAAACATGAAGTGAATATGTGTAACGCAGGGAATAACAGCTTTTGTTTGTGACTGACTTCGTTGTGTCCACTGTACATACTTCTGATTTTAACGCTACTTTTATGCTCCGACTTTTCTTCCTGCACTGTGAAAACCACAAAGCCACGAGAAAGGTGACGGAGTGAACCTGGGATGAGACGTCTCCCGGAGATGTTTCCAGGCTGATCCCGTCAAGACGCGACAGCAGAAACTGCTGATAATGTTTCATTAAGCTTCAGCCGGCGCTCTGGCAGGAGACACGTCTGCGCCTCTTTTATCTCAAACACACACTGATCCGCGCTCTCGCTCTCTGTTGCAGTTTAACTTTGTCGGCAAACTCCTCGGGCCACGCGGGAACTCGTTAAAGAGACTACAGGAGGACACGCTCACAAAGATGTCAATTCTTGGAAAAGGATCCATGAGAGACAAAGAAAAGGTAACGCCACCTGACTGTTCTTTCACCCCTCCACCCGCTGATCTCACTCTGTTACCGGCACATCATTTCATCGGGGCCTGCTGCTGTCTTCACACGGCTTGAAGTGAAGGCGGGCTGGACCTTTAAAGTTTAGAAGGAGAACTTTTCATGTAAATCCAACATTAGGATTGTGGGACAAAGTGACGCGATGTGGCTTTGTGTTCTTCTTCCTCAAAGTTACAAATGTGAAGTTCTTCCTTCATGAAGTTAAAACTGTTCAAAAGCAATGCATTTGAATGTTTGGTCATTTCAATGTCCAACATTCATTTTACTCTCGTAGATAACTGAGTTAACAAGAAAATATCACCGTCTCTCGTGGCTTTTTTTGCATCTCTCTGTCGTCATTGCACATCTCTTTTTGCTGTTTTGTTTTTTGTTTTGGATCTCTTTGTTGTTTTGTATCTTATTTAGTTTTTGTGCATATCTTTTTATTTGATTTGATTATTATTATACGTATTATGATTGAATGTTTGCTGATTTAAATGTCTAATATTCATTTAGATAACTAAGTTAACAAGATAATATTCACATTTTACAGTCTGGAACAAGCACATTTTGTACAGTTTTTGTCATTTAAAAACTTTCAAAATCGTTGCAGCTGAATTGTCTGCTGGTTAACTAGAATTAATTAATCAAACTATTATTGTTATATCAGTTTCATTCAATGTAATTTTCAAAAAACGTGTTGAAGTCTGTTCTAATACGCAGCTTCTGTATGTGTTTTACATAATTAGTAATCCAATTGTTTCATAACCAATGCGTTTAAGTTTCCTTCCTCATCACACGGGGAAAATCTCTCATTTAGTTTTTCTGCACTCTTTACTCAAACTTTATTTGTCTCATTTTAAATTTAAATTGTATAATTTAAAGCTGTAAACAGATCACCATCCTACAGTTTGATTGACAGCTCGTGGGTCACACACGGCTTTGAAAAACAGCTCCAACTTGAAAACAAATTTCAAAAGTTTATGGAAATGGGAAGGATCTCGGGGATCAGCAAACACGCCTGACGCCGTTCAAAGCCTGTTCTCTCATCGTAAACAAAGTACAGAGTGCAGACCGCGCAAATGACAAGCCTCTAAATTTATGTCTTTGTTTTCACATACGCTCCGTCCCAAGATACTAAAAAAAATGCATCGCAGTGATTCAAGCATAAATGGAAACGTTGTGGCAAAAAAAAAAAAAGGTAAGGATTTTACGAAAAGACGGCAACTTTATATTTCAAACACAATCCACTTTAACGACTTCAGTCATTCTCGATCATGTCTGTATATAAAAATATATATCTGAATGTCTCCCAGCGGCAGAATTGAATGCTGGAGCGGCTAACGGAGAATAAATCCACTTCTCTTGACCTGCCTGCGTCTCTCCATCTTGTTTGTCGGGGTTGATTCGTAAGAGGCGATGCTTCTCGCCGTCGTGCAGGACACTCTTTTTGATTCCTCTGTAGGCGTCGATGGTCCGACTCCTCTGGAGTAGCTGAAGAAAAGATCTGTCACGGAGATGTGCTGACCTCGGCAGCCCTTACCTGTCTGCACCAAACCGACGCGGGATTTATGACTGACAGCTTTCTGCCGGGGCGCCGCTTCCTCTTTTCCTTTTTTTTTAGGGGGGAGGGAAGAAGGCTACACCTTCGCTACAAAACTACTACTTTATCTTCAGCCGGTTGCTGACTTGCGCAGTATGTGTCATCATCATTTTGAGCACTTCAAATTCCTCGTGGAGGTCACGGGGCCGGTTCACTGCAGAGCCAAAAAGAAAAAAAGAAAAAGAGGGATCTACTTTTGAGACTCTTTTTTTTTTTCAAGTCAAGGTGAAACAAAGCTGTCTTTCCATTGCTGGAGCAGCACATGAGGCTCTGGACACACGCCTATGTCTCACGATGAACCACACGATGAACCACACGCTGCCCCGCAAGGAGGCCCCATACGGAAGTGCATTTCAGAAGAACGGGAGAGGTTGAAAGTCTCCACCGGCTGGTTGTGGCGCCTCAATTGCCGCCTCCGAAAGCAGGATGACGTAACGGCCCCGCCTCCTCGTTAGCGCCGCCATGAACTCATCCATTCCCCTCCCTGGGACTCGTAGTCTCGCTTCAATTTGCCCGACAGACCCGACAATCGCCTTTGAGTTCACTCTCGGGTTGAAGCCCTGCATGGCGTTGCTGGACTACCGTCGTGGACTGAGAGGACTGCTCCGCATGTGGAAGAAGTCCCGCACCCAATGTTTTCCTTCTTTTTAACAGAACCCAGCTGTGTGTGCTTGCATAATTATTTGAAGAGCTCGGGCTGCTATAATTTCACCCATATTAACAAGCCTTTGAATTACGGGAGATGAAGTCCAGGGTGACACTTATTGTCCTCACCGGTTTACGAAGCCAATATATTGACAGTGTCGGTCGCTGTTCAATTGTGATTTTGCCTCATTGTCTAATTGTTAAGGTCATCGCCGATGTCTTAATCACTCTCGCTGCTCCGTCCCCTTTTTATCTTCTGCAAACTCCAGCGTTCTGCTGCAGGAGAGCCGCCTCCTCTTTTCCTTTCTCAGGCTTTTATTGTCATTTTTACGACTTCTCCTTCGTGCTCGTGTGATTGATTCGGATTAAGTGGTTTTGACGGATGGAAGCAGATCCGGAGACGCCAACGGCTCGATCACCATTTCACTTCAACTGAACGGAGGGCAGCGTTTGGTCAGCACATCTGAGGGGTGAAGGAAGATTGGAGAAATCAAGCAGTTTCAGTCCATTCGGCGCTTTAAAATCAAATGAAAGGATCAATTCTGTATGCTGCTGGTAACCAGTGAAGAGACGCCACTAAAGAGCCAATACAGTGCGACCTCTCACTCGACCGGTGAGGACGAGCTGGTATAAGTCCTCAGAAAGGAAGGAGAAGCGTTGATGATCAACACAGATTGGAAGAACTTGACCTCATTTTTTTGCCAAAATCTCTCCTTTAATTTCACTTGAACGCGAGCGCTTCGAGCTCGACGGCGTTCCTTGCGTCTGCGGGAGCGCCCGCGTCCACGGCGCTCCGGCCTTCTGTTTCCAGGGCGAGCGGCTTTTCGTAAGCAGATTTGCGAGGAGAGAGGAAAAAAAATAAATAAAAAAAAAGTGGGAGGAAGATCCGCCAGCAGATATGAAAAACAGACAGCTGTAATCTCCCACCGTGGGCTGCTTAACGGCTCCAGGACTCTGCTGGAGCGCTGACGCTTCTTATCAGCGCTGGCGTGTGTGGGGGGGGAGTCCTTGTGTATTAAACCGCTATGATAATATCATATGCAAATGATGTGGTCACACATACGGATGGGTTTCATACTCAAAGAGATATCCAGGAGGAATAACATTGACACTTTGGAAAGAAAACATTGTTCTTTTAAAGAAAAGGAAGTCCTCAGATGCCACATGCTGACAGTAGTCTGTCATCTGGTGTTGCACTAAATAAAGATTGTTTTTTAAAATCTTTTTTTTCCCCTCTTCATGCATTTTTACCAAGGAACACATGAAAGGGAAAGAGGTCTGCAATCAGTCGTCTCTTTCTAACACCCTGCTCACGCTCCCCACTCGACAGCGTCAGCTCCGTCAGCGCTGGTGCCGTGCGTTGAGGAGCCCTCTGCTCGTAAAGCACAGATTTATGGGGGGGAATTAACATATCATTAACATACCACAGGCTCTCTTAAAAGAAGGTTATTTATAATTAGGTGACATCAGAGACACTGGCTTGCATGGTGCTGGAGAGAGAGAAGGGGAAGAGGAAGTCGCAGCCATCGAGTTGAGACCAAAAAGAAGACTTTTTTCTTCTTCTTTTTTTTATGAAAGAGAAACTGGGACGCCGAAACCTGTAGTTTCCTTTGTGTAATGTGGCGGGAGACATTTGGGGTTTTCGCTGTCCTATTTCTCGCCATCAATAACGTTACACTGGCCTGCTTCTGTCGGGCCTGAATAGCCCTCACTGTTTACATGGAATATCCTTCTGTTGGACTTTAAATTAAAGGAAGTCAGGAAAAGTAGCAGCATACGCTCTACTTTTACTGGTTTTAGTACACAGGAACTAAACAACAAATACCCCAAAACTGTTTAAAGGCTAAAAATCCGTAACTTTTTTGTTGACGCCCTCTGCGGCATCGACAGAGGATTGGTGATGTATCCAAAGCGAAGACGTCAAAGTCGTCCTCTGTCACGGAGAAAACGTTACATTCACCCAGACTGGTGTCGTGAGACACGACTTAGTTTGAGTTGCTAAAGCGACGCATGAAAATAAAGGTGTCGTGTGAAACGCGAGTCTGGTGCAGCAGTTGTCTCGAACAGACTTTGTTGGCGCGACACGTCGGACCCGACAAGCTGATCGACATCCCCGCATCCGCGCCGTGGACCGACTGCACACGGACAGATGTACCGAAACATAATGTCCGCCGTCCGAATGTGCGACTCACTTCGAAACTGTCGGATGGGTTGTCGTGGAACTTTGTTTCCGGGCATACGTGGTCGTTTTTCTTCAGCATATATCAGCGAATGTCTTCATTCACTGACGTTCACCATCTGCCGTGATGGTGGATCTGCGAGGCTGCACAGTAAAGAAAGAACCGACATGTCCGATTGATAAAGCGTTGGTTTGAAATCGGACCAATCATGGAGCCAGATGCAAAGTCACGCGTTGGCCACGTCTCTGAGGATATGAAAACCAAATTTGCATGCTAATCCATCCCACAGCTCCCAAGAGTCAGAAGTCAGGGCTTTAGCAAAGGCACTACGGTTCATCCCCTGAGGGACACGAAGGACCGGACCGCCATCAGCGTCAATCCGTGTTGCAGATGGAGAGATATTCCAGTGGTGGAGTGACAGGTTCGGACTTGCTGGTGGTGCAAAAGCAAGGAAAGGTCAAGGGGTCAATCCACCATCTGCAACCAAAATGTCTTTGGCGATTTACAGTCGTAGTGCAGAGATGTGTTAGCAGGAGGGAGGTTTTGCATGGATACCATCTATTTTAAGATTGTGATCTTTTTTTAATTTACTAATCCTTGAGAATCTTTACTTTTAATTAGTCTCTTTGGTGCATTGTGGTGATTGCTGAGGTCTTTTGTGCAATTCATTTCCCCGGGACTCACCTCCCAGTCAGAGGGTGTCTAAGAGTGTGATGTCTTTCGACTTTCGGTGGCTATATATATATATATATATATATATATATATATATATATATATATATATATTTCTGTTCACACTTCTTGACTCTTGGCTAATATAAACATGTCTTCTACAACATAAACCCTCTTTTTTAAATATTTTTTTTACTATTGTTAAAAATAACTTATTTCACGCTATCAAATATATTATTTGCCTCCCACAAAAAATGCAGTCAGCAGAGCAGATATGATGATATATGGTGATGAAGTGCACGAGAGCTCGTACTTTATCTGTGCATTTGTTACAAGGACAGGCAGCTGTGTGACCACAAAAGTAATCGGTTAAATGTGACAGCCGCAGTGAAGCAAATTGTAGGGATTGCCTGTTTGCAAATATATATGTTTACAAGAACACACATAAATATTGTCTGTCTGACTGTTTTTGGTTTTTTTTCAAACCCTCCATCACCGAGGCATCAAACCTCATTGTGTGAAAACTCGCTGCAGTAAATCCTTGACAAAATCCAGAAGAAAAAAAAACCACAAGATAAATGTCGCTGACTGTGACAGCTAACGCACGCTCGTTCCCTCGACGGAGAATATACATGACGCCAAACTTGTTTCCGTACCATCAGGAAGAAGAGCTGCGGCAGAAAAGCGAGGCCAAATACCACCACCTGAACGAAGACCTGCACGTCCTCATCGAGGTGTTCGCGCCGCCGGCCGAGGCCTACGTCAGGATGGGTCACGCTCTGGAGGAGATCAAGAAGTTTCTGATACCGGTGGGTTCCCCTTCTTCCTCCACACACACACACACACACACACACACAGACTATTTCCGGCTTTCCCAGCGCCCCCCTACCATTATATTAGGGGGGCGCCTCCAACCGCACACTCCGCCCCCTTTGAAGGTCGAGTTAATTTTGTTTAATTCAATTTTCTCTATAGCTCCAGATCACAACAGAAGTAATTAACTCAAGGTGTTCTTTCCTATAGAGCAGGTCTCCAGCGTGTTCTCTTATTCAACAAACTAAACGGCCTCATGTTATTTACCTCATCTACACGACGGCATGTCATTTCTCTCTCTGCGCGGGGCGAAGGTACGGGTGGATGCAGCAAAAGAGGAAATGCAGATTTCTTTTCTTTCAAGAACTTTATTAAGAAAGATAACTAATGTGCCAGTTGCTTTTTATTTTTTAGGTAGAAGAATACGAGAAGAGGCATTTCAGACTTCGGCTCACTCGTTCAATATCAGCACTTGGTCCACTACGGCATTGGATTTAGGGAATAAGACGTGGCCAACATGTGACTTTGTCTCTGGCGCCATGATTTTAAACCAATACTTTATCAACTTCACATATTACATATATAAAACTAAGTCATGTTTACGTCACATTAACAGGTTAGCTTGCGTATGCGCGGTTTGCCGATTCTTGGCGTCTTGCCAAAAGCCGACTTCCCCTTAACTTCAAGCTGTAAACCTCAGAGGGGAACAGTTTCCCTTTCCCTCTTCCTGGAGAACCTCCATGAGACTCCTCCTCCGCGCTGTGCACACTGAAGAGAGCAACGGCAACCTGCTCTATTGCTTTCACACTTTTGTGGAAAGCGTCTGAAGATCCGCGCGTGCGATCCTGAGTGGGAAGTTCGAGGGTACAACGAGAATACAAAAGCGAGGGAGGGGGATTCCTGCATGGGCCAAACTCTTCTTGGCAGCAGCATGCAGCAGGGAGCGTATTTACGCTCCCTGCATTCATTATGGATGCTCTCTCCAGTGCTCAGAGCTATGATGATCTACATCTCCCTATTAATTATCAGCAGACCCCTCCCCCAATCCTCTGCACGCCACTTCTCCCCCCCCCCGTTGCCATAAAACATATTTATTGATAGAGCGGACACGTGACAATCACATCATGTTTTTTTTTATTTTTTATGATTAAGACCAACCTGCATGTTAATTACCTGCTTTAATTTAGTGGGGGAAAGCAACTCCGCGAGAAGATGAAGGCAAATGGGGTCGCGAGGATTTATCAACGAGGCGATCTGAAATGTTTCGCAGCCTCAGGAGCGGCGGTCACGGCGGTACTGTAAAGTACATTAATTAGATATTCCCGGGGCTGCGGCCCTGGAGATAGAGGAGGAATTTAATACAGTGTAATTGCAAGCGAGTCCATTGCTGCCGGTGTGTTTGTGTGTGTGTGTGAACGCGCTCGCCTCTCTGTGTGTGTGCAGGACTACAACGATGAGATCCGGCAGGCCCAGCTGCAGGAGCTCACGTACCTGAACGGGGGCTCAGAGGATGCCAAGGTGCCATCGGTGAGGGGCAAGCCTGCCGCCCGAGGAAGAGGGACACCTGTTCCAGGGCCACCGAGGTAACCCGCCTCCAAGTGTGTGTGTGTGTGTGTGTGTGTGTGTGTGTGTGTGTGTGTACGTGCACGTTCGTGCAGCTGGGGAACAGGTGTTATTTACAGTTCAGGAGCTACTGGACGGTATTTGTAGAGTATTACCGTTGCCATTTAGAGTTACAGACCCTTTACAACTGGCCTCTGTCTGGTCCTTTGTCTGGTTTTATGAATACAAGACATGGACATGCATTAACACTAGAACACTAACTTTAAAAACAGTCACACTATCACTAACGTCGGGTATATTTCACCCGTTATAATGTAGCTGATAAAATATACATATACATTTTGTATATTAAAATTTCTAAAAATACAACAATACAAGGCAAGTTGAAGTATTTTACTCTATATCTCTTCTCCTAAAATGATAAATGGTATCATGGATGGACCCTTAAAAAAAGTGAAAAATTAGGGAATTGTCAATAAAACATGATTAAAATATAAATAATGGAGCTATGAACTTGTTATTTGGTCCACATGTTCCTGGGACATGTGAGCTTTGTCCTGTGAAGGAAAATTCTCCCTCAATGTGAAAACCCATCCAGAATTGTTTCACCCTCTATCACTAACATCAGGTTAGTGATTGAGGGTGAAACAATAAGACCAACTCACCTTAAATAAGACACATCTACCTTCAATAAGACACGCCCACCTTCAATAAAACACACCTACCTTCAATAAGACACGCCCACCTTCAATAAGACACATCTACCTTCAATAAGACACACCCACCTTCAATAAAACACACCTACCTTCAATAAGACACATCTACCTTCAATAAGACACATCTACCTTCAATAAGACACACCTACCTTCAATAAGACAGGCCCACCTTCAATAAGACACACCTACCTTCAAAAAGACACGCCCACCTTCAATAAGACACACCTACCTTCAATAAGACACGCCCACCTTCAATAAGACACATCTACCTTCAATAAGACACACCTACCTTCAATAAGACACGCCCACCTTCAATAAGACACACCTACCTTCAATCAGACACGCCCACCTTCAATAAGACACGCCTACCTCCAATAAGACACACCTACCTTCAATAAGACACGCCCACCTTCAATAAGACACACCTACCTTCAATAAGACACGCCCACCTTCAATAAGACACGCCTACCTCCAATAAGACACGCCTACCTTCAATAAGACACACCCACCTTCAATAAGACACGCCTACCTTCAATAAGACACACCCACCTTCAATAAGACACGCCTACCTCCAATAAGACACGCCCACCTTCAATAAGACAATAACGTCAATGAGCAGCATGAAGCTACACAAGGACCCACACAACTGAGACAAAAACAACACAATGAAAGTAGCGTCATCACAATCGCCCATGAACCCGGCGTTGGTGTTTCAGGGTTAAAGTTCTGCTGGCCTTGCGTCTTGAGAAGTGGGCCAGATTGACTTTCTAGATGTTGAGAAGTTGTGTTGTTCTAAACTTAAAGAACCCATACCTCTACGGCTAAACGACAAACAACCTGTTTCATCACCTCCAGTTGTTTGCTGGCTGGCAGGAGGCAACAGTGTATCAGGATGTGAAGGCACAGACCGACACAACGTTGTTTGAACGGGACATATTTCAATAAAACTGAAGGTGTCCTGTTTAATCTGTCTCTGGATGTGGAAGTCTTGTCTCGCATTCCACAAGAATGAATAGCAGCAAATCACTTCCTCAGAAGGCAGAAAAATGAGCCCTGCTGACTGTGTGCAGACCTCAGCAGGAAGTACAAAGAGGAGGCAGAAGGCACAGATGATTGGCATGAGACTACAAACCAAAAGCACCGCTGCTTTCATTTAAAGTTGCGCCGTGCACACGGCCGCCCAGCCACTGAACTTACCGGGCTGCTTTCTGTGCACCGAAAGAAACCAAATGGACCCGAGCGCTAAAAACATCTGATCCAACGCTGGCGAGTCCTGCTTTGTCTGTCAATACAATTTGGAGAATATTCAATCGGGGGGACTATCTCACTCTTTCTCCCCTTTCTCTTTCATGATCACTCAGCCCCTCCTCTTGGCTTCGATCCATTCCTATATTGTACTCCCAGCCTATTACCTGATACTGTTCCAGCTGAAACAATCTCTCCTTGTTCACTTCATCAAATAAAGTGAGCCCCCGTCCTCTCTGGTACCCACGTGCACCGTGCATTATGGTGCTGTTTTTGTTCAAACTATAGGAATAAAATGTGTCGACCATCGTACTCAAACTCCAAAAATAAATACACTATCCGGAGCCCACTGGCTAGACGATAGAGTTTTCTCTGCTGGCAGCGCCGTCTCCTAAAAACCTGTTCCCAGACTGTTAAAAACATATTTTGTTGTGTATTATGTTTGCTTTTTTTTTTAAATGTTCCCCAATAAAGTTTCGAGTGAGTCTGCAGAAGTTTTTTTGAGGAATGTCTGCTGTCGATGTCCCGCATGAACCAAGTACTTTGTTCCATTTTTTTGTGTTCGTTTCCATTCGTTTCCCTCGAAATGTCATCAAGAGTGCAGCGCCCGAACGCTCCGCCTTCCCCCGCCGCCCTCGTCATACTGCTTCACGTGTTCGGCCATGTCGTCTATTGTCGCGTTCCAAAAAAAAACGGAACGAGTCGGCGTCTTTGTAGACGAGAGCGGCGTTCACTCCAAACTCCACGCAGTCATTTCGTCAAAGTGCAGTCGCTAATTGAATGAGAAACAAATAAAAAGTCAATGTTATGCTTACTCGCTTTGCTTGGAAATAAAAACCCTCACGAGAAAAGAATCACAGGGGTAAAAAACAAAGTGGGAGCGTGGCCAAAGGGGCCGGTGGTTTGAGAGCTGCTATGCAGATCACCGATCTAGTAGCCCTACTAGTTCCATTACTGATTGCAGTATTTAAAATCCACAAAAACTACTCGAAACTAAAGACAGTTTAGAATTGAGAACAGTAAATATTGAGCTATAGGATCACTGCTTTATTTTTCGTATGAATCCATTGTGCGTAGGTCGGCGACCACGAGCAACAAGCACAGGAGTCGTTAGAGATTATAAATGTTCAGCTTTATGTTGTTGACCGACTATGTCCATCAACTAAAGTGGTTGTTGGAGAGGTGGCGCGTGACACATTGATTTATCTTTATTAAATATAATCTACGCTGTACATCTACTCATCCTCAGCACTTGGTGTCATTAAACCAGTGCTTCCTCATTGAACTGGTTTCATGAGACATAATTGAATTTGGGCAAATGTGGAGCTTCTTATCTGAGGCGAGGGACTCTGGTCTCTGTGATTCAGGCAGTTTACATTTGGTAAATGAAATAGTTTTTTCCGACGCCGCCATATTTTAGCTGAGAGTAGTATTCATGTGTGCCGAAATAGGTCGGAGGGGCCATTAAGTGAGCAAGTAGCTTTAATAGAAAAACAGAAATGATAGTAAATAGTGTCTGGTCGTACACAGTGATGCAAAGTCACATTTGCATAAAAGCCTTTCTGTATATGCAAATGATCTCCAGGAGATGCTCTCCCATCTCCTCTCCCTGTGAACACAAACTCGTTCCAGCTCCTCTGAGACCTCACAGGACTACAAATAAAAAAAATGCTCACGGCCATTAGAAAACTTTTAGTTTCTCTGCGTCAAACACAAAGAGCCTTTTGTTGTTTGTTCTTTGTATTGGGAAAAGAAAACACTTCTTTCATCAGATCCTCAGATGAACAAGGTCACAGACGCGGTGTGTGTCGCGATACAGTCGGCTACGTTTTAAATTACACTGTGATTATAATTCAGCGTGTGTGTGTGTGTGTGTGTGTGTGTGTGTGGAGACGCAAGTCCTTTTGGCTCCTGACCGGAAAGTTGCACGGCCTTTTTCTACATTTTTTTCTTTGGATTGTCACCGCTGTGCTCTGGATTGACTCATTGCAGCTGTCACATTTTCCTCTTTGTCTTTCGCTGGAGGAGAAGTTGCACCGTTAAAGAGGAATCGACTCTCGGTGCTTTTTTTTTTTTTTTTCGGTCCTCCGCTTGAGGGTGGTCCAATTTCCATCAAGTAAACATCCTCCGCTGTCCCCTTTTAGTCAGGAAATTAAGAGAGACTTCCCTTTTCTTCCCTCCTCCTGACCCAAATCTGTGATGTTTTACCAATGATAATGGAGAAATGGAAAAGCATAGAGAGATAATCACCCGGAGAACAACCTTGGTGGTTTTCCACTGCTTCCTTCAGATCTGCTAACTGCTTTTAAAAAGGAAGCTCAGTCGGTGTAAAAAAAAAAAAAAAAAAAGCTCAAACAACACATTACCAAACCACAAGGTCAGACTGCCTTTGATTTCCAACAGAGCGGCTTGACTTTGCTTCCATCGTCATTACAGTGCCGTTCAGACTCAGGTTCTGTGTTAATCCATCTGGATGGCTGCACATTTCCGGATCCCGTCGCAGCTATTTTCGCGGCGGGGCTTTATGGGTATTATGCCGGTTTACCTAAACATTCAAAGGGGAAATCAAACAGCACAAACGTGCGCCACAGTATCGAAAACATTAACGGTGAAAATTGGGTTGGTGTTCCACTTCCTCGCTGTCAAAATGTCAGACAAGAAAACATCCATCGCCGTTTTGTCGTCTGCATTTGACTTAATAGGCAGGGAAGCGATTCAGCCATAAGACATGCTGTGTTTTGAGTAATGGACGTGACTCACTTTTTCTCGACTTGCCCTCCACCCTCGCTTTCCCTCTGTCTCTCCACCTACACATGGAACCTGCCGCTGAATGTAAACGGGTGCATCGCTGCGGCTGCACCGAGTCTTTCCCGACGATGCAGGAAAATCACGAGCTGGAGTGAAAGTAGACGAGGCAGCTCGACTCCAAACATGATAAATTACAGCACCTCAGCATAAAGACCTGGGGATGCATTGGCGTCTCGTGTTCATGATCCATAACACTATCCTTGTGGTAGCTTTTAATGCTTTAAAATCAACATGTGTAGAAAGAGGATACACTGTATGTTACCTGATCTATGTGCCCATATTCAGACCTCATCACACTCCCCTCAACAACAAAAAAAATCAATGCTTTCTGCTCTTTCCTCTAAACCTGGGCGGATGTTTGTCTCTCTCTCTCTCTCTTCAGGACCCGAGGAGGAGTTCCTCCTCTGCATGCAGCGGTGCCCCGGGGAGCAGCACCCAGAGGAGCCCCGCCCATCCGGGCCCCGTCTTCCAGAGGGAGGGGGGTCCAGAGAGCCAGAGGCGCCCCGCCAACCGCCGGGTACCGGCCGGCTCCTCCCATAGTTCAGGACACATACGGCGAATATGTGAGTAGATCACAACTCGTGCACAATAAATGGGCTCGCGCCAGGCTCTCAGGGGGGAGGATGAGCTGCTTTTCTTTTGGTTGAAGTGAATATCTGAGTGAACAAGCTTCTTTTGATCTGTGGGACCTTGTGCAAAACATGTATCATTCTTTTGTGGCGTTCTTATAGATTAAACCACAGAATTAAGACATGCAATTAGGAGTCAACAATGCAAACATTTCAGGCCCAAATCAATAGCGCAGAGCTGCTGTAGCAGCGGCGGCGGACGACACCTGAGCGTCGAACACCAGCCCATAGAGTTCACCCGTCAGAGACCAGCTGCGTGAGAGAGCGTTCTCAACATCTTGCTCGGCTTCTTAACTTTGTAAAACAAAATATAGCAAAGAAATGCTGCGATATAAATGTACTGAATAGTTATTCATTAAAAGAAATGGTATCTGATACCAGATTCAGCCTATTGGAGTTTGAGTTCAATAACAGTCATAATTGTCATTTCAGAGCTCACTATTGAGGAAGAGGAGAAGGGGGAGGAGCTAAAGAAACATATGGTGTGGTATTATTGTGTAACTTAATTGATAAGAATTCAGGATTGGAATATATAAGCGTTTTGCTTCCGCCTGCACCTTTTCAATCATGATATGTCGAAATATATTTCATCATTAATTGTCTACCAATATGGAATCAATGAGATGCTTTGAAGCCACAGTAATTGCACTGCCAATGAATGTTAAGTTGTAAAATACAACATCCGCGCCCATTAATGTTCAGTCTTCTATCCGGATACGGGGACGGATTACGTTGTTGGTTGGAAACAGAAGAAACATTCACCAATGAAATCAATGAAAACAAGCTGTTTGAATGGTCCACACGAGCAGGGAGACGGTTCTTGTCTTAAATGTTTTCATTTCGATGTTGGAATTGCACCGATCTCCATTGTTTTGGGGCGGCATCCCTTCGTTCCGTCGCTCCTATTGAAAATATGTTGTTTCATAGGACGGGTGAACTAAAGATGTCCACTTCAGCAGGAAATATGCACAGCTGCTTAAACATCATCCCGCAGGAGTTGAACTCCACCATCTTTAGTTTTGTGTCTCGCGACATGAGGAGTTAGCAGAGTGTGAATTATTGTGATTCGCTCTTTTAGCTTACCTGCACAGTCTTATGGGAGCCTGTCTGTAATATCAACAGCTGCCAGAGATGAATATATTAGGCTTCGAATCCACTCTTTGTACATTTGCCAAGAGAGTCCCCAGCCGCACTGTCAAGCCAAGCTCCCCTGGGACTCCAGCATCAACATCGCATATTTAGCAGATAGAAGGAGAGGAGGTGGCCCGCGTTGGGAAATTGCCCCGGCAGCCCCGTACCTAACCACATCTGACAGGTTTATTCAGAGGTTGCAATTTAAATGTGTGGAGGTCGTAGAGAATGACTCCTGGACCAGCTGTTTCCCATCATTGTCACAGTTGTAAACTGCATCCCCTCGACACCTGCACCTGTGTATCCGGGTGGAGGGAGGAAAAAAAAAAAAGACCCCCAACATCTGCCGGATGATAAATCCAACCACATCGCTGCAAATTAGAGGCTGAATGAGTTTGACTCCTGTATCATCAGAATACATCACCATGGCGGGACAAGTGTTCTCCATCGTGCGCTGACAAATAGGCTCTTGTATTCATCAATTAATTTGTGTGTGTGTTTTTTTTTTTACAGTTGTTGCCTTCATTCATCACCGCTTATCACTCAATCGTCTGCACGGTGCCGTCGTTCTCTTTTCGCTGTGAGGCATTGCCACGGGGCCAAAACGTCTCTTCAGCTGGAGGCGTCGTCTTCCTCTCTCTTGTTCACTGGAAAAGCAGCGGGTTACCTTTCTGGCGAATTTGTTATGATGACGCATCCGGCGCACGGTATCTTTGTCGGGATGATCTTTTTTTTTTTTTTGTTTGACATGATCTCCCTCTGGTAAAGCAGTTTGTATCTGCATCACATTACCCTGAATCCAGTTGGTAGCCAAGTCAAAATCTCAGAGATGCTATTACATCGTGATCCGGCCCTGGCAGCCCCGTCAGTCTTGAATGGTTACCGTGATTGCAGCCAAATCTCATTTCATATAATTCATTAGGTGCGTTGAGAGCTCTTTCTTTACCTGCTGCTAATCCCTCTGAAGAACAATTTAGACATGATGTAATTCTCCTTTTAGAAAACGAGGCTGCGCGACGTCGTCTTTTTTTGGTTTTCCCATTTCACCAGCATGCAATCCGACGAGGCTAATCAAAGTAGCAGAACTTCACTTCCATGTTAATTCTGGAGCGATATGTAAGCGCGTTTGTTTTTGTTCACACGGGAGGTTTAATTCTTCTGGGTGAGAAGACCAAGAAATGTGCGATGCACGTGGGTCGGTATCGTTTATGTTAAATCCTCCAGATACAGTAATCCCGTCCTCGCTGAGTGTTGTGGCATTAAAAAAAAAAACATCCCCCTCTCCGCATGTCCAGCCCTGTTGAGAGCCAAGCATTGTTAATTGAATCATGTTCTCTGTGCCGCTGTCCTTGTAGCAGTTTTAATCTAAACCGGGTGTAATGGTTAGGAAAGTATTTCAGATATAAGTAATAAAGGAGCTGCATCCGACTGGTGTGGCAGGCAAGACCAGTCACGGAGATAAGATTGAAACCCATCCACATGGGACAAAACCTGTGATTTGTAATCATGGCCTCCCCTGCAAATGCAAATCATCTATAATTTCCACTAAGTTAGACACACACACACACACACTCACACACATATATATATGCTACTGTAATTTATTTCTATAGCACATCCATTTTTTATTCTCATATTTGCCATGCCGGCAGTATGAGATGGCAATGTCAGTGATCAGGTGATAATCATGGTCACCAGAAAATGAATCTAAATGTTTCATGTTGCACCACCAGCAGCATAGTTGATTTTTAAATATATAGTGAACATACTTTAACATCTTTGTTGTACAGATAGATATTCATGATGAAGCAGAGGGGGAATTGTAATAACTCTGGCGATCCTCTGACCTTTTCCAGCCACCAGTAGGTTATATTTTATTTCCAACACTTTGTTTTATGAGCAAACACCTGCAAAGCTAATTTCATTTCATTCAGCCCCGGCTGTAAGCCCCGACTTAGTGCTAATTAGCAAATGTTAGCATGTCAACACTCTAAATTTAGACGTTAAACGTGTTAAACACTGTGAGCATGTTCGCATTCTGCAGTTAGCATGGTCACACGCTAACGTGTTGAACATTGTCATTGTGAGCATGTTAGCATTCTGCAGTTAGCATGGTCATACGCTAACGTGTTGAACATTGTCATTGTGAGCATGTTAGCATACTGAGGTTAGCATGGTCACACGCTAACGTGTTGAACATTGTCATTGTGAGCATGTTAGCATACTGAGGTTAGCATGGTCACACGCTAACGTGTTGAACATTGTCATTGTGAGGATGTTAGCATACTGAGGTTAGCATGGTCACACGCTAACGTGTTGAACATTGTCATTGTGAGCATGTTAGCATTCTGCAGTTAGCATGGTCACACGCTAACGTGTTGAACATGGTCATTGTGAGCATGTTAGCATACTCAGGCTAGCATGGTCACACGCTAACGTGTTGAACATTGTCATTGTGAGCATGTTAGCATTCTGAGGTTAGCATGGTCACACGCTAACGTGTTGAACATTGTCATTGTAAGCATGTTAGCATTTTGCAGTTAGCATGGTCACACGCTAACGTGTTGAACATTGTCATTGTGAGCATGTTAGCATTCTAAAATTAGCATTTACTATCCAGAGTGGCTGAGTTTTTATCTTACGGTCATAAAAATGGGAGTAAACCACTGTCAATCAACAAATAATGCACGTTTGATATATTGATTTTGTAGAATCCCTTCATGGAACCATTTTATAATAAAATACATGTCTCATTGCATTTCCTCTCGCGTGCCTCCATGACTCACACAGGATACGCAGAGAACAGAGTACAGCTCCTTGCATCGTAGGCAGTGATGCTGGATTTCATTTCCCAGTGCGGATGTTTCTGCAGGGCGAATGCATTAATGACACGAATCCCCCCTGATAATACCTGACAAGTGTGAATAAGCTTCATTCAAAACTTAGCCATGATCAAAAACAAAAGGTGGTGAAGTAACACAGAGAAAAGCAAAGACATTTGTCAAGTGTGCACAGGTTCGTGATACTTCAACTTGATGCATGGGCCAACTTTTTGTCGTCCTCAATCTGATAGCTTGAGTAGTATTTTTACCACTGCAGTGGAAAAAAATAAGCTTCAGCACATTCCAGCCTGTTCAGCGTTCTGAAATATGCTGGCAGGAAGAGCAGAATAAATGACACGTAGCTTTGAGAAAATGTTGAGAGCAAGACGGATGACCGAGGGTTACAGATACTGCATTCTTTGTTTTCTTTTAACAACATCACAGGGTCTTATTTTGCTTTTATCGCGGAGAAGGTATAAGAGCTATGTGCGGCACAGCTGTGCGGAGGCAAGACTTCATTTTCTTTGACCAGATGGTGTTCTACTGAAGTCATCCGGAAGAACGAGGCTCTTTCTCCTTCTTTTGATTTGCTTAATTTTCTCGCTTTATTGTTGGCGCTCCTGACACCTTTCGGGGGGGGTTTGCGGTCCACGCGGCGTGCGCAGTTGCCCGCAAAGTTCATCATGTGAGGACAACGTGTCGCTGAACTCATTTGGATTCAGTGCAGAGCGCGGGGAACACATTCAGCGTCTGAAAAAGCCTGCTCTGGGTGTCTGTGGCATCCTATCTGTTACACTGGTATTGTGGAGCACAGTGGAGCGGCTGTGATACCGCTGTTGTAACATGCAGTGCCAGGCCCTCTGTTAGTCTTCAGTGGCCTCAGAGGCCAGTCCTTATCTTTTAACAACACGCCTCTCAGCCATCCACTGGCATACAAATGAAAGACTCACTTAGGAGCTGCTAACCCCCCCTCCCCTTTCCCCTGCAACCTCTCACTGTCACACTAATCCTGTTTAGTGTTGGAAACACAGCGCTGTCGCAGTATTGTCGCGCTGTTGTGCTCTCCGAGATATTTTGAGTAAATGGTATATCAATGCAAACACATCAGATATTATAATAGCTTCACTCACACTACCATCACAGCCCGCTTTCCATTTTAAAGCTGGTGTTTTTCCCCCCTTGTGTCAGACACCGAAGAAAAGAGACATTTTCAGTGTGCCAGTGTGATTTATAAAACGAGCATGTTTCTGCTCTCAGCGAGCTTGTAACTCAATTAAAGAGTAGCTGCCCTAATAAATGGCAATAACATGCCATTGTTAAAGTTTAATATGGTCCTCAATGCCAGGCCGTGTTGTCCAATACGAGTGGACAGCACCTAGAGAGAGTCGTCATCGAGACGCGAGGAGGACTCTCTTAACACTAACGGCACGTGGCTTGTGCTGAAAGCTAATCGAGGTATCTAGTAGCCGCTCTGCCGCGTTAAAACTGGCGATGTCAGTAATGTGAGATGGAAGCTTTATTTCAGCAGCTACTGGTAATGAAACGTCTTTTCACCACCAACAGAACAGACCCTCAAAACCTCAGTCAACATTTTCATTTTCCTTTCCACCTGGATGGATTTCTGTAAAAATGTTCTGTTTGATATCCATCGTCCCAGAGGATACATTATTAAGATTTCCTCTAATGAATGTTGCTAATTGAGTGGATGAACATTTTTAAATCGAGTGACCCCGCGGTGTTCCTCCTGGCAACATCAGCTGGTATTTTGTCACACTCGAGTACTGTGACGAGTAACGGTTCATAATTGCCTTTTTAAGATTCAAGGCGCTGGTAGAACAGACATTTTTGCCATATTCAAATGTTTTTGTCTCTGTGGTACAATCTCATAAAATCGGCCTCGTGTTAAATGCGACTGTGTTATCTAATAACTTAAGTGTGTTGTAATTGACAAATTAAGTCCGACCGTTGTCCGGACGGCCTCCGGATGCAGAGAGGATGTCCGTTGGCGGCTCGGTCCTCGGCTCCTCTCGTCCGCATATCAAAGAGTCCTCGAGCGAGACACTGAACCTCAATTGTTCCTGATGGTTAGCCCAGTGCCTTTGCATGGCAGCTTTCCACCATTGTTATACTCTTGTGTGTGTGTGTGTGTGTGTGTGTGTGTGTGATAATGGCTAAATGAGAGGCAAATTGTTGCAGCACTTTGGATAAAAGCCCTTTAAAGCACGTCAATGTGTTCCACATGAGCAACAGGATGGCTTCTCTGTTGAGTATGTGACAGGTCGCATGGCCACAACAGCTATATTTATATAATGTGGGCAATATAAAGTAATTTAAAAGACATCAAGGTAAAGTTACTGAACTCTATACCAGAGCCTTTTAAGTTCCTCCAGGAATAGAAAACGTATTACACACTTTGACACGAAAAGCTATTTCTTTTCAACAATAATAAAATGTCTGCCCAGCGTAATGCTTCAGTACCAAGAGTGTCAGCGCTACAGGTTTCTACCGGGGAGGAGAACTACTTTTTGAATTGCATGAACACATCTCTTCGCCGCCTCCATGATATGGGAATATATTAATACACGTATAACACAACACATGAAGTTGTTATTTCTTACGCAGAATGAATTAAACCATTGCAGAAATGAAACATTCAGAAGGTGTAGGAGAGAGACGTCGTCATCTCCGCTGTGGCTCAACTGACATTTGTATCACTGGTCTGAATGGACATCGTGATGAAAGTTCATGATATCAGTGTCTTTAAAGATCGGTACAGCAGACGCCCCAACCTTTGATTTTGATTTGCTCCACTTGGTCTTTACCCGTTGAATACTCAGCGCTGAAGGCAATAATGATCCTATTATGATGGAATGATGTACCTCAAACCAAGACGTTTAGTCCTTTGACTTCATACATTCCTGAATGTCATCTTCCCTCTGTATTCCTGCGCCCACTGACCATGAGTTATTTAGAGATGCTGAACAGCCGAGCAGTACATGTAAGTGATGCGACGCATAATGTATACGTCGCCCCGTCTTGTTTTACCTGTAAAACAATACATGTTTCATAGGTGAGCTTTCAAAACCAAGTATTTTGTTATTGTTTAATTGTCTGGAATTACATGTTAAAGATGTAAACCGAAGGCAACATGATGCTTGTCCCTTCATTAGCCTTGTTTATGACCGTCATCTGTCCGAATGGCGAGCATAGTTATGGGGAAAAGACATCAATCCAAGAAACGGTGAAGACAGGCGACTTAGTCGTCTCTCACAGATGTTGACTGTCCTCCTGTTTTTCTGCTCAAAGGAAATATCTTACTTGACAACTGAGGCTTCCTGCACAATCCCAGCTTCATGGCTTTGCGCCTGTCGAGATTCCTATCATTTAAATATTCATGACCATGCTTATTTATTCCAGCTTGCAATAGGTATGATAGAGACAACTTTTAAATATATTGAAATACAGATGATCCCTAGAGTTTTGCGACAACAAAAACGTCGTGTTTTTGTTAAAAACAAAGACGCCATTTCAATTTCAAATGAGGTGACATCCCTATAACGCACAAACGCACGTCAGCAGACGCCTTTCAGTGAAAGCTGCTTCAGCTTCAAAGACTTAAGCCGCGGCTTTGAGCAAACACTGTGTTGCATTGCTTATTTTCAACACTTTGAAATGTTACTAAATATGAACAATTCATAGAAAGAAAGCAGCTGATGGCAACAGAGTACAACTCGACCGCGTACCCGTGGCGGCTGTAGAAATGGTCACTACGCCAGCTGTTTAGTTTGACAGCTGATTAGCTTGAAAAAATGAAACAATAAAATGATGAAATCGCTTTGTGATTGTGTTCAGGCCAGCAGAGAAGGCTTGATACTTACTGTGTACTTTAACTATACAACTCTCTGGTTAACTGCTACCGGTTAGCGTGCAGATTCAGTTTTGATTCTCAAAATATAATAACTCAAATAAGAGACATTATCTCTCATTAAACTGTCGAATCCCATTAGAATCGAACGCTCCACCTTGAACAGAGTTAAGTGAAGTGAAGAACATTGTGACGATAATGTCACTCTTCTCTTGAATTCAACTTTTTTAAACGTAGGACTTTTACTGATACACGCAGCGCCCCATCAGGTCTCCAGTGGTTAGTGTTAGGGTACACACACATGTGTAGCTATATATGTGTATTCAGCCCAAACACAACAGAAATAGAGCAGTATAACCTTCACAAAGGTTTTATTGTACCAGCTCTGTTTTATATGTTCATTATTCCAGGACTACAAGCAAAAGTACTACTCCGGATTTCCAAGTTTAAAAATCCATGTCGACTTTCCGAGTGTTTTTTAGATTGCCTTGTCGAGCCCGTTCCCTCCAGAAGCCATGTCCACCAGCCTCCTTAATGTTTCATTAAGCAGTAAAAAGGTTATGATTGGAAATAGCAAATCAAGGTCTACAGTTTGATCTGCCCGTGAATAAGAGCTTTTCATGACATCCCTTTGGAGAAAGTTGCGCTGTGTGTTTTTTGTTGCTCGCACCGATTTCGAAAGCTTTCAAAGGGGTTTAATATTTTCAAACGTACAGTTGTTGACTAAACCTGGTCCTTGCATTAGGATGGGGGAATTGCTGACTTTGGAAAAGCTCCTGTAACTGCAGAATTACAAATGCGAGGAGGGACTTCAATTCCCCCTCGAGCTACCTCCAGACAAATAGACGGACCTCCGCGAAAAAAAAACAAACCTCACCCGCACACACAAACAACAAAGGAAACACAAACAAGTCTTAAAAGCCGCCCGGCGGGATGAGGAAGGAGAGGTCACAGCGTATGAAAGTGATTCCTGAAAACGTACCTGCCAGGTTCCCCCCATGATGTTAGAAAACATGTGTTGTGCGTTTTAGCCAGAAACAATGAAGTGATACAACATCCGGGTCTCTTTGTTGAAAGTAGCTCCAGTTCACATCTTCACACTAAGTTTCTGCAGGATTACAGATAAAAGAGTCAATTCCAATGCTGTCATTTGGCAAATGCATGTTTCTAATCAGGAATTAGGGCCTTAATAAGAATATGGATGTGATGAGCATTTACTTCTGGGTGCTAAATCTCACAGACGTTCATTTCGAGCATGCAAATCAGGGGCAGATGGAATTAGCCGAAGAAGTGTGCGGGGGACGAGAGATTTGTCGCTAGGGGTCGACGCCTTTTGTGGAACATAAATCCCATTTATCCCAAATTAGGACGGGTGCGGCACTGGTTCGCTTTGATGTTCCTCTTGGCGGGAGCCCGGGTGGAGTGCAGAAGGGGGGGCCGGGGCAGATTGCTGGAGCACAAACAGATGTTCAAGGCTCATCCTTTGAGGTGCTGATGAAACATCGCCACAGCGAGAGTCTTTGCATCCCACCGTCAGCCAGTCGACACGAAGACAAGGGCAGGGCTGCGGTCGCTGCATACGGGCCGTTATACCAATCAACAGTTTGACCTGCATCTGCGCTCAGCTGAAGGCTTCGGCGTACTGCAACGTGTTGTCAAAACGATCTTCCTGGCAAACAGAGATAGTGAAGAACATATTCAAAGTAGAATACAAGGGGGCCAGCGGTGCAGCACACAGCAGCTCACGTCCAACACGCGCCTGACCGAGCTCTTCGCTCTGCATCTCAACAGGTTGCACATCTAAACCGGTTGCTTCTTGTCTTTGTTACTTCAGGAATATGAAGACGACTACGGAACGACTTATGATGACCAAGGATATGAATCGTATGACAACAACTACAGCACTCAAGGACAGAAGTAAGTTCTGCTATTATTTGTACACCCCTGTTTCTCTAAGGCTTTGTGACTTTGCCAAGTCCCGCCCCCTTGAACGCAGATGCGCCAATCATAGCAGAGCATCATAGCTTAGCATCATAGCATAGCCTCGTATCCAGCGCTGCTACATGAACTCTCGATGCATTTGTTTTAGATTTCCTTCACGTTCAGAGTGGTTTTCTGCATTTTGAGCTCGTCATCGTGAAGCTCGATACCCGGAGAGGTCGGAAGGAGATGTCTACGTTTCTTAAACGTTACATTTCTACATGCAAACCTGTGGAGTTAACATGAATAGAGTAGGTTAGCGCGTAACAAACTTAAGCCTTAGCACTTCAATGCTGCTCTCGCTACTGAACGAGAGCACGCGCTGCTCTATAATGACTCTAACAACACCATGAGGGTCGTCTGATTAACAGAAACACTTCTCAGGAACAAACTACGTCCTCCCAAATGAACATAACATGTAATCAACAGCTCTCCCAAACCGTTTCAACAACAACTGAACTTCAGAAGGAGAACTTATTGCAGCTCCGTTGGATCTTTAGCGAGGTGTACCTAATAAAGTGGCAAATTGACTGCACCAAGAAAGACTAAATGACTCAATACGACTTGGTTATCATTAGAGTTCAAACCCGGGGAAAAACACAACAATGGCAGGGCATATGTTTGTCTCTCCAAGTCTAAAATACAAACGTATGAGCAGCACAGAGAAGGCAGAAAATGTGCTGCAGTGTGGCCGATCGGGCTGAAGTCAATGTGAGAGAACACGAGGTAAGCTAGAGATTGGTGAACAGCTGGATGATGGTGCATGAGCTGTTAGGAGTCATTTGTGCTCATTTTCTGCCCTGCTTGAAACTTGAAAGAACAGTTTGTGTTAATGAAGTATTTTGTGAAGTGTGAAATGTTTTAACTGACCTCTGAGTTGTCTTTTAGGATTAAGACTCATAAAAGACAACTTCAACCTTGAATTCCACTTTTTTTTTAAAACGATGTGGAAAATTAGTTGATAATTTAATTTTTTTGTGGGGGGGGGGGAATAAAGCAATCGTGGTCGGACTCGGCGACGTGCCGGCTCATTACGTTGGACATTGAAATCCTTTGTTTTAATCACCTTTTAAAATGCGCGACTAAAGGTGCGCTTTGCTCGATGTATTTTTCATGTCAATGCAAAATAAACAGCCGTTGCTTCATTTAACAGAGAGTCTTACACAGCTAAATGCAAAAATATTGATTTTCTTACATCCAGGGAGCGATAACGCTCTACAAGCCGCACAAGGTCAACGTCTTTCTCTTGGGTTTGTTGCTGTCCCGCCCTGTTTCATCAGCACACAATTATGTGCGTCTGCCTGTGCCACTTTCAAGAAAAAGTGATTGTTGCGACATTTAGTGTGTCAAAAAAAAAAGAAGGATTGTATTGGCAGCAGTTGGAAAAGATGAAAACAGACAGAGAGAAAAAAGAAAAAGGTACATTATTCTGTCCTTTGGCTTTTGTGGCAGCGAGGTGGTCGATGTTTCCCTTTGTCGTGGTGTCAGGATGTTTGTCACCCGGGCTTCATCCATCTTTTGTGCTATCTCTTTTGCTGGGGCCACATCACACACACACACACACACACACACACACACACACACACACACGTGCACATTTCCGCTGCCTCTCTAACACACTGATGGTTGTATCTTGAAGTGTTGGTGGTTGTGCTCGCTGGGGGGAGCGCAGGTCCGCCTCAGGAATCTGGAGCTATTTGTTTTATAAGCCTCCTCTTGAATAATGGTGGGGTGTTTTTGGTGAAGGTGGCAGCGCAGAAGGAAAAAAAAAAATGGAGTCCATCATATGAAGGCTGGAGGCTGGGTCGACTCAAAGAGATTTTCATGTCTGTTATCTGGTGGGAAACAAAGCAGCTAATAGGGCCCAGACATGGAAGCCTGTGCCTGCAGAGACAGCTGATTCACTTACTTCTTCCTCTTATTTCTGTGTCCTGGATTTAGTTGAAAGGTTACTGATACTGCAGCCGGACATTGTGCATGTGTGCAGCTTCATGCACTATCTCTGTCACTTGACCAGAATTGATTGTATTTTGGCCATTTTGCCCTCAGATGTAAGATGTATTGCTGGCGTTTTCTCACATGGGAAGAGACGTCCGTAAATGTAAAAAAGGATTATCCTTTTATTACCTTTTAGTTATTCCGTTTTGGCTACGCTGCACTCGATACTGCAACATAATCCCCGCCCTCCATCGTGTCCTCTTCACAGTCACAATCCTGCTTAGCTTCTTGATGGACAAAGGTGCATCACTTTCACCCCCGAGCCCGAGCAAAGTCATATCCGTTCCCAGCTGCAGCAGCAGGGCCTCGTAGGGAGCGTGTGTGTGTGTGTGTGTGTGTGTGTGTGTGTGTGTGTGTGTGTGTGTGTGTGTGTGTGTGTGTCTGTGTGAAGGAGAAGTCTCCTAACAATGTTTCTCAGGCCTAAGGAGCTCCCAGTCACCAATCGGAGCCCTGACTTCGTGGTTGCCGGAGGATAACAAGCAGAACAATTTACAGTCTCTCTGGCACGCTATTGCCCCGGTGGCTCGTGCTGGAAACAGGCCTGCCATTTGTGAACAGGAAGGGAAAGGAAGGGGGATGGTTAGAAGAAAAAAAGAGATTGTTATGCTGCATCAGTGGATTCTCTGATACCTTCATTATCTTGAAATATATTTCCATAAAACATGAAATACATTTAGCCATACGTGCTTGAACAGAGTTAATCCGAGGTAATTACGGGTTTATTTTCATCGGAAGCAGCGTCACCAGAAAGAGGACTCCAATTAGTTGGTCGGCCGTTTGATGATTATGATCATTTACATAATTGATCAACAAAGATTTGTGAGGGATCTGCAGGATTTTAAAACAGGAGGTCGATACAAAAAGACTCTCACCCTAGCACTGCTAGTGGGCATGGCGCTTAACGTACTAACTATCAAATATTGATGTTCATATTAAGGGCAGATCTTTGGTTTCACCTTGCTCCTGTACGTCCAAGACGTACCTATGTTAGCATGAAATATTAAACGTACACGCCGACAAGATCACATTCCTACTTGGCATATTTTTCGGCCTTTTGCATCTCATCATGACCCTGAGTATGGACGCGGAGGGGCGGGACAAAGCGTTGATGTTTGACATCCTGAGCGTGAGACGTGTGTGTCGTGAGATCAACATCTGCCTGGAGGAAATATGTTGGCGTTACAAACGTGATGCACCGCAATGTGATCGTATGAGTTGCCCTTAAAACGCCGCTCTGTAAGTCGGACTAAAGTAGTTTTACAGTGTAACACTTAAATACGTCTTCCTGAATTACAGCCAAGAAAAACTATGGATGGAATATTTCCGTGTATGTTATAATTGCATAATAAAAACAGACGGACTTTAACGTATTGCTGTGATATCACTGTTGGGCAGTGACGCTGATATGTGATACTTCACGTTACGGCCAATAAAGAAAAAAACACAGCAACCACTTGACAAATGAGACGAGACAGTCTGTGTCCCCGTGCTGTACACACTGCCACACAGGACAGCCAGAATTGAGTAGTTTAGACATAATTGAATATGAAAGGAGAATTAGTCGCTCACAACCATCAGACATGAGACCTAAATAAAAAAAGAAGAAGCTGTTTTCCGGTTCGCCTCGAAGACATTTCACAACATTTACATGTTTCAGAAGCGAGCTGCCGCCTGAGGGAGCCTTGTGGAACGTCACCTCAGCGCGACAGCTGTGGCGGTCGGGTCCGCCGGCCTCCAGATCACAGCGTCTCCTTACCGTGTTTATACAACACGGAGCATCGAGCCGTCATCTCTTTTTTTTGTTGTTGGCGGCAGCAGAGAGTTTCGTCTCAGGAGAGCCATCGGAAGCTGCGGCGCTCCGGCGACCGATCGAGCGCCGAGGTCGAGGAGGCCGGTTGCTTGTGTGCGGAGCGTCTTTAATTTCATCAGCGGGGAGAAGGTGACGTCCCTGTAGGGAAATGAGAGCGATGGCGGCCTGTGGCGCGCGCCCCGGCCGGACACTTGGAGAGGTCGCGGCGAGGTCGTCTCTCGCGGCTCGTGTGCGATCAAAGCGTTATTTCATACTCGACACCTCGGAGACGAGCCGGCTGCTGACACCTCACACCTTTCCCTCCTCGCATCTTGCTTTGGTACACACTACATCGTCGGCTGGATCCCGGAGGCCCGGGGGGCACGAGGGGTAGCTGTGTGACAGTGTTTTAAAGGGCAGGCGCACCCGGGAGGAATGGCTGTAAATCTTAGTACAAGAGACGGCCACGGAGGGGAACGGAGGAGGAGAGGCGCTGGCTTTCCCTTTCTAGGTTTCATTTTAGACTTGATTCCTTAAAAGAGCCACAAAACTACTGAAGTAAGCAACACATACACACACACAAACACCTCCTGGCTATTCAATGGACAACTTGTTTTTACACTACAAAATACTACAAATATACATGTCAATAATATATGTATTACAGTGGTGCGCCATGGATTTTCTACCTGCGCCTTCAGTGCTGTCTGAGTCTCGATCAGCTGAGCACGGTTGATCATGGTCCTCTGATCAAACACTGACAAACACCGGTGTGTAATTGTCCATGTGGAATCTACCTGCGTGCACATCCAGACAAAGACACTTAGGGAGGACGATCCCTCAACAGCTTTGCATTTAATAATCCCCAGACGTTGGGTCGGCAGAGAGCTCCGCTTGTCTGGTCTCACGGCTCTAGACCTCTACATACATCAGTGTGAGTGTTTATTATTTAAACTAGGGGTCTGCAGCTATGTGAGGCTGTGTTTCGGCACAGTGGTGAGCTAATGCTACGGCTAGTAAATGCCGGGTATCGGATGGCGGATGCGTCGCGATGACTCGTTCTGCGCTCCGGTGCCGAAGCAGGGCCAGTGTGTCAGCGCTCAACACGCCGTCCCCGAAAGTCTTTGCGTTGTACCTGCAGCTGATGCAACGTGTTTGATCACACTGCCTTAGCCGCTGCTGCTTCTTTGAGGCGTGCTTGTTGTGTCGGGGCCCCGAGGCAGACAACACCCATTTAGTACAATGGGAATATCAGGATTGTGTTTTATCTTGGAACAGATTGGTTGTGTTAGCTGTCTGCCTCTGAAAACGCCTACGGTGCTTCACCGTCGCTGGGTACCTCGATGCTCTCTTCAAGGTAGACAGCTTGTCAGGATGAGTGACAGGTGCTGTGGCGGGAATTAGACCATCTGAGGGAAGGAAGGGCGGGATTTATACCTCTCGCTCTGTCGGGAGACAAAAGGCGGCATAGTGTAAGTTGTAAATGTAATGTTCCCGCAATAAGACATAAAGTCTTTCACAGATCCCGGAGAGTCTCAATGTAACAGCCCAAACAGGTTTCTAAGAGACAGTATTTTCCCTGGAGGAGAATTTTATGTACCCAAACCCGGCAAAAAAGGAGAGGAAAGTAACATAAATGGTCTGTTCAAAAGCGGAGAGAAGGCTCATTTGTAAAGTCAAATCTTTGCTGTAGGCCATTCTTTCACTCTTTGTGACTCTTCAGCAGGGGGTCAGCGTTGGAGATAGCTTTGCAATCAGCCACCACACTGAGCAATCACCAGTGCATCCATAAGGAGGGATTCCATTTGAAATTATGTGAGCTTCATTTCATACTAAATAGTCGGAAAAGGAGAAACGTTGCTTCTTTTTTCCCCTCCCCCTCGGCCATTTTCACTGTATTGTTGTCTGTCGAAATCACCACCGGAGTAATCAGAGCCTTCAGTGGCGCAGTTTCATCCACATTTTACTTTTTCAATCTTTCGCGAAGAAAATATGAAAACACATTCTTACACAAGGAAGTATCTGTGCTGAAGGATTCACAGTCCAACCCTGTCCCCAAATGAGTTGAATTTAAAAGTGTACAATAGGCATTAAATAGGCTAAAGAAGAACACAGCACATATTACCTCTGCAGCTCCTCGTAATGCACTTCTAGATCTCATCAGATTTATCACACAGGGCTGGAAGAGTAATGGCGGTGTAAGAAAACAAAGTCCACGAGGGACGTGTACTACATCATTCAGATTTAACACCGCCATCTGCTTCGTGTTGCCCGGGAATGGCAACATCAGTGCTTAAGACGAAGCATTTACAGAGATGACGGATACGCTGGAGAGGCCGGGTCCGCTACCTGTGGAAAAGTAGGTCTGGAATCAGACGCCCGATGAAAGAGACACGCTCCTCTGTTGCGTTTGCCTCTCGAGGTCCACGCCTGCGCTTTCCTACGGACGAGTTCTCTCTTCCTTTTTGTTTCTTGGCACGCGGAGTTTAAGGGAAGCACAAACCAGCGGACGCCGCCTGCTAATGAATGGCAAATCAGCAGCTGACCTATTTAGAAAGTCAAAGCATTTTCACACCTACGACAGGGCTACGTCTGGAGCGAGATCTAACCGCGCTCGGCACCGCGGCTCATGCCCGCGTTCACGCAGCCAGCTGTGCACTTCTGACAAGGCGGCGCTGTGATCCCAAGTCAAGGAGGATAAATGTAGAATGTGCGAGGCAGTGGAAACGGGTTTTTTGAGGTTCAAGTTTCCTTTTATCTCATAATGCCTTGAAGCTGGCAACATATCTTTTTTTGTTTAATTAAAAGGAACCTGAAAAACTTCAAATGCAGCCAGTGGCTTGATGCTACAGTTTTGTGTGGCGTAGGCCCACATCAAGCTCCATCAAACGCCACGTTTAAACAAAACAAGCAGCGAGTATCCAGGCAATCGGCTGGAAGTTGTCAAATAAGACAAGTCACACAATCTCGCCAAATAAGTGTATTAAACTCACAAAGCTGTCTGCCTGTGTAGCAGTGGCTGAGTGGCAGCTAGCCGCTCAGCAGCGCGCGTACTCGTAGTGACGCTAGCTGTTAGCAATGGAAGTGAACAAACGGTGCTACTCCCACTTTAGCAGCCGGGGGTCGGCAATGCAACCAGGTATGTGGTCGCTCGCGTCCGGGTTCTGTTACAAGTCGCGAGTAAGTCGGCGAGCAGTCAATGGCAGCCTGGACACCCAAAATATGCAGTTTGCCGCCGCAAAATGAAAGATTAGCCGTGGACAGAGACAAAGGTGCACACTGACTCAAGCACGGTCGCGCACAAACACGAGCGTAGAGCATGATTCCCCTGGCGGAGATAATAATCTACAAACAACTGCTCCTCCTCTTAAATTGCCAAATAAACTAATATAGATGTTGTCCCTTGAGTCCTTTTCTGCGTTGGTACTGTACTTTAAACTGAATACGTTCACCGTGTACTGGCGTTTCATGAATAAAGCTCTTCATCAGTGGGAACGCTTGCTGCGCTGCAGAGTGCCGATTGATGAGCAACGTGTTGTACTGGGCAACCGGGGTTGCTCGACTTTTGGCCGCACAAAGCAGAAGTTTACTGGAATCTTTGACCTTCAGGATGTGTCTCTCAAGACTCACCGGTCTCTGTAATTGAGAGGAGAAAGTAACCACAGTGAGAAGTTTTGTAGCAATATTGATAAAATGTCACCTTTGGAAATTAGAGGCGCCTAACAGCTTTTGTTGCACTCTCCTCTTTTGTGAACAGAGAAGGTCCGCCGTGGCAACTCTCAGCACAGCCGAGCACGAGTATTTGTCCTTTCTCCCGTTAGCAACAGGGAAACCTCAAGGGTTAATTAAAAAGTGTTGTTTATCAACAGGTTTTTTTTGTGAAAATGAATGTGCTGCGGAAAGAAAAGGCTGACCGCCTTCAGCAGAACGTAAGCGAGCCTCTGAAATAGTGTCGGCGTTGCTGAGCAGCATCCTCGCTTGTTTTGTTCGGACGTTTTTGTGTTTGTTTTTTTTATCGTTGAATATGACATGAGCCGCACAGGAGAAGCTCAAGAATATCCAATGTTTCCCATGCTTCCCAGTCCGTCTGCAAGCGCCGGTGAATTGTGGCAAATTGATTTTCCGACATTCCTAAAGATCGATGTATATTTTGAAAGGCGACCTCTCTCGAACACACACCCGCATTTTGGCATTGTGTGAAATCTAATTATGTAGCATCCTGTCAGGTCTTGTCTCGGGGTACACGACGTGACAAGCCAAAACATGCTTTCAGTTGCCACGGCTCTCTCTTTCTCTCTTTCTCTCTCCGGCTCCCCGTGCTCTTCTTCCTCCACATGTCTGTGTCGGCCAGTGAATGGTGTCAAGGATATTGCGGCGACTCGACGCTCCGTGGCGGATGCACGGTGGCGCCTCGGCCGCGAGAGCTGACTGGAAACCTCTCGCCCGCAGCCGCTGGCCTCGCGTCTCGGACGGAGGCGGCACAAAGCCTTGTTTGCGGCTGCTTGGCTGGGCATTGTTTGTAGTTGTAATTACGAACCGTGTGAAATGTATGCATAGCCTGACTTAAGGCTGGAGCCCCCGGAGGGATCCTTCTCACGTCTCATTGAGCCGCCGCCGCCGCGCTCTTTAAGCGATTCCTCCCCCTGTCCTCAGTTGGCCGTGCTGTCTTGTTCACCCTAAACGAGAAATTGTTGCGGAAAAACAACAAAACAAGCACAAAGTGTGTCATGCTGTCGATGTTGACGGCCATTATCGGTTGTTGGAAGGCTGCCAGAGGATCAGTTCGCCCGCAGTGCAAGGAAACATATTTTCTCACTTTCTTTTATTGGTATTTAGTTAGCGATGCAGAAAATGTAACGGTTGACCATCTCAACGTTTTCATACACGTGTTTTGATTTCTGCCTCAGTGCCGTCACACTGCAGGCACAGAGAATACCGTGTTGTGAGGGGATCACACGAGATTATTTTCATTTCTTTTTATTTTCAGGTTCTCAAAGCACACTGAGCGGTTTTCATTGGAACTACTTCCTATTGAAAGAAAAGTCCCTCTGAAAGTGTTTTGTGGAGTATTCAGAGCAACAGTAACACTGTTTGTACAAAGACACTTTTACAGTTACATTTTTCCATCTTATCGCCAGTGCTGGAAGCACCGCCAACAAAATTGGATTTGATTACATTGTATTATGGTGAAGTGGTTCAAGGTTTGTGTTAAAATGATCGAGGTGCTGGTTGTACTTTCACTTATCAAATGCAAAAAAAACCTCCACGTTCAGCGCACCGCTAGTTTCTTTCTCCGGTTTTCCTGCCGACTGGGCTCTGATAGCGCGGCGTGTCTTTGGCATTTTACAGTTTAGGTTAACAAAATGTTTTCATAATAACACATATTAATGCACATGGTTCTCCAATCAGACAGCATGCTAGCCAGACAGACAACATTTATGCTAACGGCAGCAACAAACAAATGTAGCTTCATCATTAAGCTAAATTGTAGCAGTTAGCATAATAATCCAAGGTCCTTCCGCAAGGTTGAAAGTTTGTTCTTCCAGAAGGTCATAAGACATGTTTAATATATGTTTATATAGACAACAAAATCTCTGAGTTTACCTTCCTTATCTTCAAACAGGCACCCTTTAAATAATAGTGCCTTTCAGTAACAGAGGTGACACTAAGAAGTTTGTCTCCAGTTTGGCGTTGATATTTTTTGGAGGATACAAAAACAAAACTGCATACGGCAATATTAATTACTGAAACTATTTATTCGCTGTGAAGCATCTTTTCGTGAAGCAGATACTGCTCAGCGAGAGCAGACTTAAAAGCAGACGGAATTAGTAGAGATTGATTTCCTGGAGTGCTGCAAACCGCGGTGTAATTTGACCGAGGAGCGGAGTGTCTCAACCCTTTCTCAGACCTCAGTTTGGCTTTTTAAGATCACACCGCAAGAAAAAAAAAGCTACTCCATTGCAGTAACACTGCCCTGGAGTACGATGTACTCCCGTTACTTCCACCGTGGTGTGTCATTACCGTCACCTCTTTGCCCTCAGCAGTCGGGCGGCCGTTGATGTGGTGTGTCGGGGGCTTTTTTTTTTTATTTTGTGGTGCCTTCAGCTCTCTAATCCGGCGAGCAGAGAGGTGCTGCTGTCGCTGACAGACTGACTGACAGGCAGGCGGCGAGGACCCAGCTGTGATGGCTGGTGTCGGCTCAGTGGCAGCCTTATGATGAATTACCTCTCTTGAATGATAGCGCTGTTGCTGAATGATACCGACGCAGGATTGTTCTGTCAGCATCTCGGCGGCGAAAACCGCAAATAAAAAAAATAAACAGATAGGCGAGAAAGGAGCCGCTCTGCAACTCGCCTCCCCGTCTTTTTATTTTTCATTAAAGTTGCCACCTCTCATAGATCTCCATATGCAGCGATATGGAACTGGAAGTTTGTGCGGAGGTACGTTGGAGGAAATTGCCTTGTAAAAACGCAAATGTGGCAGAACTTTTGGAGTGATTGAAAGCTGCCTCTCCTTTGTTTTTTACTGTATAAAAATCACTTTCTGTGTGTTTTTCACTATTGCCACTGCATACATTATGACTGATGTGACTTTGCTGTTCTACCATGAGGCACATTGACACGGCGTGCAATGTTTCCCGTTTCATATTCCTGGATACGTTCGGATATTCACCTTTCTGCTTTGTCTGTTTCCAGCTCAGACGACTACTACGAATACGGACAAAGTGAGGAGTCGTATGATTCGTATGGTGAGTTGCAGACCATTTCCTTCTCCAATGTACCTCGTGTCAATTGTCACAGCATCAATGCATAGCTCTTGAACCTGCGGCGCTGGCCTCAATTGCCATGGCAACTGTAATGTGGCGATGTCTTCGACATGTTCAAAATAAGCCTCTGCAGTTTATTTGGCTCACGAGCGAGAGAACAATGCCAATACAACAAAAAAGAAGAACTATTCACAAAGTTTTGTGGCGTGTGCTTCTAAGTAGAGACACGTGGAAGTATGATGTCTGACTCGGGTTCATTACTTTGATCCTTTATTTAAAAAACTAACAAAAAGCAGAAGTCTTACACTTTGCCTTCTGTGATTTTTCATTTATTTTTTGACTGAAAAAATGTGGATGTGTGTTGTTTTACTTCAGAGGAGAAATGAAAAAGTGTTGCTAAAAAAATCACTTCAGTATCTACGTTGTTTTATTTTTACTTTAAAAAAGTACTTAAAAATGTGTATTTTTTGCTTAAATGCTTTTGGCAGATTTAATAATTAGTGTCGACATATATAAAGATAATTAACTCAACATTATGCATCGTAAACATATAGTGAACGCACAAAACATGCTTATTGTTGAGACTCACAACTGTCAGGTGAGACAGGTTGGTAGAGAGACAGGCTGGTAGAGAGACAGACTGGTAGAGAGACAGGCTGGTAGAGAGACATGTTGGTAGAGAGACAGACTGGTAGAGAGACAGACTGGAAGAGAGACAGGCTGGTAGAGAGACAGACTGGTAGAGAGACATGTTGGTAGAGAGACAGGCTGGTAGAGAGACAGACTGGTAGAGAGACAGACTGGTAGAGAGACATGTTGGTAGAGAGACAGGCTGGTAGAGAGACAGACTGGTAGAGAGACATGTTGGTAGAGAGACAGGCTGGTAGAGAGACAGACTGGTAGAGAGACAGACTGGTAGAGAGACAGACTGGTAGAGAGACATGTTGGTAGAGAGACAGGCTGGTAGAGAGACAGACTGGTAGAGAGACAGGCTGGTAGAGAGACAGACTGGTAGAGAGACAGACTGGTAGAGAGACATGCTGGTAGAGAGACAGACTGGTAGAGAGACAGGCTGGTAGAGAGACAGGCTGGTAAAGAGACAGACTGGTAGAGAGACATGTTGGTAGAGAGACATGTTGGTAGAGACACATGTTGGTAGAGAGACAGACTGGTAGAGAGACAGACTGGTAGAGAGACAGGCTGGTAGAGAGACAGACTGGTAGAGAGACAGGCTGGTAGAGAGACAGACTGGTAGAGAGACATGTTGGTAGAGAGACATGTTGGTAGAGAGACAGACTGGTAGAGAGACAGGCTGGTAGAGAGACAGGCTGGTAGAGAGACAGACTGGTAGAGAGACAGGCTGGTAGAGAGACAGGCTGGTAGAGAGACAGACTGGTAGAGAGACAGGCTGGTAGAGAGACATGTTGGTAGAGAGACAGACTGGTAGAGAGACAGGCTGGTAGAGAGACAGATTGGTAGATAGACAGACTGGTAGAGAGACAGGCTGGTAGAGAGACAGACTGGAAGAGAGACAGGCTGGTAGAGAGACAGACTGGTAGAGAGACAGGCTGGTAGAGAGACAGGCTGGTAGAAAGACAGACTGGTAGAGAGACAGGCTGGTAGAGAGACAGGCTGGTAGAAAGACAGACTGGTAGAGAGACAGGCTGGTAGAGAGACATGTTGGTAGAGAGACAGGCTGGTAGAGAGACAGGCTGGTAGAGAGACAGGCTGGTAGAGAGACATGTTGGTAGAGAGACAGTCTAGTAGAGAGACAGGCTGGTAGAGAGACAGGCTGGTAGAGAGACAGGCTGGTAGATAGACAGGCTGGTAGATAATAGACAGGCTGGTAGAGAGACATGCTGGTAGAGAGACAGGCTGGTAGAGAGACAGGCTGGTAGAGAGACAGACTGGTAGAGAGACAGGCTGGTAGAGAGACAGACTGGTAGATAGACGTCATTACATTCTACAAACATATCCATATTGCTTTTGAAGAACGTGACCTCTCTTTGTTTTTTGCGTCTGACATGAACGTGTTGAACAAACGTTGGTGTGCGTTCGTCGTGGAGGTGAAGCCGAGCGGCCTCAGTCTCTCTTTGGCCGCTCGCTGACGAGTTTGAGCGTGGAGGTTTCTTCACAAGTGGTTTCCAGACGCCTGCAGGCCGCTCTCAGCGTGTGGGGATGTGTTGAGCTCGCTGGAACACCTTAACTTCCTGGTCCGTCCATCAGGTTTATCCAGCTTTTTTTTTTACAGTATTAATACAAATTTGCTTTAAATAGCCAATATACGTTTTCCACATTTGAAGTTCTCAGCTACAAAAAAAAAAAAACTCAATGAAACGTGATATAAAAGTCGAATTTGAATAAATTAAACAATTACACAACGATATAGATGACGACCTTGTGGACCCGTGATGGGCAGCGTCGGTCATTTCCATACGCAAAGTGTTGCATTTCATTCTCAGGGCGCGCTCGAGCACCGCCGTGTGCCGCTCATCAGAACTGCACGTCTGCGGGTCGGCGGTCCTCAGCTCGATGTTGTGAATCAAAATGGCAAAGTGACATTTACATACGTGAGCGCACCGACCAGTTCACAACACTGACGTTTGAATAATTACTGCGCTCACACGCACGGCGAGCGCCGCCGCACTCTGTGACCGTCTCAGCCGTCAGAAGGGTGGTGGGAAAAAAAGATCAATGAAACAATTTCAAAATTTCACAACAATTTAGAAACAGTTTTAATCTCTAGTTTTTAGCAGACACTTAAAAAAAAATAATAATAATGTCACTTGCGTCCAACAACTGTTTTGCTCTCAGCCCCACTGACATATGACTCCATGGGACGAGCTGTCAGCCCTCAATGGCACTGCTCTCGCTCTATTGTGTGTGTGTGTGTGTGTGTGTGTGTGTGTGTGTGTCTGTGTGTGTGTCTGTGTGTGTGTGTGTGTGTGTTTGCCAGTGACGGGCCGTCAGTGCCCGCTAAGGCTTCTCTGCTAGCCTGAACAGAAAGTCACAAAGTTAAAGCTATTTTATCATTTTAATTCAAAGTTAGATCTATTTTATAATAATTTATATTTGTTTTTTCCCAAATACGCTACACTGCCTGGAACGCTCTTTATCCAATCACATCTCACCTCTGTATGTCTCTCTCTCTCTCTCTCTCTCTCTCTCTCTCTCTGTCTCTCTCTCTCTCTCTCTCTTCTCTGCTAATGCGTCGCCATTAGCTGTAAAACTAAACAGCTGCCATAGTGACCATTTCCACGGCTCACCGCTGGCGTTTGTATGTGTGTGTGTGTGTGTGTGTGTGTGTGTGTGTGTGTGTGTGTGTGTGTGTGTCTTTAAAAAAGCCAAGAAAGTGTGTGAAGGCACAGCCAGCAGCTCGTTAGCAGTGAGCCAGGACGCTAACATGACAATATGTATTTCCTTACACATCATGAAGTTTATTTTGCTCATAAAAAGCCACAAAACTCAGACAAAAGTTACCGCCTGTAATTTTCAACAACGGTGTCAACCTCTGACAGGATGCGGTGAAAAGTGGGCCAAGGACACATTAGCTGCAGAGCGCACTAGAATGACAGCGGAGGCAGGTACAGCTGCAGGTTGAGCCGTCTCTAACGGTGCATTTGTGTTATTTACGCAAACCAGAAAATACAAGATGAGCCTCATCGAGCGTTTATCTTGTTTCTGGTTCACGTGTACTCTTTAATTATTTTAAGACAAAATCTATTTTGATGATGTCAGTACAGATTTAAGATCGCAGTGTATGAATTATATCAAAACCGGATATCTCGTTCTTTTTTTGGAGAGTTGAATTTGTTTCCGAAAGCCACGTCCTCACAGAAACTTTCCCCCAACTTTTCGGACCACAGGAGTGAAAGAACCAAGCGCCTTCAACTCATTACAGCGCAGCGCGTTTCCACATACAATGTAAAAAAAAAATAAATGCTGCCGCTCAGGTCACGGAAAAGAGGGCGACAGTTCAAAAGGAAACAGATAACAGCGTTGATGCGCACCCTTGTTTTTCCAAACACAAGGTTACCTTGGTCTATTTCTTCAAAGTGACTGTCAGTGAGAGGGTGACAGGTTTAATTAAGGGGTATTGGCTATGTGCTGTCAACAGAGAGCCTGTACACAGGAGGAGGAGAAGAGGAAAAACATCCCTTTGTGAGCCTGGGCTCTGGGGAAGTCTCAGCGCTGGCTGGAGATCAGACAAAGGGTGCCATCGATACTGGCACTTTCACATTGACGGGTCCGTGCGGGTGAACGGGGGCTGATTTGAGCTAATGGTAATTGTGACCTTTTTTTTTTTTTTTTTTCCCCCCCCCTCGCTGGGAGCTGCTAAACGGGTCCTTTTCAAGTAGCCGTTTGATTCTCACATTCAATTATCTGAGACGCATCCTTCCAGGTGAAAGTCAAGCTTCTCGGCGTGAGTCACTTCTTGCGTCGCCGGCGCTTTTGTTACAAGACGAGCGCCATCGATAGCAGACAGTCACGAAGTGCTCGCAACTTTCAGTCGTATTTCCATCGGAGGATGTTTAAAAAAATATGTGTGTGCAGTTTGAAAGACTTGCAGGTGGGGCGGGGGATTGTTACAAGTGAATGATTAAGAATAACCCCTTTGTCATCCACCCCTTTGTCTGTTTCTGCTCTTTCCTCCTCAAACAGGACTGGAAGAGTGGGCAAACAATCGTGCCAAGGCACCGCCAGCACGGACAACCAAGGGAGTGTACAGAGATCAGCCGTACACCAGATATTGAACTGTTTATACAACCTGCACCTGAGTCCTCATGGCTGTTTCAACCCAAGTAATGGATTTTTTATGGACGCTTTCCCCTCTTTTTAGAATTGAAAACTAAACAGCAAAAATAATAACGAAAGAGAAACGCTGACAGTGAGCCGCTGAATGAGTAAAAAGAACTGGTTTCCCCCCCAAAAAAGGAAAATGGCATCCACAAGATTATAAAAACATGCTCCTGCTGGGTTAAATGTGTAAAGCAATTTAGAGTATCTATCCTCTCCTCCAGGAGGAATTGACTGGACGGTGAGATTAAGAACGACTCCATAGTACATTAGGTTTCCCTCTCAGCTCTGTGATTGTGAAGAATGGCATTGTACCAAGCTGTTTCACTCGGTAATGATTGGTGATCCGCTATGAAGCTGTCGATACGACATTCCTACACAGCTGCCAGTGCGACTTAATTTATTACCCTCTATTCTTCAAACCTTGATCTGCGTGGTTGATCACTTTAAAATGTAGTAGCTTAGATCTAGGGAAGTGCAGTACTGTAGATATTTCTTTCTGAGGGGTAACTGGTGAAATTGTAAATGAACCATTTACAAACTGGTAAAGAGAAAAAGTCATACTTGTATACATAATGCTTTGCTGTTTCCTCCTTTTTTTGTAAAATAATAGTTATTTAGTTGTTAAAGGGCTTATAAAAGCATTGTGTGCATCTGTGGATATTGTCAGCTGTTTTATTCTGAAAAGCCTGTGTCGTGGTTCATGATTATGCCCCAAAAACATCCAATTAAATACATATATAAATAGTCGCCCACACTGTATGTACACCGACATTTATAAATAGACACTCATACTTCACGAACACCGAAACAACCAGAGCAGCAAAACAGTCCACAGGCTTTTTATTTGAATTTTTGTGATTTTTTTAAGATGCTCTACATAAGTAATTTTGATGTAATTCTTTTGATTTAACACAAGATGACTTTGTAGGCATAATAAATCGATTTTTAAGATGCTAAAATCACATGCTGGTGAATTTGTAATCGTGTCCATCCCGACGATTTGTTCAACGATAATGATTTCTAGCTTATGTAAGCCCTTTAATATTTCTCTTCTTTGTTGATGCTCAATAAACATTTTGAAAGAAACCCTTTGTGTTGGAGAGAATAATTACTCATAAATAAGACTCATAATTTAAACTAACCCCAATGAAAGAAGCTGGATAAGTTGGGAATATCTTTCCACGAGGTAGACGCCCGCAACGACTTTAAACACATTGGACATCTTTTTAACTAAGTGAGGGAAAAAACAACATATGTTGTGTCAGTAAAATCCAAAGTGGTAGCGAGATGGTATTACCCAAAAATATATATATATATACTTACAAACAGCCCGTGGCAGTTTGTGACCTTGGAGATGACCTTGGTGAGCTGATGAGAACGGTTTCCTATTTGTATTTGAGCGCCATGTGATGCATTTTGTTGGAAATCTCTCCAACCGAGATGTAGAGGGTTTAGCGATAACGACTTTGTCGCTCCTGAAACCCTATCCGCTCTGTTTGTTCATATAATTCGATGTGAGGCGACCGCTGATCACGTCAAGCATCATCAGTAAACACACATTAACTCTCTGAGTGTTTACCCCGACAGAAACGGCCCGGCAGCGCTGCACGAAAGCCTCCTTGACCTCTAGGCCATGTTCAGTTCAGCGCAGTGGGGGTGGTGGGATTGCTCTCTCTTCTTGTTTTGCTCTTTCTGTTCTCCTTCGGTCATGTGACCCCTCTCCCAGTCGTTTAAAGGGCCTGCCTTTGCCCCGTCCATTAAAGAGACTCTAAATGACCCCCAGCTGACCTCCGCAGAGAGAGGATGGCAGTAGCGGTTTAAAAAGACCTCCGTCCCACAAGGTAAACAACCTGACCCAGTTTAACCTCTCCCCTAACGTAGTTGAACATAAACCCTCTCTAAACTTAAATGTAACATGTTTTCCTGTCTCTGTTAAGTCCGTAATCTAGCCACAAACCTGGGAATAATTAGATATCTGTAACATAAAAAAAAGTATGATAAATAGCAGTAATATTTCAACGAACTGTATAGTGAAATAACTTTATCCTAAGACTTTGATCAAACATATCCTCTGTTACAATAATTAAAACATAAAATGTGTTGTGTCTTGGCATTTCTCTTCATGACATTAGTTGTAAAATGTGTTTCTGTTGTGAACTTGCGTGGTCATAGTGTTTTTATACTCCTTTCTAGGCCGATTGCCCGGTTGGACCGCGCCATTCGTCCAATGATCTCATTGGTGGTAAAGGTATGTAGTTTGTCTGCATTGTGTGTCGGATGTTCGTGCATGCTGGCGTGTTGCATGCAAACGATCCGATGCATCGAAAGCATAAAATATTCTCGACATTGAAACAAAGCAGCATCGGCCAACGTCTTCCAACAATCTCACAAAAGACGGAGGGCCGACTCTCAGAGAAAATCGGGAACGATACTCTAAACCTGTTTGGGTGTTGATTTAAAATCCCTTCGGAGGTACAAAATGAAATATTTGACAGAGGACCGTGTTATTATCAGGACACATCAAATATTAATGTGACTTTGAGGCGACTTGATGTTCTCTTGATGGATGTTTAATGTTGAAAATCTTGCGAAATCCTCCAGAATCGTCCACCCCAGTTTGGAGGCTGGACCCTCATCTCTCCTGTATTATATACCCTTCCACAATCCCCTCGAGGGGACTTCTGTTCTGCTGGACTCCCCTCCTCACTTTGTACCGATGCAATTAGAGTATAAGAGCACTCTGAGTCATCTGAACCACAATGGGGTCCCCGCTGCTGCACTTTGAAAAAGACACACCAAGCTTGCATTAATTGGAGAAATGTGACGCTTGACTGCATTTACCGCAAAAAAAAAAAAGAAAAGAAAGTTAAAGTGTGAATACCAGGATGTGACAAAAGGACTCTCATATTGTTCGTCTTTCTCTTCTTTCCTCTCTTCAATAGATTTGACCAACTGCACTCCAGCTTCCGTCCAAATATTTGAGCCCACGCGGTGTCAAACAACATCACAAAGGATTTCCTCTTGGCTCAAACGCCGGACTTTTTTCTTTTTTTTTGGTTTTGTTTTTACATTTCCACAGTCTGGACTGAAGGGGGCACGACGAGATGGAGAGACCTGTTGAGATGCAGGAAACAAAGGAGGGGGAAAAGAGATAGCGCATGAATCACACGTCGCCCTTCCCCGGTGGAAGGACAGTGCCGAGGAAACCTGGGAGGCAAATGGAGTTCATCCACACAGGAGTGCTCTGAACTGATCCTGAACCTGCACCGGGTCCCTCTTGACTTAGGCTGTTGTTGAGGGGATGTGTCCACCATTTACATTAGACAATGCCCACTGGGGAGGAATAGTAAATAAATAATACAGTATGCTAAGGGAATGACATATTTATAGCAAAGACACTCCTAATCCCACATTGTTAAACTCATTAACCTATATCCCATCCACTCCCATGATGAATAATTCACCAAGTGCCTTATTGTTGCATTGTTATGACAGCTGTAGATGTTTAGTCCCATTGCCAGAATTAAAATGTGGGGCAGTGCGATGGAAAATGTAGTTTTTTTTTTCTGTATGCATCACCACAGAACTGGAAAACACCAGCCGGTCCCCCGCACTCCAGTACAGTCTATTCCAGATGTATTGCTTAATCAGAATCGACTTCAGTGGATATTACATTTCCAAAATAGCTTTCTGGCGGATAGAGAGCTTCATTCGGTCCTGTGCATAAGTCCAGATAGGCTGATCCGTATTCCACACGGTTGTGTGTCCTCAGCGGCTGACAATAGTTTTCCATTAGAGGAAGTGATTCTCTCCGGAGCTTCGGGCCAAGCCTCAGACAATAACACGGCCACCTAAAGCTCGCGTCTCGGGCTGCGGGAGTCAACTCTCATCACCTCCCGGGAGGCTGATTCTTCCTCTGAGGTGGCTTTACACGACAGGCTTATCTGGCGTGAGCTTGTCCAAGTTAATAAAGTAAGAGCAGCTTATTTGATTAGGAATGTATACAAAGGAGGATGCCGGGATCCCTTACTGGGGGGGTCCACTTCAACAGTGGAAGACAGATCGATGGATCCCAACCGTTGGGAACTGGGACCACGAGAGGTGTTTGTTTTTTTAAAAGCTTCTTTCTATGAATGATGAGGTGCTACATGGACACAATGCTCCACCAACAGCTTGAACAGTGTTCTGTCTCTTTCAGAGGATTCATGTGTTTGTCTTTCATTTTTATCATTGATTTCATGTGGGGATGCTTCTGTCGGAAGGCGATTTGTTTTTGTGCGCCAATCAGAGGTACATTTGCATTTAAATGTGATGACAGGTGTGGGGTGGTTTGTGGGTTTTGCCAGCACTGTCAGTCAAATTGGATCAGTCCACGCTCTCACAGTCCTGGAAAAAAAAAGCAGTTTGGCTCAGTGTTTGGGTGGGAAACCCCGAAAGGATTGCTTTCCTAAAGTTAGAAAAGAAGATTGTTTCAGAGACTTGATGTTCTGTATCTGTGTAACGCGGGTTTCACATATGCCCCGCCCCTTTTTGAGACTACCAAGTGACCAATGAAAAATATTGGTCCCATTGGGCCGGAGACTGGAAGGCTATACCATTTCAAACCATCTGTGCAACATGTAATGCAGAACTTTAGTGACAGAGTATCTTTGATTGTTACGACACTCATGTCTGTATGGTCCACATGTAGCAGAAGCCAGCAGCCAGTTAGCTTAGCATAAAGACTGGAAATACGAGGAAACAGCTAGCCTGGCCCTGTCCAGCGCTAACAAAGCTCAGACATTACAATGCAGTCTGTATTTTGTTTAATTTGCCCATTTCCTGTGTGTGCCGGACTATTTCTTTGATGAGTAACTTCCTGGAGGGTTTAGCGGTTGGCCTGGAAGTGCTTATTTTTACACACTGTTTGTACTTATTAAACAAAAATGTACATGTTATTTAGTGATTGCTAGAGGTGTGCAGATTTTGTTATGAAGCTTCTTCCTTATTCTGTTCTTTCTCCACGATTTTAAATCAAGTTTCAGATGCTTTAAAGTTACGACGTACACGTTTAACCTATGTATGATTAAAATACCCGTAATGATGTTGCAATGGTATCTGATGTAACGGTATATGAAATTAGGCAATCGCTTTAACTACAAATTTGGTATAGTTTATGTTTTGCTTTCAGCCTTTTTTTCTTAATGTCCTTCGGTCAGACTCATCATGAAGTATAAAGACAGACATTTTAGATTTCCATTTAAAGTGGTTTTATTGTCATTGCCTTCAAAGCAAACACAGTAAGATACTGTTGATACTGTTAATATTACATCCCCTCTATAAAACAGAGTTTGGTCCTTTATATCTGTCTTTCTTTGACTGTCCTTTGAAATCCTTCTTTTCCTCTTTTTTTATACAATGGCTTTTTGTTGTGTGAAGTCTGCTCATCCACCTGCATTCCTCTTCATCTTCATGTTCAGGGTCTAGCGCGGCTGTCTCCTGCCTTTTGTTCTGTGATTAACTGGAGGGCTCCTAATCTTACTGAGATTAAAACAGCCTGATCAACGTTGAGGTGCTCCTTCATCTCCTTTTTGACGTGAGCGTTACTATTGTGAGGCGGGGCGTCGACCGCATGGAGCGAGCTCAGATTGTGAAGGATCACTGGCTTCACGGGGCAATAATACGGAGAATGAAACACGTTGTGTTGAGCAATGGAAATATTTTCAGTTACAATGAAAAACAGATTTTTTTTCTTCTGGGAAATATAATAATTGTTATGCTCATACTTATGTGTGAATACCATTTCAGTCAAAGAAAAAAGATGTGGAGAAAAAAAGAGAAGTAATTAAATTAAAGCAAAGGTACCAGAATAGACGTCAGGGCAAACAACACAGGAAGAAGACTGGAAATACTAATATGTTTTTATACGTGTGTGTGTGTGTGTGTGTGTGTGTGTGTGTGTGTGTGTGTGTGTGTGTGTGTGTGTGTGTGTGTGCAAACTCAGCATGCATTTGTCAACCATGCGCTGCATATAAAGTGCATCTATACATCAAAGTGTCTGTTGAATGTGCTGTTCTGCAGTTATTTCTGATTCCATAGGTTAATAGGTTGTAGATATCCTTACTGCTAATAAAGACTTCTTTTGACAAAAAATGCGTCGTGATTGTGCAACACCGACGACAACGTGAGCCTCCTCTCTCTTTGATAACACACTTCAAAGTCAGTACACATGATAACAGCCGTGTGCCGGGGAACAAATCATGAAGGCAGCTTCCATGTGCCGACTGTTGAGGATCGACTCCGTAATGAAGTCTGACACTAAATTTTGTTTTAATAACTCAGAGGGGGGAAAGCTCGGGGAGAGTATTGGCGGTTGGCTTGTTTTTGTAACTTAAAACCCCACTGCAGGAATATTGTTTACCTTGCTACGCCCTTGAAATAATAGTTGCAGATCAAATAAGTTTGTGTTGCGAAGGCTGTCTCCGTCTGAAACCTTTTAAATATTGTATGTTCCCCTCCGCCGCTGCCTTGGATACATCTCTCTCCTCATGTAAATGCTGCTTTTCTTTATTCTTTCTGGGGGTTTTTTTTCTCCTTCTTCCCTCCGCTTGCATCCTTCAGGGTGATCCACTTTGAAGTTGCTTCTTAGCTCTGTGAAATTTGAGATTAGAGTCCATCTGTTCCTGCCCCCCCTCACCCATCAATACATACACACACAGAAACAAAAACTAAAAAGCGGTTGCTGTTTTTGTTTTTTTGAACAGGTAAAAAGGATCGAGCCACAGATTGTGAAGGGCTTCAATGGCTCGAGTACACCGGGCACAGAGCATTGCACACAATGAATTCCTTATCTAATTGATTTATTCATCGGCGCAGGAGAAAAAAAAGGACTCAAGCTGGACTCTCGAAAGGCGGCCGGGAGCTGGTCAAGGCGCATAAAAGGTGTCTCTTTCCTTTCTTTCCCCTACAAACCCGGTGCGAGGCCGCAGCGGGTTTGTCGCCTTCTCCGCCGCCGGTCAGCCCGGTCAACAAACCGATGCGTCCACACGATACCCAGCAAAGCCACCTCTCCTGTGCGGTCGGCTTTCCATTCCAGCGGCAGCGAGGGAGCGCCCTCAGCGCAAATATTCTCTCTAAACCAACAGTGCTAGCGGGGCCCGGGAGATTAAAAACAATTGTTTATGCTTCCACTATACACGCGTGGGGAGATATATAAGCAATACGAGCGGAAAGAGTGCTCAGAATGAAATAACGCCGACGTTATGCGATCACGTCAGCGAGCACAATATGAACAGACTCGGAGGCTCAGAGGATATTGCAGAGACACCGTGATGAGCAAAGTTAAAAGCCCATCCCATACTGTTTACTTTAGCACCGGTTCCCACTCATTGAACATTGACCTTCTCAATGACATTTGATTCCTGTTAAGCTGAGCGTGTTGGGCATTTAAAGTGTCCTTTTCCTGGCGGCAACACCTTAACTCTGCAAAGGAACATGGTAAATAATGGTGGGGAAGGAATCAATGTGCTGCCTCTTACTCTGCAGGGAAAGTCTGTCTACACACTTCACAACGCTTTAATTGTAGTGTATTAACTTTAGTATGGCTTTAATGTAACTGAGAAATTATAGACTGCTTTTCCTGTGCTAACGCAGAGTGTTCTTCCTGAGCAGCAAAGCGTCATCACAGAGTACAAGTGAAACGTACTAAACAGCAACATGCGGTGTATGAATGCAGCGCTCACCGGTCGCAGCAGTCATGCATGGTTTTGCTCAGTCACCATGGAGGTGACGGTTGAACACAGCGAGCGGCTTAACGCCAAGCCGAGGAGTCGGGTACAAGGCGGAGAGCTGGAGAGCAGGTCCATCCATCGGTTGGTGGTTCCCTCCTGGAGGGTCCTTGAGCAAGATACTGAAGCCCGGATCTCACCCGAATAGTGGCAAGAATATATGAATGTGTGGCATATTGATCCAGAACAGAGGCTTATTGTAAAGATACCCTCAGCTGTCAAACTAATGTTCAGCATATTTGCTAACATCAAGGTTACATAAACAGGATTTATCATATAAACCATATCAACTATTTTTTTTAGAGAAGATTCAAAACAGAAAAGCTGTGACGGTGAACAATGAAGTATAATAATTAATGGTGAGATCAGGATTGTGATTTTAAAAAAACAACCTTGATTAAGGACTGAAAGGTTTTTCTAAACAATAGCATATGAACACAAATCTTAAAGTTCTTCTATTTAAAACCTCTGATTGCGTCTCACAGACCCTTTACAGAGGCGAGCTCATCAGAGAGCGCCACCAGCAGAGCGGATGGCTTTTATCTTTGTCCGCGGTCAGTCATCTCTGATGGTTTGATTTCGTCTCAGGTTTTGGGGGCAATCACCCGGGCAGCCGGGTGAACACGACTCAGCCTTCGCGTTGCATCAGTGTTGGATGGGATGATCAAACTGTCAGCGCGCCGCTGTCTCCGTGCCCTCAGAATAAAGATACAGAGATGGACCTCCTGACCTCTGGGATTGCCCATCTGTGTGCCTTTTTTTTTTTAGCGCTGTGGAGGATTTTGTGTACTTTTCATCTTGTGTGTCATACCCCCCACACACACACCCGCGCCCCACACAGCGCACACAGGCCGGTGAGCGCTCTGCTACGTGCTACTGCCTAAACCAATGAGGGATAATTAGCAACAGGCTACAGCTGTGCCAATTATACCTGAACCACGCCCCCCCCCAGACCACGCCCCCTGCAGCTGAGCGCAGACCACGCCCACTAGCACAGTGTCATAGCAGCAGAAAAGTAATCCTGAGTGTTTGGCCGCATGTGAGACGAGGGAGATTACTGCTAACGCCACTGTGGGGTGGGATCATTGCCTCTTCACGTGCACATCAAGCGAGGTCAACAAAGAAGAACAAGAGCTTACCACGAATGTCAGCTGGTTTCCAAAATCACTAGTGACTCACATATCACACAAACTGCATAGAAGCACGAGGAACAATACTTCTACATATGATTCAAGAAGTGATCCCCACTAACTTCTGTTGAATGTGAATAGATTACAACATTGTGATGAAGTTGAACACATATTTAATTCAGCAAAGACACTAATAAGCACACTTTTCCGTGCACACGGGTCGATTTCTCAACCCCCTGGGAGAAGAAAGAGAAAAGGCAGCTTCTCTATGTGTAGTTTTCACCTTTGTATTGTCTATTAAAGCATTGTGATTGGTCGAGACGAGACGTTGGAGCGGCGCGTGGCTCACGCTTGCGAGCCCGTTGATTGGACGGGACTAAGATGGGGGCGTCTCCTGGTTTAGAGGTCGAGAGCCCCTTGGTGGAGCGCAGGGTTGGCTCCTCCCTTCTTTGACCCCGACTCCTTCTGGAAATGTCAGTGAGTGTATGTGTCGCTTATTAGTGTAGGTGTGTGTGTGTGCAGGGGGTCAGTGGGGGCAAATGATCTCTTGTGTTGTGTGTCTTCAGTTCAACTGTGATGACCTCAGAGGGCAAATATTGGGTACTTCTGTATGGTTCTCATTTTAGTTTGTATAAGTCAATATATTCCTATAATCTTAACACTCTCCACCCACATATAAAGACGATCGCTTTGAGGATGCATTCAGGGGCGGTGCTGGCACCTTTAGGAGAGAAATACATCCGGATGCTCTACTTCACTCGGGATGCATTTAATGAAGCGCATACTTACTAGAGTAAAACTTTCAATTATGTATAAACCATCAATACCGCAAAGAACGATGTCTTTATTATGTGTCGATTAAAGCGCGTTTGGACTTGAAGTGATCACACTTCCTCTGCTTTATGTTTCCTTTACCTCCACAGAGCTTAAACGCCCTGCAGACGGAGAAATGTCGCGTGGCTGCTCATCCTCAGAGATCATTGCGTGTTATGGCGGGTCATATTTAGGTCAAACGCAATGAGGTAATTTGGTTTTTACATTTAATGAAATGGCTCCATTTAATGCGAGCGCTGTCTGAATGGTCAGGGTGGCTGCCGTCTGTGGGAGTGGTGAGCGGACATAAATCAGCTGTAAGGAAGTTTCCCTCCTCGCTTCTAGAAACAAGAGGCCACCTTTTGATGCTAATTTCTCACATAGCCGTGTGCACACACATCCCCCGGGACAATGATAGCGGGGCCTTCCCCTCCAATCACCGCCCCACACTGTTTCATAGCCGGCCCCATTTGCTATCCACTTGGGGAAAAATATCACATCTCTCGGGAGCCTTCAACAAGAAATCCTCCCCCGGAGTTCCAGCGGGTCACATTCGTACCAAAGCGAGAGAAATTAGCTTTTTTTGTTGTCTTTATCCAAGTAATTCTTTACAGGGAACAGAACTGGGCTCCTTCAAATGTTTTCTTCTAACGATACTCAAGGGTACGCTGTGCTTTTACTGTCTTTTGTAAAAGACGATGCTCTCCGAGTTTCACTTTTCGCTCTTTTGTTTTCCCTTTTTGCAGCGAAAAACTTCTCGAACTTTTCCCGAAATGTCTTCGGCTTACTCACTCCTGTTCACTTCCTGCAAGTGCACAAAGCAACTGGAGACTTCAAACGCAGTCAGTAATAATCCATCACAGTGAATGAGAAGCACAACATTTTGAAAACCGGCTTCACAGTGTGAGTACGAGTCTTCCCAGTTTTATATTCTCAAAGAAGCTCAAGTTCTGACTCGACATCACCACAGGCGACCGGGACGATGGCGATCATCTTACTTTTCCTTCCTGCTTCTCTCTGATTCCTTCTCTCTGAGTTATTTTCAGGTGTTCTTCCAAAAATCAAACCCTTTCGTGCAATTCCTAACACTTCCTGTGGTTATGTCAGTACTCCCGCCTCCTGCCAATCATCCTCCGCTCAGATCAATAGGCGAGAAGCCCCTTCTCCGTAAACGTGACGGCCATTTGCATGTTGGTCTCATGTGTGAATGAGCCGCTTTTACATAAAGGTCATGACAGCCATCTCTGAAACAGCCTCAACAGGTCAGAACTGATTGCTGTCAGATAAAGGTTAAACACACAGAGTATACATGTATCATAAATCATCTTTAAAGTGGCAATCTTTAAGATTTTATTCCTGCTTCATTTAGCATCTTGTTATGAGTGCAAACGATGACATTTTGCTCAGAGGATAGCAGCCTGGAGTGCATTGACATGATGCATATTACAAGGAGCAACCTTTTTTCCCCCTAGGAATGCCACCAGGCACCCAGCTTGTAATACTGCAATTTTCATTTTGTGTTGGTTTTGTGTTGTCCCTGTGGATGAACGTGGTAGTGTTTCAGAGCGCCAGAGTCCCTTCAGAAAGCCTCTTACTTGACTTCATTCGGGTCCGACAGTCTGCCCCTCTCAGTCCTGGTTCTGTCTCCTGCGCCTGCCTTCCCTCCAGCAACACGTCCCGGGCCTCCGGCGGCGTGGCGTCGGTGTCGGCTCCCAGTTGGGATCGGCTCGGCAGCGAGGCGACCTCTGCTCCCGGCCCGAGGAGAGCTCAGCGCCCGACATCGGCGTCTCCTCCTCCCTACAGAGCGTCTGACTGCAGGCTGAAGGCCCAGCTGGAGTCTGAGCCCAAATACTTTCTTGTGAATTTGCATGATTTAATACGATTTTGCTCGGAATCCAAGCGATGACAAGCATTAAGGAAAACTAATAAAGAAAACAGGCAATTTCCTCACTTATAACCGTGTTTACTTTGTGAAGATAGAGGCATCAGTATTAAATGGTTTCAGAATGGACAATTAAATCATTTGAATAAAGTATGAGGGAATGTTTGATCTGTCTATGAAAACAGTGTTTCCCCCCTGCTGCTGTCATAATCATAACAGAGAGATGAGAGGGAAAAGGAGGGTGAGAGATGTTAAACCAGGTCCCCATCAGGGATGCTGTGGTTCACAGTCTGCCGTCCCTTGAGACCATCCGTCCTGTGTCTCGTCCCCTTGCAGGTGCTGTTAGCTGGCAGAGCGGCTCGTTAGCGAGCTAGCTCACCTGCGCTGATGAGCTCTCAAGCCTCTAGAGCCGGCCAGTTCATTCTGCCACGCTGCCTCTCAGTGGTCGTCCCCGCGGTCGCTTTGTTTGGTTTGACGTTTCTCTGAGCTCTCGACACCTTCGTGCCTTATTTTTCACACTCGTCCTGACACTCACACACACCCCCGATGTACTGACGTCTCAAGATTCAGTTTGGTAAATAACATTCAAATTGTCTCACGTTTGATCTCCTACCTTATATTTGTACTCCCTCCAGTAGAAGCCAGATGGTTGGCTTAGCTTAGCTTAGCTTAGCATCAAGACTGGAAACGGGGGGAGGGGAGGAGGGACGCTTGGCTTGGTCAAAAAGTACACTTACAAGCCTTTTCAAAGCTCACTAAATAATGACCTCATCTCTTTAATCCATACAACACATATGTAAAAATGACACCTAGTGGTTATCCACATGCTCGTGTTTTCTTTTGGCCCAGTGACTTCCATGAAGTTAGCTAAGCTAACTCTCCGTAGCATCATATTTAACAGGCCGACATTAGATATCAATCTTCTCAACAAACTCTCACAAAGAAAGCAAATTATTTCTATACTTCCGCTTGTGTAGCCATTGTGCGCTTACTTGTTCTATTTATAATTAGGGGGCGGGGCTTCTCTGTAGCTTTTAGATGACGGTTTCAACGCAGTACGTTTTCAAATCCATGAACTCCGTCAATTGCTTGTGTTAGAAGACCAAGCTGGAGGAGCCGGAGTCTGACGCTTTAAGGAACACTTTTTGACACATAAACCTTCAAAGCTGTCATCTGGGCAAAGTTAAACGGATTAAGAAATGGATTTTAAAGATATACTAAGCTTAAAAATCCAGATTATTTTCCTTCCTATTACTATTTAGACTGAAAATGGATAACGGCAATGTGTCTGTGATGTTGAAAATATCCCACAAAAAGATGAAAGCCTGTGGAAAAACAGTGCAATAAATAGGAAGACTATTTAAAATCAGTGAAAACATGACCTTCACCGCTAAAGAAGAGATCCCCTGTTTGCGTCTTCCTTTCATCAATGATTTGCTCAACTGTGGAGGATCTTTTGTGTCTCATGCCCCACTCCAAAACACAGAACTTGGATTTTTCTGAAAATGCAATTATTTTAATGCCAGAGAAACAATTGGCTTCTCTCAAATGTAATTAAATATGACAAAAAGAGCAAAATTGCAAATGAACAAAGCGCTGGAATGACTGGCAAGGGTTGAACCCGCCGAGAGCCCCCAGAGCCGGTTTGCATCCAGGCTGAATGGCTTCAGCCGGTCTGGTGGAATATGATATGGCCACACCATGACCACACTCTCAATCCCTAATAAAAGCTTTGTCTTCTTCACGTGCTCATAATGTGTGTTGGAAGGCATTAGAGCGGATCACATTCAACTCCTGTCAAACCCCCGAAAATGGGGCACAAATTACAGGCACATTAAGTCATCAATTGTGAGGTCTGTCAGCGGGAGGAATTCCACCGACCTAACCAGGTGTTTGGCAGAGGCCTCTCCACCCCTTTTGCAAAGTCCCGTTTTACACAATGTAGAGCAGCATGCTGGGTAATTAGAGCAGGGATTCAACACAAACGTCTGGTGTCGAGGAAACGTGATGAATGCTGCAACAACAATGCCGCTTTGTCAGCGTGTCGTCCTCACTTTTTAACCTTCGGAGCTGAAATGTTTGTTTTTTTTGAGGCCGTTTGGCTGCTTTCAGTGGCGTCCTGCCTCGCAGAGTGGTTTGATAAGCCGGGGAGGGGACGGGGGAGGGTGCGCGGCGGGAAGCAAACAATCACGGAGTCATCTCGTCTTGATCACAAACCTTTTGGTGGACACATGGCGACGGGGCAGGCCCTGTCGCGCGCTCGCCTCTTTGAATCCAAAAACACATTTAGAGGTTTTCCCCCTGGATGCAACAGCTCGGACTCGGTTGAAAGGAGGTGAATTCAAACAAGTGAAGCGGCTGATGGAGAAGGCGGCATTAGCGGGACTATATTTGGTTGATGAGCGGCGGGGCTACAAGCTGTCCCCACCAGGCGACTCTCACGTTGGCTAATTGACAGCACAGATTCTCACTCCCTCGCACTGCCAGGCTCGCTGGCCACAATTCAACATGGGAGACGCTCATTAACATAAGTTGAGGCGCTGCTGTCAGCCAAGTGTTTTTATGTTATGTAATCTGAACATGTCCGTGTACATTCAGTGCGCGGCGCAAAATGGACAGTTGGTTAGCTTCTCAAGTTTGAGAGTTCAACGCCAGACAGCGTCGACAGAAGGTCAGCAGCGGTCCGTCTGCCGTGCTAACCTCGTTAGCCGCTGGATGCTATAGCTCACGCGGCGAGGTAAGCCGTCTGGAGGAGGGGGGGAAACTCTCAAGGTCACATAGTTATTGTTGTAGAAACGCAAACAAGCTAAACTATCTGCTACTCCGTCGCATGAATGCATCTCTGATGGGCTGCAGAGCCATTGTGCCTACCCAGCATGCACAGCGAATATGAAGCAATATGAAGTCATTCACGTTATTGATTAATCATTTTATTTAGTGAAATATCGCTTTTAGTGTTCATTATTTAGCTTTTCATACGTAGGAATTGAGCCACAATAGTTTTTTTTTAAAGTGAGATTCTAAAATGTTGATTTAAATCTAAGTAGACAACTTCAGCCTTCTTCAGTTTTTTTTTTGGGGCGGGGCTTCAAACAACAAACATCGCCTCAATTAATTCCCTCCCATTTTTGGGCGACATCGTCTCACTGGAACAGCCGCGGTCACCGCGATGTGAAGTGTGTGTTGGTGTGCGTGTCTGTAAGTCAGAGCAAGACAAAAGAGAACAAATGTGAAACCTCCGTCTTTTTTCTTCTTACCGCCAACCACGCCACGAGCCCGAGTCGGTTGCCATGGCACCGCAAAATGAAGAAAAGTTTGACAGGGGGTGCGCATATACATTTTTTTTCCTTCCGAAACCACTTATTGGCATTGCCTCAAAGGTAGCACCTCCCGCTGCCCTCCCCTTCAGCAGCTGTACCGCCACATCAGTGTCAGGCCCCGGCTCCCCGGGGCCGGCTGCCGCACTGGGCCGGCTGGGACTCAGGAGTCTAATTGGGGCCCGAGGACGCCTCCCCTCTGCTGCTGCAGCTGTGCTGCCGCTGGCTGACGGTGGAAGGGGGGGCGGGAAGGGGGATCAAAACCCTGTGACTAGCCACGGGGTCAGAGGTCGCCTGGTGGCTGCTCGGCACGCGGGGCCAGAGGAGGAAGACCGAGAGTCTGCATGAACTCTGACAGCAGCTCACTCAAAGAGCGGCGGATGGATGTATGGATGACGTGTGCAACGCTTATTGCCTCCTCGTGTGTTTTGCTCTGGTGCGATATCGATTCTGGATTCATCCAATTTCCATTTTTTTTCCACAACTCATTTGGTGTTTTGTTATTAAGCACAGCATCTTAAAGTCCTGGGCCGCCATGTCAGTTTTCAATACTAGACTGACGGTTTCTGCGTTTTATTTATTCGTCCCAGTTAATTGGCTTCGACAGCCTTCAGGATGTTTCCTGCTACATTTTGTCCGTATAGTTTTCTTGTTACCTTGAGCCGGCACAAGCTGCTAACGAGCAAACCCGACTGGAGGTCATGTGGGCTCAGAGGGCCAAACACAGTTTTTGAACATGTTTCTGGCAAAGTTATGTAAATGACAATATTAGGGTACAATTGCTAATAGTTATAGAAATATCAAATCCGGCAGAGCAAAGGGGGAAAGTATCAGAATAAGATGCTGAGGCTTTCTGCCTTTCTATTTTAAAATACCTCCTTCAGCGCTTCAGAGCCGCCCAGATGGGAGAAAGCAAACAGTCTTGTCTCTTGCAATATGTTCCAATATGATTATTGCAAATGAATGTGCATTAAGTACTAAACATTGAACAACATACCTAAACACTTATAACAGAAATAGACTAACTCGGGAGCATCAAATGTTCACCTTGATGAACACACCTTTTACCAAACAGAGAGAAGACAACAGGCTCCAGTTTGTGAAAATGTTCTCATTTCAGGGATACGTCATAACCTCCTACGGCTCACACATGAACTATGATTGGTTTTCATCCTCATCTTCAGTTGAGGAGCATTAACAAGGCCGTGATCTATGTGACAACTTGGAAAACCCCCACATACCTTTTACTTCACGGCGACCACGTCTCTGTGAAATTTTAAGAGCTGTGGGCCAAATTTTTCATGTGTCTCCTCAAAACCATAACTCTAATCTGGTACACCGCCCGTCAACTTTCATCAAATAGGTCATCGCCGTCCGTCCCGCCTTCAGCCAAGACATCCACGATGGCTTTGGGGAAAAGGTCAGCCTCCAACCACAGTTGACACGAAGAGGGCAGGGGGGTTTCTTTATGAGTCCTTTTTTTCCAGCTGACCGTTTGAACCCTCTTGCAAGGTGGGAAGGTTGAAAGATGAATGGAGAGACCCGGTCGAAGCTCAAGGCTTCAGCAACTTGAATGTACCTTACCTCATCTTTTTTGGCTTGACACAAGTTCCTAAAAAGACAAGCTTCCACAGAGCTCCCCACCCGGCTAACACCTGGATGAACTCCCTCGATTGGTTGCACTTTTCCTTTCAATGCTGAGGCCAGCAGACCTGAAACGTGCTCCTGTTTGCAGCCGGCGGGTTGATTGATCAGCTTATCTCCCACGTCAAAAATGTCAACTGTAAATCATTTGGTGTAATGGAGGAGAATGAGGAAACATGTCCGACTGGTTTTACTCTGACTGACAGTTTTGATGCGAGGCCTTTTTGGTTCGGATGTCCTCATCAGGCGATCAGCCTCACATCGGCCTCCTTCCGGTCCGAAACAGATCTCAGCTAGAAGCTCTTTTCACATCACTCCAGCGGGAGTTTCCACCCGGAGAGCTCGACCGGCCTGGAGGAGGATGACAGGCCTTCACGGCATCTCGTGCATCGTGTCTGGAGAGGAGAAACCAGGAGAGAGAGTTCTTGTTTTCAGCGTCTTTGACCTGACGTGCTAAAGATAAATCAGCGTCGTCTGTTACTTTATGTGTTAGTTTTGTTATTGCTACAAGTTTTGGACAAAACCTGTAACTCTTTGACACATCCATGACAGGTTTCTAGCAAACTCCATAAGCCAATGAAGACCTTCAAATTATAAAAATTATAATATCTTCATTAGATTTGAGCATATTTATTAAACATGTAAAACATATGTGAATGTCTGCAAACAGATACTGTATGGATTTGTTTGTGTAAAAATACAGTATATTAATAAATATAATTGCAGCTATGTGACACTGTTATCCATCATTCATTAACACTAGTAAAGACAATGTGGCCTGATTAAATTAAACCAATACATGTTTCATAATAAATAGTTTAAAATGTACTTATGTCTTCTTATGACTTCATTACTGTGTTTATGAAGCATTTATTAATTGTTTATATACTGTTTAGTAATGCCACATAGGGGGTATTAAAGTAAATGTTACTAAATAGAAAGAAAACAATACAGTAGTTTGCAGCTCAAACATCAGATGACAATGTCTTCACGTGCTTCTCGCTGTATTGATTATTGGGTTTACAGATGAAGCGCGCGCTGGATCAATAGAGACCAGCGACAACATGCATCATAATCCTGTTCAGCTTTCACAAAGAAAAATCTGTTGTTGTGCAGGACAGTCCGACAGTAAGTGGGAATCATTTGTCTTTGTGAAGCACATGGATCCACACAAACAACAATCAATGCAAACGTAAAACTGAAATAGATGTTTGACTCAAATTATTTAATTGCAATGTTTAACTGTCAGTGGTTGGCCAAGCCTTTAACTCATAGAGCATGGTTATGGCACTCCCCTCACGCGCACGTGGGGGTGATACATTTTATTTAAATAAACCATGTCAGTGCAGCGGTCTATGACAAACACATTGCATTGCTGTTGCGATAAACAAGTTATTGCTGAGACACCTTTTTTTTGTTTAAATGAGGCTTGGAAAACAAATATCAAGCGTCGCAGTGACTTAATTTCCATAGCAAAGGTGTGAGTGAACTCAGAGTCACCCCGGGAACACATGCTTCCTCCATCCATTCCCTCCATGTGGGAGAATAAAACAGCTCTGACACTGGAATGATCAGGCTGATGGTCTATACACACAGCCTGTAATTGCATCTACTGTATATGCAATTCTCACACGGCCCGAGTAAAACAAATATGTCAAAGTGACATTTGTAGAAGGCTTGGCGTACCCATATCCTGTGGGAAAAAAGAAAATAAATGATGCTCTTAAAAGACATTCTACTCTGCTCTGAAGTTGCTGAAATTTACATATTTCCCATTTAGCAAAGCAAGTATGGGATACAGTCCTCTGACCGATGGGCAAAGGCCTGAAAGTTTGTGGAATGGAAATTATTAAATAAAAAGGGCATGGGCCTTTTTTAATTTGAGCGTTTATTTATTTGGTGGATTAGAATTCGGACAGTAGAAGTCAAGGATTAAACTCAAGAGCAGGAAACGATTTTCCTTTCCGTGGGATGTTTTCAGCTCCACGTTTCAGCTGCGAAGCACAATTCATTTCTTCCTGCTGAAGAAACAGAATAAAACATTTTTTTTTAAAAAACACTCCACGGGGACAGAAACAAGAATGTGTTGTCAATTTATAAACACATTTCCCACAAACCATATTATGTCATATTTGGTAATAAAATCATTTCTCGACGGTGAGAAAGCAACTCTTGTGCTTGGTTGCAGATGTATTTCCTCACTGGTTCCTGCCGTGTTTGGGGATTGCGTTGAATAGATTTACAAACTCTGATCTCATTACGTTGCAAAACGTTGTCTCTGACTTACTGACTGAACCTGTGGCGATGGGATTCCCTCACGCTAACCCGCCAGACAGCAACGTCTGCAACGGAGGATTCTGCCAAAGTACTGCGAAAAAAACAAACGGTCCAACCGTGAAGCGTCTCAGGGACGAGGTGAGCTCGGGCAGCGATGGCGTTCACGGCCCCTCCGCGCCCTCGCAGTCAGATCACGGCCTCGAGACGTTTGTTGCTTCCATGAAACGGTTTCATTAAATAAACACGGCAACAACAACAAAAAAATACAATCATTAACTGATAACAAAATAATTCTTCTTCTGCTGAACGATGCATTTATTCAGCGACGTTTCAGAGAAGGGAAGCCGAGCGACACACGCGCGCTAAAACAGTATTAACGCGTGTCCGGGTATCTGCAGTAATTGTGCGATTGGTGTGTGATCGCGTTCAATCACGTACACAGAAAAATAAAGGTGGCATCTGGAACAGAAAATGGTTCTTCAGCGTGACGCCATAGATCACACATTTCTGGTTCCACAAAGAACCTTTCTTTAAAGAACCATTTCCTTCAATAGTTAGTCATAGAAACTATAAAGGTGCCTCAAATAACCTTCAACAAATGGTTCTTTTGGGCACCATTTCTGGTTCTTTGAAGAACCTTTCAAACAAGGGTTCTTCGAAAGAGCAATTTCCTTAAATAGTTCTTCAAAGAACCTTCAACAAATGGTTCTTTAAGGTACCATTTTTTAGTTCTTTGAAGAATATTTCAAACCAGACTTTCAAACCAGTTCCTTAAATAGTTCTTTAAAGAACCTATAAATGTACCTCAAGTATCTTTCACCAAATGGTTCTTTAAGGTACCATTTCTGGTTCTTTAAAGAAGCTAAATAAAACACGGTTTGATAAAGAACCCTTTTGAAATGGTTCTTCAGCTAAACAATGTCACGGTGTTGGGCGGCTTCCTGTTTTGTTTTGTAGTTTGTGTCTTGTGTCCTCGGTGTCTCTGCACTTCCTGTCCCCTGTGTTTACCTGTTAATATATATATATATATATATATATATATATATATATATATATATATATATATATATATATATATATATATATATACATACACATACATCTCCACAAGATGATTTTTTTCCTAAGAGTTCTTAAACAGCATACAAATTGAATCAGGGTTCCCACTCTGTTCTCAAGATCATTTCCCAGGATGCACTCTTCTTTGCTGGTACAGGTGTGTTTGACACCAGACAGGTGTGTTTATATCACCTCCATTGGCGCCATAACAAAGGGATAACGGGGGGATAACGTCCTCATGTTGCAGATACATTATAACAATTATGCTCACGGTCCCTTTGCTGTCGCCAGCCAATATCATTTTTGTAAACGCAGCCCGGTTGTACTTGCTGGGTAACCGACACTGTAGTACACATAATATTGCTGGCAGTTAACAACATAGCGAGACAAAGGTGAGCATAATTGGCTACAAATGAACGCATGTGAGCGAGATGAAGTTACATTGTTTACCACAGAGTGTTGCTGTAATTTGCCCGGTTTGGCTGGAGAGGAAAAAGTCTGTATCAGCACACAAGGGTCACTCAAGTGTTTATACACTCTGTCCTTTTTTTTTGTCATATTTATGGTCCTTACAGAAGAAAGAAAAACACTATTTCTACAAAACACCTACTGCACTTCAAGTCCTGCAAGGCCTTAATGACGGAGCGAGCAGACATCTGAGAGGAGACATTATCGTCCCAGAGGACGAAAGCGCTATTATAAACTGATTAGGTGGAGGAGAGCTGGATGGAAATCACTCTCGGATCTTTTTTTAAACCATTAATTAGCGGTTCTGTCACCGCGGTTCATTCTGCTGGGGATGACTAATGCGCAGAGCTCTCCCACTGCTCTTCATGACCAGTTGGTACATTTCTGTCACATTTGCATATGCAGCTCTGACAGCAAAAAAAAAAAAGAAGAAAAAAAAAATCCCATCGCCTAATAATGCAGCTTGGAGTTGTGCGTGCAGTCCCAGTAGTGCGGGGATTTTGCACCTCTCCCTCTGAAACAAGAAGACATGTGAGGATACCCAGGAGGGCCGGCTTTCATCGGTAATTGCTCGACTGGAAAGTGACTCGCAGTGTGTTCTGCAAACACACCTGAACAGTGAATATGTCCATGTGCACCTCCACCGCTACACCGACTGTTGTATCAATGCACAGCCAGACTTAATGAAGGTTGAAGCGCAGTCTGTTTCTTATCCCTCTGGACCCCATCAGCTAAGCTATGAGCTACATTGCTTAAGCTAAACCACACTCTCCACGTATCTGATGGAGAATATCTTCACAGGCAGGATTGATAGACTCCTGCTGTGATTCATTTTTATACCTTCAAAGTGTTTTAATTGATACACATTTTTTATCCTAAGCTTTGACTTTGCTTCAAAGACCCCCCACCCTCCTTTAGACTCAATGTGTTTTTTTCTTGTTTTCTTGGATGTTTGATTTTCATTAAATACATTGCACACACTCACACATACACACACACACTCACACACACGCACGCACATCTCTCTGCTCAAGATTGAAGGCTTGTCCACACCCGTCTGAACTCAGCGCTGGTGACAGGCATGGTTTGTGACAGCATGAATGAAGCTAATCACGGTCCACTGTACAAATACATGGAGATTATCAGCAGCTGGGAAGCCCAAATGGACAAACAGCACAGAGAGTAGAGAGAACAGTGCAGAAGCTACCGTGCAGAAGTTGGAATGAGACCTTCTCAGTAGACCCGTGCAGCGTTCAGCTCACAGGAAACGGCTCGTGTCCGCTCAGTCGTCTTTGCACTAGTCATCAAGGAATTGCAGACCGAACTGCGACGCAAGCTCCTGCAGCGCCCCACAGACGAGGACTTTCTTAAAGAGTCCACGGTGGTTTGCTTAAAAGTTGATTCTGACATGCCGCATACTTACATAGATTGACATTTCGTGTCATTTTGTTAATTTTGCCTCACATGGTGTTGATGTTAGGAGTGTTGGGATGGGGGTAATATGGTTTGTAATCAGTAAAAATCACCTCTGGTCAGATCCTCCATGGATTGAATCAACATCAAAAGCCCTAGCACCGCTTGTGTTGTTTACTTAGTCACTGTACATACTCCTATATCACTGCATATGCTTTACAGTTTAGCACTTTCTTTATTGTTTAGTTTCCTTAAATAATACGCTCTGCTGTTTTGCTTGGTACTGCCACAAACAAATGTGCCCTTGGGGATGAATAAAGTATACATCCGTCTGTCTGGAGCAAGTGATTTGTACATTTTGCTGGCATCCCTATCAGACGGCATAGAGCTGTAATATTGGTTGCCATATGAACAGTTAAAGGGACAGTGTGGATTTGTTTAAGGTGCTTATCCACAGTCAGTGTGAAAGCAGGAGATGGTCTGCAAGCCCAGTTAAGGGAAACTAAGTGAGAAGAGGCTCATCACCAGTATGTGGCATTGATCAGTGATATTAGAGGTTTTAGGTGGAAATAAATACATTATCCATATACTCAGATTCTCAAAGCTCAATTCAGAAGTGTTATTTGTGCATCTGTACTAGATTTCCAATCATTGGCACAAATAATGATGGAATTAGAAACATTTTATACATTTAGGTACCCCTTCCAGTGGTAGGGAGTCATGATTCAATAATGAACCGAGATCTTCACATTTGTATGCTTTGCTTTGAGGCCTCTTCTGATTGCTCCAAGTATCAAGGGTGTTTCTATATTTTGCCAGCTGTGGGGTCCTAAAATATTCATTGGGGGAGATGGGAGGTGGTTGTCCTAGTTGTAGTCATTTTCTGAGTGAAGCGAGTCAGAGCGGGCGGGAGAGGAGGAGATGATTCATTTTTTCCCCCCACTATTTCCATTTCCAGTGTTATCATTATATTGCCATGTGTGGTTGAGCGCTGGGTTCTCATTCCCAGGACATCCAATACTCACGCTTTGTTTTCAGTGAAAAAGCTCAGATAAGCCACCTGCCCTGCAGCAAACAGCACGCAGACGCCGCTTGTAGCTGATGAACATAGTGAAACATGAAGCAGCTAAACAGTCAGATACCTCTCAGGAGCTGGTGGAGACAAACGAGAGAGAGAGAATACTGAACTTATAGCGTAGCGCCCTGAAATGTGTCATTTGTTTGAGTTAATTCATATGTTGTGAGTTCAATGCTTGAGAACATTAATTACCTGCAAACATACTGACTGTGAAGGGAGGAAAGCATTGTTTGGACTCTTGAGAAGAGAGCGCTGTCTCTTTAAGAGAGAAGCTAGGAAGACGTGCAGGCTAAAGACGAAAACATGTGCTTGTGTTAAACTGTGGATTTGTTATAGTAAAAGTTACAAACCAAACACCAACGTGTCTGTGGACAGTTCGTTTTAAGGGTGCAACCATAGCAATTCCAAATCAATGCTAACAACGCTAACAACTGTTGCCCATTTACACTAACAACTTGTAAATAGGCAACAGTTAGCTAAAATGCTAACACTAATAATATTGTACAATAATAATATGTCCCTGTACTATGTTTAGAACATATTGGGATGCACATTTGCAGCATGATGTTGGTATAAATGCAAGTTAAGTCAATTTCTGTCTGTTTGTTCTCTAAATCCACTCACAAAAATTGTATTAAGAATATTGTTATTACCGGATCCCTGTGAGTGCAGATCCCGTAGCCACAGTTTGGTCTTTCTGTAGTGCCTGTGGGCCTGAACGTCCAGTGCAGTCCCACCTGCCAGGTGAGAGGAGCAGCATCCCTCTCATCGTCCCGTGCAGGGACGGCTTTATTATAAGCCAGAGAGCTGTTTGAAGATAAGCAGGCCGGCTGCACATCGTGGCTCTGTGTGCTGGCTAAGATATCGCTGACAAACCCGACAAATGAAACGCGGTGCCAGAATCCTCACAGCACCGTCTCAACATGCTACCGGCACCAACATCCCAATGACGCCTTCTTTTCTGGTTTAATATGGAAGGCATACACTGGAATACATCTGTGATACTGTGGTGGTAAAGAAAAAAGAGATTTATGACACACAACAGGCTATTAAGGAGCTGTATGTGGTGGGGTAATCAGGGGGGGAAATGGGCTGGAAATTCTCTTCTTCATGCCACATTGATTCATCCTTCAGTGAGAGAAACCTCCCCATTATGCACACCTCATCTAAAAAGGGCCCGAGGATGATCATCGCAGGCCCACAGTACACTGATCCCAGGTCTGCTGGGAGGTCAACGGAGGTTCCCCCTGCAGCATCTGGACTCTCGAGAGGCTGCCATAACTGCTTGATCCATGGAGTGTTGATAATATCGCTGCACGAGCACCAACATGCATCACAATCTGCCGCCCGATGCACAGAGCACAAGGTCTTTGCAGCCGGCGTTTGCAGGTAGCTGGTGTAGACATTCATCCAGCGAGGACGTGCCTCTTTTTCAAGTCTTTTTTTTTTAAAGCTGATGTTTAGTGTTCTGTTTCTTGATTGCAGAAAATGACTATAGTTGAGAGAGTGGGTAGGCTGTTCATCAATAACTTTAACTCAATGATTACTTCGCCCAGAGGCCAGAGGCAGAGCAAATTCCTTCCACATAATTGGCTGGTTTCAAGAATGGGCTCACCCATAAATCTTGAATTATTGGGTTTCCCAAACTCTAGACATTTAATTGTGTTGTTATTTTCAGGTAGATAAGACCCAACTAAAAAAAACTTGACGAAATAAATCAAAGACCCGTTAAAGGAAACCAAGCAGTGCTTAGCGCAGATCACAAATAGTTTAATGAAATATAATTTATCAATGATAAAAACATGCTTTGTACGACTAATAGTGGTAAAAAAAACCTCACAGGATGCTTCAAAGAGAGAATTTATAAACGTCAATCAATAAGTTATTATCCCAGCAACAAAATAAGACAAGAATATATATATTTATATATTTATGACTTTGGCACAGTGGTTCATTAGTGTGATCGTGTTTCTGTCCATATGCGTGTTGGCCTCGCGACTTTTCCAGGTGACACTTTGCATCTCCCCCAGTGCATGCTGGGAGAGGCTCCAACTCCCCTGTGAGCAGTTTTAAGAATTGGTTGATGTCTTGAATATTCATGACAAATAAATACATATTGAAGTGTTTTTTTAATTACTGAGGAGGGATATGTTATACTAAATGAGTGGTGTTTTGTTGTGCTGCTATTGTGTCCACGGATTGTAAAATAAAGAATAAATACCGGTAGAGTCTGATTTGTTACAGTAGTAATGCTCTTGTCTCAATGTTGAAGTTCCTTATTCATGTTACACTTCTTCACACATCTCTTAACATCACACTTCTTTTCCCATGATGAGCATCTTCGCTCAGTGGCCGTGTGGCCATTTAGCTCCTTCCATATTTCATTGACTCAATTTGCAGTATATCCACCCAACACAGAGCATAGTGGCAGTAAATAGACTTTTCCCATTTGACTCCAAAAAAAAATAAATCTAAGCCCCGTGGTAAAGACCATTCCCCGTCCTCTCTTTGATTTGACATTTCATTTTATTATTTTTTTGCCACCGGGCTCGCTGCGCTGTGATGGCCGGACGACATGGAGGGGTAATACAGGCACAAAGTGGCCCTCGAGCACATCGACGGCCAGAGCTCAAAGCAGAGCAGCCGCCGCGGTCAAGGTTATGATGTAATGAAAGCCATTTGCCTCGTGTCCCGCGCGCGCTTCAGGCCACTGAGGAACAATTTGAGGGCAGTGCTGCTTTGTCGCCGGACCCCTAACATGTCATTTAAATTCTGATTGTGAAACCAGTCAAAAGCTGCTAAAGCCACAACCTCGCGGGACGCAACTGATGACGATGCCGTGATATGAATTTGTAGTCGTTTCACAGCCAAAAACGCTTCGCTGTTGGAATTTGATTAAGATCCTGTGGCCTAATTTGATCTACTGTTGTTTCGCTCATCTAGTTTAGAGCCTCTCTTTACTGCTTCAAAGTTTCTAATTAACGAGATACAGAAGAGAAAAAACCTCTTCAAAGTGAGTATCTTTAATTAATACTGGGGAATTAAGGGAGAGGGACCAGGAGCTTTATTGATCTTTTACCAGTTTCAATTAACTAAGTGAGTTATTACGGCTGCTGTGTTACATTCCTTAAAGCAGCCTGAACATAAACACCTGCTACACATCTTTTTTTTAGGTCAACTGCATGTCTGAAGGAACCGAAAAAGTTTTTCCTATAGTGTCCCGTGTTGGAGAAATACGTGTTGATCGTTGACGAGAGGTAAAGTAAAAAAAAGTCACGGTTTCATCCTCGGGGGGTGAGGAGGTCATGTCTCTGCAATTCATGGAAACAGGTGGCAGGCACTTAGGTTTTTCTAAAACACCTTTGAAACAGGAGTGAAGACAAGAAGTTGTATTTTCAGAGTTGATGCGTCTTTGTTGTAGCGGTGAGTGCGACAGCAACACGTCACTATGTGCAGTGATGTGGCTCACTGTGTGTTTATACTTGTTGGTTTTTAACAACGGGGTCCTATGACACAGAGGAAGAGGATGTATCAGGACTTTGGACACACACACACACACACACACAATATTGTTCGGTCTGGTCTTCAGGAATTTATGAATGAAGACCTCCTTCAGGCTTTGAGTCTAAAAGTGTTCATCAGCTTTTTCTGAGTTCAGTTGTGCTGTTAAATATGAGATAATTAGCGAGCTCAGCAGACCTGCTTTCCAGTTTCTATGGCGCATGTCTCACAAGCAGGTTGAGATCTGTACAATCTGTAGCTGCTAGCTCGTGAGCGCTAGTTAGCTCGCAAGCTAACAGCGAGCTATGCAGACCTGCTTTCCAGTTTGCATCGCGCATGAGTTAAAAAAAATAAATGATATTACATGCAGTGTATTTGTGAAAAACAATTACATTATTATATATATATATATATATATATATATTATTTTTAATTATAAAATAACTTTGTGATTATGTTTAGGCCAGCAGAGAAAGCCTAGCTGGCCCGCCACTGATATATATATATGTATATATATATATATGTGTGTATATATATATATATATATATATATATATATATATATATATATACACACACACACACACTCTCTCTCTCTCTCTCTCTCTCTCTCTCTCTCTCTCTCTCTCTCTCTCTCACACACACACACACGCACACACAGAGGGTTTGTAAGCAATAAGGTGAGTTATGAAACTCCATATTATTCTAGCAGAGCGAGCTTTTTGAAGAAAGTTAATTTTAGTCTGGAATTGCATTTGTGGACGTTTGTGGTCCATCTTGTCGCTCCTGCAGAGGTTCTCCTGCTGCTTCAGGAGCCGCTCGGCTCAGATTGTTGTTAAACCAGACTCTGTGAGGGTTGTGCTGCCAAGCTGAACCTCTCCTTGTACATTGTCATTATTTGTGGGTTTCAGGTAAATAAAAAAAGGGGGTAAACTCTTGAATAAGTGGATCATTCAGGGAATAGAGAAGGCTCCTCATCAAAACGTTTTGAGTGGAAACTTTCAGCCAATCTTTTTTAGTCCAGTGAACATGAAACTCAATAGGGCTTATCCCTTAAAAGCCCGGACGCTAAATGGCCCCTTTGATCATTTAATGCTCCGTCGTGTGTGCAAGTGGACATTTAGGTGTAAAGGAAAGCGTCGGAGGAGTCCAGAAGGGAAAGGGTTTGGATTTCTGGCGAGTATGAACGACAAGGTGACGAGGAGATTTGACATATTTCTCACTGTAAAAGTTAAGTGTGATTACGTAACACACAACCTGAACTATAGTGTGTTTGTCATTTCCACAATATTTCTCTTTCCTCAAATGTAGAAAGCAAGCGTTGCATCTCAGTTAAATATTGTCTTTACTCCCAACTATGTGAGAAATCAGTGTTCTTATGAGGTTAAAAACACAAACAGGTATATGCTTTTCACTGCTTTAGTTCTTATTATGTGGTTTGGAGATTCCCAAAATGTACGAAGATTGCATTTCCATACCTTTTTAGGAAGGAACAAACACCAATCTTTACATTTTCTACGTCTTGTAGGCACGATGACAAGCGGTGTAAATGCGTCGATGACACGCAGAGATAATAAACGACACTCAGGTAAATAAAGAGCTTAAGCTGCTCATCCTCATTGATCGGCTCAAGAGGTCTCATAATGGCTCGTATTCACAAAACTAAGTTTCTAACAACCAGACCACACGGTACGAGACTCCATTTAATGTGGGTCATCATCTGCATGACTAATTCAAGCTTTGCATTTATTTGCAAATGTGTGGATGTTTTCAACCAGCCGGCTTCAATGGGAAACAGACCATTCGGATCTAGGTCATTTCATATTTGACTAATTTCTTGCAAGAAATGTTCTTTTCATATTTCATGGGCTAACGGTATAATGAATTTACAACCGCATGTAGGTTTTTGTTGTTTGTTTTGATGCTGTTTAATTGGGCGCACTACACAGTGTCCACGCTGAGGCTTAATGAAGGCTGTGTTGTCATTCAGAAACTAGTGTCAGAAATGCACCGGGTTAGAAAACGCTGACTTTGCAGAAGCGCTACAATCCTCCCGGCCGCACAACCGCTGACATTGTGGGCATCCACTATACATAATGTACACAACTAGACAACAAGAGAGACACATTGACAAAGATTGTCTGTAAATGACAACATGTTGAACTATATTTAGGTCACAGAAGTTAGCCCAAGTTGGAGCAGTTCATTAGCAAGCAGCTAGCGGCGCGCCACCATTAGCTGCTGCACCGCGTGTTCCCCGAAGCTGGAAGGTAATCTTTTGCATGTTCATGTTCTGGAGACTTCCTTAGTCACACAAGCAGCCCAGCAAAGTGCAGAAAGAGTTTGATCAAACGGCATCAAGATGTGAACGTTCCCACTGTATGTTATTATGACGGGTCCCAGTTCAGGCTAGTTACTAGCGATGAAGCTCACGCGCCGGAGTGTTTGAAAAAAAGAAGCCAAAGGAGTCTCATCCAGAGAGATGTGCCGCCGCCGCCGCCGCTCTGTTCTTCTCTCTCGTCTTTTCCTGCTGACGCTTTTAAGCTTGAAAGGTACGAGTGTTCGCTCAGCTCGTCTGGTCTTGACAGATTTTGATCATATCACATATCGCATCGCCTTGTCACATGATCAAATAGAGACTCGATATTTTACCCAGCAATCACCACTGCATATCTGCACATGGTAAAAAAAAAGAGCAAAGAAAACAAGATACTAAACATTTATTTGAATATTGTTTTGCACAATTAGTTGATATTTGTGTAGTTTATGGGGAATACAAATATTTTAAATATTTTATGAGTTTATACATTCTCTAATTTGTATTTCTGAGAACACATTATTGAAGGGCAACCACACCTACGTTGTCCATATTTACACCCGTACAAAAGACACCGTCAGATGAAGTCACTCCGTACTGCAGCTGTGAATATGAGTCGAAGGATTATATTTTTGATACATCCAATTTCTTGCAGGGAGTTAAAAGAGGAGATTAATCCAACTCTCATGTCTGTGTAACAACTGGAACGCAAGAGAAGGGGAGTCTCTTAGCCTAGCTTAGCACTAACACTGGAGATGAGAAGAAAAAGAGCTGGCTTGGCTCCGAAACACACACACACACGCACACAAGAGCAGTGTGTCAAGTTGTGTGTGTGTGTGTGTGTGTGGTAGCACATGAAAGGTAATCTGCTACAGGTGTAATGAACCTCTGCTCGGTTACTCTTGTGCAAGCCAAAAAAAAAAAAGGAAGCCCTTCTCCACTTTGAATAGTATCACCCAAACCGGCGAGTGTGTACCGCAAAGCCGGCCCAACACACTGGAGTCCTCCATTATCCGTGTTGAGGTGCAGTGTATGATAACCTCCCCGTGCTCAACCTGACCCTCTCCGCTCCCTAGATTGCTTATTGATCCCGCTTTCTTTACGCATATTGCCACATTCACTTTTTTTCCTCTTAGCCAAGTCTTTTGTGCGGAGACGGTCTCGCCGCTGTATTGTATCGCGTTGCATGAAAAATGCTGAACGGGACGCGCCACGTCACCCCTCCCAGCCCATAAATAATGACCATTTGAGAAGCCCGTCAATTTAGCTTTGTCGTGCGATATTTCTCCAAAGCATTTATTTTTCCAATTCAATAGATCCTCATATTTCATTACTGGAAGAAAAACTTTTCTCCTCAATGAAAGCAAGAGTATGGACGTGTGGCTGTAATCCACAGCGCGCTGCAACGCAATCAATACACATGATAAAGAGACTTAAATCAATCAATACCACTTTTCCTAGGCATCAATCAGATCACACAAGGATGTGGACTTTAGATTTGCTTTTTGTCTCCCAATAGATTTTCTCATTTGTAAACATTTTACAGATGACGGCGCTTCACAACGTGTGCAGTGTTTTGTTATTTTGCCAGTTGTTGTATTACCTTACATTGCAACGCGTGCATACTTTAATATTTACCCACCAAACTTTAATTACAACGCACTCTCTTTCAGCACCATCCACCAGCGGGGCTATCTCCAGCGCTAACCTTTAATGGAGTGTATAGCTCTATTGTGTGTTCTCCCTCTAATGACTGTGTCTCCACTTAAAATGAGCAATGAGGTTGCATGTGTGGGAGTATTCTTGCATTTCAATATCCCCCTGCTGCACGGTAGTCACAGCATTCATTGGAATAAAGGAGGAGAATAGATGGTGATTCGACGTCGAGGCGGTTCATTCTCCGGCAAACTGAAATTAAGATCTTCAGTGTTTTCATCACTGATGCTATCTGGTATAACTGCACGCTGTAAGTGCATTTAATGATTAATACTTCTTACAGAGGCTTTTCCCAACGCTTTAATTTCACTGTCGTTTTTTTCCCCCGAATGGGCAAAAACAAACGTGCGGACGAGATCAACAGTCGCGAAGGCACAAAGGTCACTGGATGTGCGTCGCGCGCCTCAAATAATGAGTGAACGCATACAGTATCACCTCGCAAATGTGGGCGTTCGCTCTTCTTTTTTGTTGCTTTTGTTTTGAGCGAGGATCCTCATACATCATTCAGCCATCTCCTCCTCTGACAGGCAGCCAGCTGTGTCCACGTCAGTAACCTGTCAGAGCGGCGGTTCTCTTCGATCAATCATCTCATTACGCCCCATTCCAACATTTGGTGAAGATGAAAACGACGCGGTGAATGAGATTGGAATTGGCGACTCCGCTGGAATTAGCAAGCGCTGAAGGTCCCGGGAGAGGGGGGCGGGGGGAGGAAGAGGGCGTCCCGTGATTGTCCTGGCAACACTGGCTTATTACAAAAACATAATTGGGCTGCTTTGACACTTCGCGGTGCTCCCCTTCCCCCTCCCCCCCCCCCCCGATCCCCACGTCTGTTTGTCGGTGCCTCGCTGGGAATGTCCGTGATGAGGCGAAGCCTCGCCTTGTGTCTTTCGCTGTCGTACAACAAAATCAATGATTCGTAAACAGCGCCTGGTGACCCGGAACACTGCAGTCGGCGCCGGGTGTCAGATAGGCACCCCTGCCACTACGCTCAATGTGATTATACACAGCCAAATGAACAGCGCGGTCGTTCACTTCAATGGAAACTTACGACATGGCGCACACCCACACACACACACACACACACACAGGAGCCTTGACAGTGTTCAGTAATTACTTGATCTTGCAGCTCACAGCCTTTGCACACAGGCGGTAAGCCACCCAGACATCCATAGGGTAAATGATAGCTCTCCAGCACAGTGTGGAGCTTCATACTGAGCAGCCGCTGTGCTTCGTCTCTCCTAGTGACTCTCAAAAGTCCTTCGCACGTCCTAACTTACCCTAACTGACAGACCTATGCACACACACACACACACACACACACACTCTCTCTCTCTCTAAGACCCTGGAGCAGGGGTCTGGCAAATGCTGCTCTATGTTGAAAGGGATTAGAAAGATTTGTAAGTGCTCAAGCTGACTCCTTCATGTCAGGATTGCAGCAGTAGCTGGAGGGCTGCAGTCGGACTCTTTATTTAAAACGGCGCAAGCAACTTCTTTTCCTTTTTTTTGGAGGGGGGGAGGAGGGGCGTCCTGCTGAGGCTAATGTGAGGCAGAGAGGAAGGCTGTCAAAAAGCCTGAATACCTCCGGGCCCTGGCATTCTTCCGGCACTATACAGCTGTATATTCGCTGTCATTGGTGGGTTATTTTCTCTGTGGGGTTATGATGTTGTTAAGACACTTTTCCTGCCGTAAAGTGGATGTGCGCGGCGGAAGTAGTCTTCTCGCTTCTGACTGTATTATTCCTCCCCGCGGACCTTCGGGTTGGTAACACTCCAAGCATATATTCCCCAGGCTTGGTAAAGTTTTATATCCATTTTTCAATTCTACGCGGGCCGAGTTGTAAAACGTCTGTGATTGAAAATTTCACTGTTTCCCCGGAAAGAAATACAGGACGTCATGAGTGCAGGGAAAATACATAATCTATCTTATAGTTGCAAAATGCAAGATTTATCCTGACGGAAGCGCTCTGGCCTGCATAACCTAAATCAAATGATTATATGAGCGCCAAAAAAACCTATTTGTCTCCCCACCCTCCTTTCCAGCCCTGTGATCACAACCTTCAATTTCATACACGGCTCTCTGGTTGTATGAATAGCACGGGTCAGGCACATCCCATCCAGCGTTTCATTATTCATTGTTCTCATTTTCCGTGGAGAGATTCATTTCTTTCAGGAAGTCATCTAGAAAGCATTGAATGCCCATTTCCTGCCGGCCGGCGCGAGCGGGGGGGCTGTGGGAACAGCGGGGACGGGGGTATGGAAATCTAGCAAATGGAGCTGACAAGAAAAAGAAAAAAAAAAGAAGAAAAAAAAAGCGCCGCCTCGACACAAATTGCCTGCATTTCCCGTTGATAGGAATCACAGCATGTTTTTTGTTGACCGTGGTTGTTCATTTAAACATGTTGCGATATCTATGCACCTTAATACCCGAGTTACTTCATTTCCTCCACCCATCCCTTTACATTCTCCCCGGAAAAAGAACGTCTATTTATGAAAAGAACCCCAAATGGGGTTGGTAATAATATAATTGCTTGGTCAGCATTGCTCATTTTGTGATTGCCTCTAGATAGCTGAATAGCATTAGGCCGGTGTGCCACTTGTGCATGCTTTTCCACTGAAAGGTTGATGCAATGTGGGGACGTGTGGTTCAGTTGACGAGACAAGAATACATCAGCGGGCCTTAATGTTGCAGAAATACATGTACGACCTGTGAATTGTATGCTTGTATAATCATTGGCACTTTTGCATACACTGCAGCAGTACAGTGCTGGCACACGGTGCGGTATGCACACAAAAAAATGCTACTGCACAGCATCGTTGTGGCTTCCTCATTGGTTTTAGATAGTGAGCTGCATGGTTCTTAATCATTGAGCATCGTGGCGTGAGCGTCACCTGAAAACATGAATAACCTCGGCCCGCGTCGGTGCTTGAACAGTGCTGTCTTTACACTGTCGAATGCATCCCTCTATCTGTGTTTAAAGAACACCAACCTGACGTCGGTCTCCAGTCATCTTAGGTTGCTTCCAGTTTGGAGACAGGTACTGATGTTCCCATGGAAACAGCTGACTTGGTATGTACCAGCATGTTCTCGCTGAAGTGCAGGTGAAATCGGCAGTACCAAATCAACCACCATAATATGTACGTAACACAAAAGCCCCCCCCTCTCAGTTTGGTGTTCACTCAGTACGAATGTGTTACAGCGCGTGATCACTTGTTTCCACTAAAGAGCAATAAAGTGAGCAACTGTATCGCAGGTACTATTTCCAGTAAAACTTTGCTTTGTCACACAATGCCATGTGGGTGTCTGGTCAGTGCATTCAGGAGAGGTACTGCTCCGACCGCTCAGAGTCGAGAGATGCATGAACTGTGCAGCTGAGGTCGCGACTTCTGGGACGCTGGAGCCGTTACAGATGCTAAGCTAACCGTCGGATGGTCAGGAAACTCCACCGTTGCTTGTGGATTATGCGCGGGCTGGACCTCTTGTTCCTTGTGTTCAAGTAGTCGTATGAACCCCTTTATTTGTGAAAAAAAATGTATATTAAAAAAACAAACAACCTTTTATAACATATTTTGCTCATAACTATGAACGTCCAGCATGATATAAGCAAGATTTCACAAAAATACCTCCTGGACTGGTCATCCACAACATCCCACATACTAATAATACACCTTTTTGGAAAGATAAGAAATCAGAATTTGCAACAAATCTCAATAAAACGAAGCATTGGGGTGTTCAAAGGAGTTTCAGTCAAAAAAAACTGAACACGATACGAGAGCTAGAGCGTCGGCTTGGAGGTTTGATGCTCTGCTCCTCCAGTCCAGTAGCAGGCCCGTCTCATCCAGCACCTACAACAAATAATATTTTGTCGTACTTTACCTTTATCCATGTAATCTTAGTCAAGAGTGTTAAATGGGGGGGGGGGGGACGGTCCTTCCCCGTATGAAACAAGGAGTCATTGCTGATGTTTTTGTCATGTAAGATGCATACTTCACTAACGTGTTATTTCAACCCAAATGACAATCTAGTCTGAAACCTAACTAAATAACGTTGTTCCCAAAGTCTGAGTTTATTTTTAAAAGGCCGTATGCACGTAAAGGGCAGTACTCATGTTGCTAGCATGAACATTTTTTGTGAGATTTTATGAACTGTTGTCACGGGTCACGTTGCCACACGTGTCCTTAAGCAAGACACTTTACTGGCCTGTGTGTGTGTGTGTGTGTGTGTGTGTGTGTGTGTGTGTGTGTGTGTGTGTGTTTCAAAAGGCAACTTGTAAGCCGGTTTGGTAGGAGTACATGAGTGCGATCCATTTCCTGTCATTTACAGTTCGGACTATTTGAGCTTATAATTGAAATACAGACTGGTTTACATTTACTGTGGCACACGATCCAAATGTAGGCCAGACTTAACTACCCCAAACGACTGTGAGAGTGTCGACCCACCTTTGGGGTTATATGAAATTTGAACATTTTAAAAAGTGTGTCAATATGTAAAATGTTCGGAGCAGCACCACATATCCAGGTATAGCCTCTGTGATGCAGGCGACCCGCTGCCACTGAGTCACTATGACGGAGAGAGAGACTCCGCTTCCCTCTCGCCGCTCGCCTGCTTCACCGTTTGGCTCAGCTTCGGTTCAAATGGATTCCTGATTACTGCATGTGCGTTGCATTTAAAAAAAAAAAATCTAACCGACTTGATTTAAATGTCTTTCCCCCGAACTGTAACCTTTGGTTTTTCTGAACGTAATCCCAAACAGGAGTCGGGATGAAATTATCATTTCAGGAAATGGGCTAAAAAATAACAACAACCTTTTTTTGTTACTTCCAGACCTCCTGGGTAGTTCTGTGTTCACTGTGTGTGTCTGTTGTGTTGGCTGTCACTCACCTTGTCTCTGCTTCCAGGCTCCTCCCTCCTCGTGTGCCAGCCTCATGTGTGATTGCAAGCCCCGCCCTCATTGTTTCCACCTGTGTCTCGTTACCTTGTGTGTGTCTGTGTCTACTCTCTGTCCTGAACCAGTGTGTCTTTCGATGCCGTCTTGTTGTTGTGAGTTTCGCCAGAGTAAACCTTGTTTTTGCAACAAACTACCTCGCCTCGTGTGTCTGCTTTTGAGTCCTTCCTGCCGTTGTCCTGTTTCTCTTACGCTTTTGGCTCGTTAGTATTTCTTTCAACCAATCTCAATCAGCGTGGGCGGCCCTCACCAGGATGCTGCGGCGGTGCCCTTCCAAAAGAGCGCAGATGGTGTAAGGTGAGGAGACCGCTGCGTGAGATAGCCGCGTAGGTTCCACACAGTCCGACCCAAAACAATGAGGCAAATGTTAATTGCGTGCCCAGAACGGAAAACAAACTTCAGCTTGAGACTCTCCGCACGCCTCCTCACGACCCCGACCAGCACGTCCTGTACACGCCGCCTCGCTTCACAGGGCACGCGCCGATTCATTGCGACGGGCGCTAAACACAATCTCCGGCGGGACGTCGGGGCCGAGGAAAGCAGAGCGGTAGAAGGTGGCTCCGCACAGAAATAGCTGGTAACCAGCACCATGCTGCCACCCATTAACGGCACACAGCGTCAACATCTACGGGCGGCGAACACGGACTACGCGCTCGCTGTCAGAAAACACCTTCGATACAGAGTTGCAAAATGACTTTCAAGGGTTTTCTTTACAAAAAAAAAAGAGAGGCGCATCTCGTACAGTGAGTGTTTTGCCCTCGTGCTCCATTCAGCAGCGACGAGCTATTAAATGTCCCCTCGTTCTAAAATAGCCTCCACTCATAGCCGTTACCTTTTCTTTCTTTTTTTTAACATTCATGCCATTGAAGCAAGTCAAGGCCTCGGCAGAGCCACTTACAGACGTTTGCAGTCAAAGAAAAACATGAAAGAAGAATAATGGAGATAAAGCTCAGGCTTGAGCTGTCGTACAGCGGGGGCATTGATCCGTCGAAGCCGAGCGACTTCGTTCGCTCCCCTTTGATCAAACGAAACGCGACGCATCCCGCACGGGGCGGACGGAGCGGGACCGAGAGGGTATCGCGGTGCCATCGCATGTATCAAAGTATAGTTTGCAGCAAAAGGCGATGTGGTGACTCGCCGGGGAAAGCGATACTCCACCAGAGCCGGGCTCCTGGTCTGTAAACTAGACAACAGCGTGGCTCTGATATCAATCAAAGTCACATTGAAAACAATCAGCTTGATATGATACACCTCGAGCAGACCGCAGGAGAGATTGGAGGAAGAGGCTGCCGACATGCTGCTGGTATCAGACGTGGTGTGGGATCCATTATCACATCTCCCCTTCAGAGGATGTCACCTGCCATTTTACACTACTCAGGGTATTGATCATTTTGCACCACATTTAGAGGAAATTCCACCCAAGGTGACGCCAGAAAACCCCAGAGAGAGAAAGAGAGAAAGAGCGCGAGAGAGAGAGAGTCGGACTTATTCTTCTCCCTTTGCAAATGAGCTCTTAGATGAGTTAATTTAATCCCTGGACCAAACAAATTAGAGTTAGGATGTATCATGTTCTCTGCCAAGTCCTAATGGCCTCATCGCTTCTGAAGCGCCATGTGAGAACGGGAGAGTCCCTCAGCACTGCCTCATAAAACGCATCCACAGACAGGTGAGGTGCTCTCTCATCCATTAGTCACACAGCTCTGTCTAATGGATACGCTATGAATAGACAGGAATCGCTGGCAACCGGCGCGTAAGAGTAAACACACTTGATACTTGTTTATCTAATGAGAAGGTACATAAAGATTTTACTTTAGAGACTGACTTCTGTTTGTGCAAAGCCCAGTAACCCACAGTCGTTTTACAGTCATTGCGTCCGCTCAGAAGTCCACATGGAAACACAGTTAAATACACAGATTGATAGAAACGTCAGATTAAACGGTGCATTAATGTGGAATTGAGAAGACGGAAAAATTACTTCCCTGACTTAGTTATCTCCAGAATTGTTTTGCTGCAGGTGTCCAGCATTGCATTTATTTTTACCCTTACGAGACCTTAATCTACATTTCCATGAAGCGCAGTGCTTACACACTACTAGAACATTAAGTGTGTTAAAACTAGACAGAAATGTCGCCGAGTCACGATGGACCGTTGAAAATAATGCGAGTAGCCCTTTCAGCCCTCATTATAACCTTTAATCCTATTTATTGTTAGAGTTGTGTTTAAAGGTTATACATGGGGGTTATATATTATTGTAGCCCTGATTTCTATGTTTAATTTGATACCTAACATGTTTTTTTTCCTTGATTTATTCCATGTGTTTTTGTTGATTTGTATCTTGTAATCTGATATAAAATGGTGCCCATTTTTGTCGCTTAACCAAACCAGAGATGTCTGGCCTACAATACCCACAATGCAACCTAATTTGGTTCAAGTCTACTGGGGTCAACAGGGTAAACCCTTTTCATCAGGGAAGGGTCTTCAAGTGTCTATAAAATAGTTTTCAATTTATTTATTCCTACAACGAATATAATGTACTTACAGCGTTGACATTTGATTTTGAACTTCGAGTAAAGAAAATCAAAAGTTTCATTGCTTCTTCTTAGGGGTCCTTCTAATATTGGTTCTCTCTGAGACCAATGCTGGATTTACCACACTGAAAGTTGCCCCACAAAGGGGTAAAAGCCCCAGTACTGCACCGTAGACCAGTACTCAGAAGCACTTAGAGGCACTTCGGAGCACTCAGACAGTCACAAGTGCTCTACAATCACTCATAAGTGCATCAAGAACTCTGTGAGAAAACCAAAACCAGTGGTAAACACTGTCTGCAGCAGTGTGAGAGTCTTTACTGTCTTACTTTACTAAATACGGCTGAGTACGTAGATGCGTAGATTTGTAAAGTTCCAAACGAGCCGCGGCTGAAAGCTTCGCTGAGTGTGTGCGATGCTGCCGGAGAAAGAACACAACAAAAAGAGCAACGCGCAAAGTAGTTTGTGTGCCAAAAGGCATGAATCACAAATGCAACAAGTGGAAATTATGAAATTACATTCAGAAGGAACAGGCTTGACATGATCAGCACTCGTGATGGGCTTTCAGAGATTTAAGTGTGTGGTGACAGCTGATAGACATGCAGACTGATGGATTATGGACAACGCATCACTTCATACCTCAGAGGGGATGAAGGGAAGTTCAGGACGTTTACATAACCATAAGGAACATTGGCAACACTTTAGAATAACTTAACGCTATTTAGCATTAGCTAAGTATGAGTAAACACTTAACACTCCAACACTAATGCTCATTAGTATGCGATTCATAGACAGTTATAAATGTTTTATAAGCTTCACTATTATGCGTTTCACGATTGGGTTTTTATACTGTATGAATGAGGAATTTGGAAATTAAGAAATATATTACAAACAATTATTAGTCCATAATAAAGCATTTAATAGAGCATATATATATATATATATATATATATATATATATATATATATATATATATATATATATATAAACAAAAGAGCATGCAAGAGAAGACTGAGTACCGTTTTTAAAACTAATAATTGGTTTAAAGGCACTCACACTTTGGATGGGACTCTTCTTCACTGCGGTTGACTCTCTGCAGGATTAAACTGAGCCGTGCGAATGAAGATGAGTTAACTTTATTCAGATCCTCTTTCCACCACAGCTGGATATTCATGATTTAATAATTAAAAGACATTAAGGATACCCAGTTAATGAAAAAATAAAACAGGTAGGAGAGAATGTTCTTGAGCTTTTTCTCTGTGGGACAATTTCCATCTCGCTTTGATGGGAGGGAATTCTGTGCTGGGGATTCGTGCTGCACTTATTCCTCTCTCTTTTACTGCAGAGCACATTTGCATTTAAAGAAGTATCACATTTCTTTTGTAATATATACATACATATATATACATCTATATCTATAGATGTATCTATAGATATATATCACTTCTACTTAAGTACTTTAAACTTCTGTCCAGCCCTGGTCATGACTGCTGGAGAGGTTTTTTAGATTGCAGCCTCCACCAGGTCTTCAACTGCACCTATACAGTAAATATATATATATATATATATATAGATATGTGTGTGTGTGTGTGTGTGTGTGTGTGTGTATACTGTAAGGTCTTCACCTTCACCACCTTTTAGCCTCAGGCAAGAATTCACAAATAAACGCCTCACACCTCAGCATGCTCCAAAAAATGTCACCGTCTTGACAACTTTAAGCAGCTTTCAGTATTTTTTTCTTCCTGAACTGAGCTGACACCTGTCGTCTTGATTAAAGAAATAAATCAGCCTCTCGTGTTCTAAAAATATGCCCAATGAAAGTAACCGCTGCTTCCCAAAGAATCTATAATTAATGTGGTCACATCCAGCGCGGCAAGAGGAAATCTGATGTCCCCCTCTCCTCTTCTCCTCCTCTGCAGCGGCAACCCAATAATCCCCGAGAGAACAAAGCGAGCCGTGAAAGCGTAAATATAACCGTAGTATGAAAAACTTCTAAATCTCTGCTCGTGCTGTTCTGACAGCTGCCTGCGCTAATTAGTCATCAAAGGTCTCCCTCTTCCACCAGCAGATAACACCCGTTACCGCCGCCGCCGCCGCGGCGTGTTTGCGTGTCGGCGCGTGTACCTCGTAATGTAGATAAAGGCACAATAACACGTTGTGTGTGATGATATTTGATTGGATTATCACTTTTCAAATCAAATATGGACCCTGGCCAGGAGTCAAGTCTGACAGGATGGTAAACTGTTAACTGATGAAGTCATTACAGCTTTATTGGGCTTTTGTGGCAACAATGATATGTGTCACCACTCTGTTTGTCATGGATTATTAATGGAGGAACGTGAAATGGCTGACAGTCCAAGCGAGGCCAAAGCGGAGCGTTTGGTCCGGACTGACTTTGTCAAAGTGTCTCTCGCTGTGACGGGAGGGCCGGCGTCCCCTTTGAGATTGTCAGTGATGATAAATGCGGCCCATATAATGCCGGGCGTCTCGGGGAAACCAAAGCGGGGAAGACGAACGACGTCGGAGCTCGCTCACTCTGAGGCGGAAATCATCTTGTTTGATGGGGTACAGGTGGTGATTCACCTAACTGCATTTGCTCATTAGGACCCTCCGAGGGTCTCGACGCCATCTGACTCTGGAGCCGCTGGCGGGGCGGTGACGGGGGAGGAGGGAGGAGGGGGGGTCTGCCATTTTAAATCAGCTGCTTGACTTCCAGAAGCCTCCATGTCGCCCTCATGAACCTTTAATCTTTACAACCGTCACTTTCCATTAATACAGCCCGCAGACAATCTGATCAATTATGTAAATAGTTAATAGTGGATCACATTCAGCTTTAATGTCTCTTAAGTGCGTAACTTTTAGAGAGAGACCCCATGTGGGACTATACTGTTTTGTTTCTATCAAAAGCTAATGAAAGCAACACTAACTACACACTAGTTAGCAAACGTAAAGCATAGATAGTCCTCGCTGGAGATGAGGTTACAGATTATACGGAACTAATACTTAACTAACGAGTTCTAACTGCCTGAATTAATTATGATTTTCAGTATTAAAACACGTTCATAAAGAGTATAGCTGAATCCTTATATGTATAAATACATGCATGAATAAATCACATTTAAATCATTTACTAACAGTTTATAAATTATCATATTAATCATCTATAGGCCCTTAATACTTCATTTACAAATGGGGAATCCATCGTTTGAAAAGTATGAAAACCCAATAATGAAACGCATAATAGTCAAGCATATTAATCAAGAATAAAACATGTATAGTTGTGTTTATGAATTGCATATTAATGAGTTATTAATGAGTGCTTGAATGCTTTATAAATGATGAATTACGTGTTCATTCATGATTTACTAATGCTAAATAGTGTGTAGATAAAATAAAGTGCTACCAGGCAATTAAAGATGAACCCTTTTCTCGGCCCCATGTGATGCAATACTGTGCATAATGCGCAGAGGGATGCATGGGAAGTGACTGTAGATATTACACTGAAGGCTACCTAATGCTTTCCCCCAATCTAATGCACTTTATTCTGTTTGTTTGTGGTTGGCAGGCTGCGTGCAGCAGCTCACTCTGTCATGATGTCAGCCTGCAGACGACAGTCAGTGCAATTAATAGACGGGCGACTTAATGTCCCCCTTGGCTATCTATTATTCTCGTACATGTCATCGCAGGCTTCATGCTTTTATATTTGGCACATTACAATGTGTTGACAAATCAACTTAAGAGGGCTTAGTGGCACGCAAAAAGATAATGTCACACACAACAATAATGTCAACCACACTGAAAAATAGCAGCTGTGGGACGGGTGGCGTGGTGGAGAGAAGACAAAATATGTTCCCGCAGTTCAGGAAACCTGATCAGATATTCAGGTGGTGGTGATCAAAATGTGTGTTTTTTTTAGTATCATTGAGTCATGCATTGAAAGAAGACATTTTAACCAGATCCAGAATGAAATAAGCAAAATGATGCGACACAAACTACAAAGAGCCAGTCAGCTATCATGATGTTTTAGGACAAGTTTTAGGACAATGTTACGTTTGGTTCTGGGCAGTATGTACACTGCTTTTTTATACTTAACATTTTATTACGCTTTTTTTACAATTTTTTTTTACAGCTAATGATAAATATAACCCTTAATAAAAAAGAAAGAAGAAAAGTTACTGAACATGCATCTGACAAAGAATGACCGAAAAGGAAAAAATAATTCAATAAGTTAAAATATATATTTTTTAAAGAAAGAATAAAAAGGAATCAGCAGGATTTTAGAGTTTTCATGCTAAAAAGAAAATAACGCCATGAGAGTAGTGACCCTAAATAGTAACGCCATGAAGCTTTAAAGCAACAATTAGCTGAAAATGAGCTAAAATACTTACTATGGCACAATGTATCGGCCATTTGACCCATTGTAATATAATAATATTGAGTCATACAGCTTCAATAAGCATATCCTTCATTTCAATTGGAAATATTATTCACGTAGCCAAATAATATTTCGTACAAGCTTAATAATGCGTTGGGTAATGGATATGTACAGGTTTGTCTTATATAAGCTATACATTGAACCTAAAGGGGAAAGACATAAATATTCATCCTTGGAAAAGCAATTTATTTAAGTTTGTTGTGATTTTTTTATCGCCCTCTCTACAACTAAGCTACTGATCATGGCGGCTGCAGCGGAAAGTTCTGAGAAGACGATGTTCTGCAGCCAAAACTCAATATTGTACAAGTAGTTCCTTTCCAGCATTTCTCACTGCGGCTGTAACAAGATTACTGAGCAGGCTTAGTCATTGGCAGAGGGCACAGACAGACGCACAGACTGCTTACTTCCAGGTACACCGACACAAACAAGATAAGTCTAAATCGGGACGTAAATAGTGTAACTTATAGTTTGTCACTGCTAATATTTCTCTTAAGCTGTACATAAACTTCAGATGCTGCTCAAAATACTGAGTTAGCTTTGGTAGTCGTTTGCAACAAAAAGGCACAGCTGTGATGACGTACTGTGTGGTTCAGGAGCTTAAATGGAAGATCAGAGCTTTAGTTTTAGCAGCAAACTGTTTGCAATGTAAAAATATGAATATAGAGTAGAGTAATGAACACCTGAGCAGAGAATGAAGCTGAATGAAGAACACATTGTCCATCACAACATGGTTTGTAGCGTAATGTCTCGTCATCCATTGGATGGTTTGTGATAAAACTTTAAACTCAGAGGGCTTCATCCTCCGTGGACCACAGACATCCATTAAGTGGCGAGATGACTTAGCAAAATCATGCTAAGTTTGGATTTTGTGAGATGGCTCTGCAAACTTTGGTACACACGCGTGAATCTTCGCCTCAGAATCTATTGTCATGATGTAATGCCATAATCAGGTCAGTGTTTACATTTGTCAGAAGCTTTGGTATTATAGAACTAAATACTTTAAAACCAGCCTACGCGAGCACATTGTTGCACGCTAACATGCTAAACTTAGATAGTATGATAATCATAACGTGAAAAGCAGCATTTGGTAATTTCTCGGTTTTACATCAAATTTTAAATTCACCTTTTAAAAGGCACTTACCCATGTTTTACATCAAAAATTGCAGAACAATCTCTGCTCTCTATTTAATGAGGCAGCATAGTCATGAGGCAAAAGTGTAAAGAGAAAACATAACTAAAGCTGAAACATTGAATTTCGCATGGATGGGAGCGATGCCAGCTAAATGCGCTTACTTAGCTAACGTAAACATGCTATCGCAACACCAAATTCAGTAGCTAAAATACACTTACCCATCTTCAAATGGATCCCTTTTGCCTGCATATTGCTCTTCGTCGCAGGAGTTGAAGCGTTCAGGGTTTGACGCTCCAGTTTTCCTCGTCGCCAAAATAAAGTGCGTCTTTGCAATAATATCCCTCTTCTTTATGAGTGAAAACACCAGCATGTCTTCAAAGCTTAAGTGTGTAGTTCCATGCCGGCTATTTGTAATTCTCCATCCATCCATCCATTTTCCGCCGCTTATCCGGGGTCGTGTCGCGGTGGCAGCAGCCCAGCAGACCGACCCAGGCTTCCCTCTCACCAGCAACATTTTCCAGCTCGTTCTGGGGGACCACGAGACGTTCCCAGGCCAGCCGGGAGATATAATCCCTCCAGCGTGTCCTGGGTCTTCCCCGGGTCTCCTCTTACCGCTACACGTCAAACCATATTTCTGCGATGTATTATTGCAAAGATTTGAATATTTTAAAAACGCAAACACTGTCAAAACACCATCATTTATCAGAGCCTTCCACAACTGTTTGGACATAAATCTGTGTTATGGTGTGACAAAAGTTAGCTTTTGTCACACCATAACTGTGGACACAGGAATTATAGTGATTTCACCTTTAAATATTTAATAGAGTCGTTCAGATATATATCTTAGGTTGCTTGTGTATTTGATAACTTGAGATAATAATGCATGCAAGTGAGTCATCAGTAAGAAAAAGCTTTTAATCTTCTACCCTTCAGATACCGAGGTGAAGTGGGATTTTAAAATAAAGTGAAATGTCATGCATGAAAACACAACATCACTGAAGTTATTGGCAAATCCTTTAAATTCGCAGCTTCAACCAATAAAGTAAAGACCTGTGATACATAACACAACCATTCCTCACCAGCCATTAAAATGTGTTGTTTTCCTAGTATTATGAGCATGAAGCAGGGAGGTGTGCGTGTGTGTGTGTGTGTGTGTTGACTAGTGAGAAAAAGAAGACTCATTTTTTCTTATTAAAATCCAAAGTACACAGCCCAAGCAACACCCAACAACATCATTTGAGAACATGAATCCCCAATCTCATGTGTAGTTTTTATTCTTTATCACCATCGTACGCAGCAGACCCTGTAGCATCAGACCCTGTAGCACAGATCCTGTAGCATTAGACACTGTAGCATCGGACCCTGTAGCATCAGACCCCGTAGCATCAGACCCTGTAGCATCAGCTTCTGTAGCATCAGATCCTGTAGCACAGATCTCGTAGGATCAGACCCTGTAGCATCGGATCCTGTAGCACAGATCCTGTAGCATCAGATCCCGTAGCATCAGATCCCGTAGCATCAGAACTTATAGCATCAGATCCTGTAGTATCAGACACTGTAGCATCAGATCCTGTAGCGTCAAATCCTGTAGCATAGATCATGTAGCATCAGATACTGTAGCACAGATCATGTAGCATCAGATCCTGTAGCACAGATCATGTAGCATCAGATCCTGTAGCACCGATCATGCATCAGATGCTGTAGTGGTTTGAGGGACGAGCTGCTTTCCTTAGAGTGTAGACAGCCGGATGGGGCTGTTGAGAAAATAAAAGCATCACATCCAGATGTAAGATGACACGGCGCTCATTTGCTTCAGAGGTGAGAAATACTCAGGGCCGTGGCGCTGAGTGACCTTGGCAGTTGAGTCCCCAGGGAGAAGTGAATTTATAGCTAACCTTTACATTACAGCCTCAGCTGCAGCTCCCTTCCCTTTTCCAGGCGAGGGTTTGCTTTTGGTAAAATGCAATCAGTCATATCTCAAGGAAATCTTTTAGGAGTCTAATACAATTCAATTATATCAGTCAAATTCTTCTTTAACTATGTTTACTGTGCTTTTTCTCTCCTTTTCGGTGAATTAATTACATACAGGAATTATTTACACTATTACAATATTTTCATAACATAATATCAATGCTTTTAAATATATATATATATATATATATATATATATATATATATATATATATACATATATATACATATATATAAATATATATATATATGTCTTTTATCTTCAATACAACACCTGACTGTGACAATTTAAAAAAAAATAGCACTTGGATTCAAAATGCAAGTAAAATAAATTTTCTGTATTGCCTTTAAAGTTTATTTGTTGACAAAATATACAAAATACATATGTTATTAAAATAACAAGAGAACATGATTTGCATATGGAACCCATCTTTAAAAAAACTACTTAGTCTCAACTGTGGCTGTTTAAAGTCTGCATTTATCAGTCTTTGGCAATGGAATTATTGCGCTCAGGCTCCCAAAATTAATAAAATAAAAATAAAAGCACTATATATGAAATGCATTATTATTATTAGATTGTTTTGGAGTGAGTTGCTTATTGGTCACCTGAATAATTTTAAGTTCTGAATTTTGGTTCTTGGTTTTTAATTTTATTGAATATGTAGCAATACATGCAGAAACTATAAATTGCAAATTGATCCAACAAAAATGTGAACGCTTTTATGTTCATGAGAGCATCATACGTCCATTTGCAAACAATGTACGAGCATTCATTTACATCCTATAAACCTTAATAAGAAAGGGCTGCCATGCTCTTGTGATTCATCTTCTTTCCTTCCTTCCTTTCCTTCTGTTGGGAGTCTGGCTGCTGACGGCCAACTCTCGAACCATAATGCCTCTGTCACTCACCCCGCTGATTCAATTTACTCTCATTTCCCGGTGTCTGGATGCCAAGGGCATGAAAGGGATCAGATCAGTCCAGTGGCAAGTGTCTCAGAGCATAAGAGAAGCACTGTTAACCAGCACAATATCAACTGGCAACAAAGGACGGCCGCTAAACGACGCCGCATACAGCGTGGAGTGATAGAAGATATTTATGTAAGCGCAATATCAAGTCTCAGGCGATCAAGAATCTTCCTCTGAAACAGATTTCCAGGCGTCCACTGACCTCTCCAGCCCTCATCACTGCTCCTCGACATAAAGTTAACGTCAAACCGAGTCCGACACTTCACCTGTAAATATTTAACCACAGCATTTGCTCTTACTTTCAATATTTCATTGACGCAAAAGTGGTTGAAGTTGTGCAAAGATCTTAAAAAGGGGCGTAAAGCGACACTGGGGTGACACTGAGTTCACTAGGGCAGCAGAGGATGCGTGCATTAATTATTTATTATATTAATTTTCCTTACTGCTCAGTTCATACAGACCTTATATCACTAAAGTTTTGAATATATTTCTTGGTAGCATTTTAGAATTACCTACTATTTAGCATTAGTAAAGTATGAGAAAACACTTAATCCATCATGTATAAAGCATTGTTCCAACACTCATTAGTAACTCATTAGCATGAAACGCTTAACTCACGACTATTAACTACCTGAATTAATCACGAATTGCAGTAATAAAACACGTTTGTAAAGCACATGTTAACCTTTAGTGCATAACTCTTTAATAATTGGTTTCCATTATATATTACTTAAAAATGCCAAATACAGTATTTTCCTAGTATAAAATAATGAAAACACATAAAAGTCAAGGTTATTAATCAAGAATAAATCATTTTTAACTCATGAATTGCATACTAATGAGTCACTAATGAGTGTTCCTGTTGGAACAATGCTTTATAAATGATGAATTAAGTGTTTACTCGTGCTTTACTAATGCTTACTTGTGTATTTATTATAAAGTGCTACTTACTTTTTATTTCCATAGTTACACTTCTTCGTTTTGCACTTCACCTTGTTGCCCTGCTGGTATTTTCCTTTTCCACAAACACATATTCACTTAGCTGAAGATTTTTCATTACGGCTATGTCGGAAAAATAATTTGCCCTTTTAAAAGACAACTAATGCGGGGAGTGGATGGTGGTAGTTCTGCTCAAATATGCTCCCCTTCCTCCTCTCCTCTCCACTTTTCACAGACCTCTGGAACATTTGCATAACGTTTCTCTCGCTGTGACGAGTCGCGGGTTCTTGCTCGGCATAGAATACGACGAGTGAAGTGTGAAATAAAGCAGCCGATGAGAGCGTGTTTTCTTGAGGTGGCGGAGCTACAGCACCGGCATGTTGTGGCTCTCACAACAGGTATCTGGAATACAAACTCTTTCTCTGAAACTTTATTCATCATACTTTATGGTTGATGGAATATCAAGAATGTTGTTGTCGGAGCGAACAATGTACCGGGGACGATTCAATTTAGGAGGTGATCACATTTTCACCGTGTGGAGCCTTGTAATAACAGAAAATTAATAAATGTTCAGAAAGAGATTACAGAGAGTGCTGGACAAATAATGACATGGCTATTTTTATCAAACTCATTTGAGAAACGTGATACCTTAGCGTGGTTTCACTTTGTAGTGTTGTCTGTATGAGTCACACTTAAATTAGCTAATACAAATGATCAGTATCATGCCAGCAACATGCTGCTGTATCTGGATCCATTGAACACCAGAAGTAATATACAAGTGAAGTCTATGTTTTGGTACATGAGAAAATGTAAATGTGACAGATGAACGTAACTGTGCTTCAATGCAAATTTTGGAGTCCTCGTCTGAATGTTCTCTGTACTAAACCCTCTGTAATTTTGTTCTGCTTCACTTTGTCAAAGTCAACCTTTGCAGAGAAAATGCTCACATGTTGTGCTATGGTTTGTTAGAGTTGGACTTTACAGCTGCTTCATTTCAAACAAATAATCATCCTGAAAGTATTTTTTTACAGACAGACCTGAAACCTTTTCGTATCTTTCTGTGTGTCATCTTCATTTACTCTAAAGCAGTAACATGTAGACTGATATTTACACATCTCAACCAAATCTCACACGTACAGCCTTTTATTACAACCCAAATGATTCAAATAGCCCCAGTGGTTGCAAAGATGCACCTTTTTAGTTTTAGTATTTTGAGGAAAGGGCCTAAAAATAGGGTGGTTTCCAAAAGATTTTTTTGTCTTACAAAGAACCCTTAAAAAATGTATTCAAAAAGGGTTCTTTAGGCGCTAAAGGTTCTAGGGCCCCTTGAGAAAGAACCCAGTTGGAACCATCATTGTGCTCTATAGAGTATTTTAATTATATTTCACCAAACATTGAGGGAAAGGAAAAGTATAAATCTTTTCAAATCTCCATTTAATTTCTTTGAGTTATAATTAACCATGCCTATTCATCTATATGTTGTACTTGTCTGATAAGCCGCAAGTACATTCAGCTGAAAACCCAATTACCTGTAGTGAACAGTCAGTTCCAACTAGATGTCATAACAGTGAAGAGAGGAGGTGGGAAGGCAAGAAACTAAGTGTTATGATGACGCAGGAGCCATTATGCGATTAGACCACATAGGTTCACTGTAAATGAAAATCATGATCCGCTGTCATTTATTCTTTGAATCGAGAGGGGGAAAAAAAAGACTTCCCTACAGCGAGCGGTGCGAAGTGCGACGGCCTCTCAAACCGGCCGCTGCTCTCTAATTAGAAAGTCACCGGTATCAATCACCCTGCAGTGGCAGGCTAATTTTTTCATCATCAATTACCTCGAACATTTTGGACGCTGATCAGACGAGACCCGTCTTAAACCCACTGCCGAGCTGTCATCGGCACTAATGGAATTTTAAATCTTCCCTCACAGTGGCGTTCTACTTAAGTGCGAGTCCCAATTATGCGGAGGGTAATTTAGCTAATCTCCTCGAAAAAGCGACGATAGGCTGTAATCAATACCAAAATATGTGCTCTGCTTAGGAGCGAGCAATTCCCCTCCATTCTTACACACCAGGTCACCACTTCAGAGATCAATGCATACTACAAAAGGTAGGGAAGAGGTGCAATCAAATGGGTTTTGTGTTTAGTTTCTTTGTGGTTTTGCCTTAGGCGAAGGAGTAAATAGGAGCCAAACAGTTTCACGCTCAATCACCAAATGCCAAGCAAAAAGGGAAATGAGAGCTCCACACTTGGGTGTAAGCATCATGGTGTTGGTTAGTGGGTCTGAGGACTCTCAATTGAGCAGAAATAATGCATTTTGAAATAATAATTACGTTTCCTGCTGACATTTAGTGCATGACAAGGAACATTATTTCAAAAAAGCTAATGGATGGGTTTCCCATTAAATATGCTGTGAATAATCATTGTCCTCAGAGGATGAACTCTGTTCGCGTGTCAAACTGTGACCCTGTAAACTTTTTCCTCGGCATCAGGCCAACTTCTGTTTGTGCAGAAGATATTTCAAAAATTAAAAAGGCAGATTGAAATGAAATTGGCTCCCAAAGAGATGAACTCTATTTATTATGGTGACTGAATAGTCTTGCATCTAGGACCCCCATCAGAAAAAAACACACAGTAAACAGAGATTAGGATCATTTAAATCCTTTGTGAGAATGAAGGACTCTGAAAAATACTGCAGAGAAATAGTTCCTGAATGTAGGCCATACACCGCAGTAGGGTTAGAGGTACACAATAGTCTCATCAGGCCAGTCCAAAGTAATACATATTGTGTATTGAGCCCTAACGTCGTAGTAGAAAGTACTAAGTAAAGTTTGGCTAACATTGGCCTAATGTCAGGCTTACTATGGGCTAACTTTGGGCTAAAGTTGGCCTAATGTTTGGCTAACGTTGGCCTAATGTTTGGCTAACGGTAGACTAATGTTGGGCTTACTATGGGCTAACTTTGGGCTAACGTTGGCATGTTTGGCTAACAATGGGCTAATATTTTGCTAACGTTGGCCTAATGTTGGGCTTACTATGGGCTAGCTTTGGGCTAACTTTGGCCTAATGTTTGGCTAACGGTAGACGAATGTTGGGCTTACTATGGGCTAACTTTGGGCTAACGTTGGCATAATGTTTGGCTAACGTTGGCCTAATGTTGGGCTTACTATGGGCTAGCTTTGGGCTAACGTTGGCCTAATGTTTGGCTAACGGTAGACTAATGTTGGGCTTACTATGGGCTAACTTTGGGCTAACGTTGGCATGTTTGGCTAACGATGGGCTAATATTTTGCTAACGTTGGCCTAATGTTGGGCTTACTATGGGCTAGCTTTGGGCTAACGTTGGCCTAATGTTTGGCTAACGGTAGACTAATATTGGGCTTACTATGGGCTAGCTTTGGGCTAACATTGGCCTAATGTTTGGCTAACGGTAGACTAATATTGGGCTTACTATGGGCTAGCTTTGGGCTAACGTTGGCCTAATGTTTGGCTAACGTTGCCCTAACGTTGGGCGACTGCTGGGCACCCACCAGTGAGAGATAATTGAGGAACACACATAAATTAGGCCCCCAAATCTTGGGTGCAAAGATTCCTTTGCTACTTTGCAGAGTATGCCGACAGCTCGATAAAGTTTGCAATGTTTTTTTTAGCCTCATGTTTCCAACTATAACAAAGTAATCAGTGTTTACTTCCGTCTCACACCTTTACATTGTAACACATCGCCAACACTGCAGGCTTTAGGGGCTGCTGGTACAGATTTAGATTCCTATTCTTGTTAAATTACATTTCATATAATGATGTCAATAATTTACAACTTTTAGGAGGGACATTTTATAGGCTTCTCAGTTAAGCACCTATTATGTTCCTTATTTTTCAATATGACAAGCTATGACATATAGAGTCTCTCTATGAATAGAAGTTGTATAATCTCTCATTTCTATTTCTGTTCACCTTTTTAAAATTCAATCAATAACCTCCGCCAATACATTGATTTATGAATGTGCTCTCCTTTTTGCCTGCAGCTGAGCTTTTAATGAGTTATTCCAGACTCATTTTGCTGCCCCTTGCCACATTATAATCTGCTTTGAAGAGCTTAAAATACTGTATTTGTCTGGATGTTGTGTGGAGGAGGCAGTCAATGGAAATTATATATATATATATATATATATATATATATATATATATATATATATATATATATATATATATACATGTGTGTGTGTGTGTGTGTGTGTATATGTATGTGTATGTGCGCATATGTGTGTGCGTGTGTGTGTGTGTGGGAGAGAGATGACGTTTACCTCCAGAGGGGAATCATGTTTGCATGCTCACAGTAACTTGACTACTGGCTTCAGTTAAGGTCTTCTTAAGGTTAAACTGTTCCTCTGTCTTTCTACAAGATATTCCAGCAGTGACAATATGTAAAGTTGAAGTCTCTCATGTGGTTTCGTCGGAGTGAAAATCTAGCCTCAATGTGTCCCAGCTCGTACAAAAAGCAGAATTGAATAGATGCTTATATATTTCATAAACCAATGTGTTAATGCTGACAGAATACTCTCACCACAAGGCCGTCCGCATAAGAGCCGTTCTGGAGCTTTCTGTCATGTCCCATAATCTTCATTAGCACTTGGTGCTGTCATGGAATTGCAGATCTTCAAATTGGCCTTTTTTTCCCCGAGCATTTTTAAGAACCTCTCGTCCGTGTTGGCTTCAAAGTTGAGCTTCAAAGTTGGTCCCTGACGTCGGAGTGAGCGCGGTTTACTGGAGATAACGCGATACGATGGAAAGCTCCATCCATTGTAAATCTGTGACGAGATTATCGACTGATGGACCACGTCAACCGTCTCCGCCTGTCAGATGGTTCAAAGAGCAACAAGGCAAATGTCAATGCTTTTGATTCATGATTTCAGTATTGTGTAGTTCAAAGAGTGTTTTTACTTTGCATTTTTTAATTAAAAAATACTACTTTTTGTAGATTAAATATAATTAAAAGCTAAAACTCCATGATCTTCGCAGCCCTCTCTGTTTTTTCTCTTCTTTTACTGATTCCTGATGCTCCTTATTCTGTGGAAACTTTCACTCTGCACAACCAAATGCGGCCAGACAGCTTCTCCAATCATGGCTCACCTGTCTCACCTGAGTGTTGGCAGTCAGACTAAAGCCAGACAGAAAACTCTAAAAGAAAAGAAACAGGTACTTTTAAACGGAATAGTGTACTGTATTGTTAAACTCATGAGCTTTTGTTTGCATCAGCAACATTAATTCTTCTTGTTTATCTATTTTCTCAGCTCAGTGGATTTGGCTGCCAAACACTTACAGCATGAAGCCCAGCCGGCGTTCAACAGAACTGCAAAGTTATTGTACCTTTTAAATAAATGATTATCATTCTAAAGGTTAAATAAATACAAATGTGCCGTAAATACAAAGCCAATTTTCACACATGATGTCACCATAATGAACATTTCAATTATTTCCTTGGATAATTAATAGATAAGAGGAGCATCTTAAAACAAAGCTTTATATTTGTAGCTAACTGAGGTAGAGCCAATGAAATGACACGAGGCATTTGGCAACAAATAAGATGTCGACGCTTCATCTGTAAATTAGAAAAACTGCGACAGTAGTCGGCTGGATGAGCGAAACATTTTGGGTTCATTGAGAGGGTTGAATGTTGATTGAGCAGAGCTTGAGGGGAGGCAACAGAAACGTCTGCCTCCGGGGATCCTGCTGGGTTAATCCATCCTCGATAACCGGAATGAATTTTATTCTAATCTTCGTCTTATCTCCGCCGACTCTATTTGGATGTATGCGAGACACATTTTCTCCTTTATGCACCTCAGGTTCAATTCGCAAAGTCAGCATTAGTGTGTTTAAAGTCGTTAATTAAAAACACACACACCTTTGCACGCATGTCAGCACTCATACTAACACACACACACACACACACACACACACACCAGTGTCAGACAACACTTTTACTGAGAGAACCACCACGGCTCACGCTCCACAAAGCTAGATTTCCTCGATTCTCTTTGATTTTCAAGCTTTGCAGGAAACTTATTTTTGGATTTAGGTATTAATTTTGCAGATCATAGATGTGACATGTGGGTGGGGGGTGAATTGTTTAATTTGTTCCCGCTCTTCTGTTCAGTTACAGCTTTTGAATGGATTCCCATCAGTAAAGATTGCCGCAGTCATTAAGCCGTCCCTGCTAATTAGTTTTAAAACTGTGAAATGAATCATGAATTAAAGATGCCACGAACTAATAGTAATAATGTTGTTTCACATTCCTCTTATAATCTGTGTTGCAACACATTGTGTCAACAGCCCGTATGCTGTTAACAATGAGTGACACTCCATGAAAGTGGGATGAAAGTGGGATGCTGGAGTCTGTGTTATGCACACAGCGAGGCAGAGCGATGAAAATAAAAGTGACGCTCATAAAGAATCCGAATTATTGAGTCACACACTACCTGTCCGAGCGACACACCTCCTTTACAGATCAAACGTATAAGTGTGTCATTTAGCGGGACCTCGGGCAATAAATTCAACGTAAGTTGCTCTCACATCCGAGGGAGGCGTATAGCTCAGGCCGGGACAGGCAGAGACAAACATCTCCTTAGTGTCAGCGGCAGGGCATCGCGATCGATGCTGGATTACCTCACAGGTGGAGTCCGGTGAGAACAGAAAACAGCGGAAGCCTCACTCCCGACGAAGTGCAAAGGTATGTTCTCACACAGTGCCCCGCTATATCACAATCTACATTATTCTATTAATGGAGACTTGGGCGCACTTCTGATTAAAATGTCAGTGTCGCGAAGCCGAAACCTCCTCGTGACCCCCCCGAATTTGAATTAATGAGATATTTAGACTGTGGTTTTCTTTCCCCGCTGCCCCCGAGGGCCACGTGATTATCCTAAGCTGTGGAGTACATCTGTGTCTATTAATTTTCATCTGACACTAAGCAGGCAGGCACGTATTCAGTAGACACCCTGGTCGCGCGGAGCGCAGCTTTGAACCCGCACGCTGTGGGTCGACAGGCGGTTTTGTAAAGCTGATGAGCTCCTGGACTTGATGGCCGCTGATATTTTCGCACTCCGAGCACGCAGAAGTATTGTAGTGGCTTCCAGCTAACTTAATTAAGCAAATGTCTTGTCACCTTTTTGAGGGGTATATCGCTCGGATGCCGTACGAGTCTTACTTATGTTCCGCGTTAACAACGCTGTACTGAATTAATGATGTGACGAGGAGCTGCCAATGTGTTCTTCCTGCAGGACAGCTGAGCTCTGAGATCGGTGTGAAGGTAAAACCGAGGCCGAGGTGAGACTCCATGAGAAATCCATTGGAAAGCCTGGCTGCCTTTCTGTCTCCTCCCCGGCACTTACAACAATCACAAATCACCTGAACCAGGTCCAACAAAGGGAATCTATCACAAAATGACATCATAAATTTACCTCTTGGAGGGAGTGACATCATTAACTCCTCCATTTGTCTTCCTGCAACGGTGCTCCTGCATAATCAGCCTGCAAGAAGGCTCTGAATTCTGGCTTCGATCGCCGTATAGTGCCACAATTCCTCAAGCCTCCATGTGACTCTTGTAACACTCTGCAATGTGAAATGTTGGTAAGTTATAAATGAACAGTTTGTCCATTCTCACAATACACAATTACATGCAATTGTGTATTTATATTGCAGGACATTGACTAAAATACCGACTTTGTCTCTGAATCTTTCCATTATGACTTGAAAAACACATGAAAGCATATATTATTTTTTAAAAGCATACTTTCTTCATATTAAGGTTACCAGAAAAAAGAAGAGTAATAATTTCTGTGAAAAAGAATGTAGACATTAAGTGATAAGCACTTCAACATTTCAGATTAATGTTATCGAGACAGAATATCTAGATTGATCTGCAGGCCAAACAAATATTGTGATATTAAGGCTTGAAGAGGTGACATCAGACTGGACATGTTTAACAGGCTGTTTCTATATTTTGCATTTCACACGAGGGACCTGGATGCCCACCATGCCGCCCAACCACGTCCCAGCAACTCCAGTGTAGTTGAATAGCAGCGTTCAACTGGGAAAGACTGGAGGCAAACGTCATTTATATTTCTGCTGGAATTATTCAGACGCAACATTTCAATAGGTAAAGGTATTTTTAAGGGTTTGAAGTGAGAAAAATGCATCAGAGACACAGTGGAAAAATGTATTCCTGCTGAAAACCCATTAAAGGTATCAGATCTCTGAAGCTATTCAAGGTTGAAGTTCATCATTAAACATATTGTACGTTGTAAATACATTTCTCTTTCCTAAATATATAGAGGAAAATACCACACCAGGTAAATCCATCATGCGTCTTTCTTTTGAAGATTGTACCCTGCTCACTCCACTGCCCAAATACTGTACATTACACTATTATGGACCATATTTTTCAAAGCCATTAGGACTTGGAACATGAAAAGCAGCAAAGTAAATGGGCCAAAACATAAGCATTATGGTCATTTAGATAAAAGGTCCTCCACAAATCAAATCATAAGTGAGCAGCATCGTATTGTCTTCATATATTCTCTCTCTGTGTGTCATGCATCAGATTCCTGCGTCACATGAAATGCAGCAGTTCTTCCATTTGTGATGGAGTTACAATGGTGTTGTGGGTTTGTGCTGACTGTACATCACATGACCTTGATACCTAGAACAACGCTGTGTGTGTGTGTGTGTGTGTGTGTGTGTGTGTGTGTGTGTGTGCGCGCGCGCGCGTGTGTGTGTGTGTGTGTGTGTCTGTAATGCTCTGGATATAAGCACCAACCTTTTGGGATATTCTTCTTTCTTTTTTTTTTTTACCTCTCATCTTCACATATTCATACCCGGATTTTACTCTTTGTTCAGTTTGGATTTAATACATGTAGAAAAAAGAAACATGAAGAGGAAGAAAATCCAAAGGCCCTTCTTATTCTGAGCGCGTCAAATAATGACACTTTTTTACACCTCTTGGTGTTTGATACCGACGGCAAGGGAACCCTTTAGCGTTTGTATGAGAAGCACGTGGCTATCAAGTTACTACAATGTAAACTATCCAGGTTATTATTAGACGCTGGGAGTGGGATAACCTGAAGCCAGCGGGTTGAACAAACACGGGACGCTCACATCGGACACACCTGTTCCTGTTCTGTGTGAGAGCAACAACGCTTCATTTTCACATTACAAACCTAGTACCATCGGATTACAAGCCGCTACTACCTTCGGTGAGTGTCCCCGCTGTAGCAAGCTAGCGCTGCTGCTAGCTCCCCGTTGCTGCTAGCTCCCCGTTGCTGCTAGCTCCCCGCTGTAGCAAGCTAGCGCTGCTGCTATCTCCCCGCTGCTGCTGCTGCTGCCTGCGTCGGGCATCGAGCCGGGGCTGGTCCTGTTATCTTCTGTGGTTGTCGGGGAGCTAGCAGGAAGCTAGCAGGGAGTTAGCAGAGAGCTAGCAGCAGCGCTAGCTGGCTACAGCGGGGTGCTAGAGGTGACACCCACCGAAGGTAGTAGCGGCTTGTCATCAGACTTTTACGGTATTTGTAACCCAAACCTTAGGATTTGATCAGTTTTTCGGGGGAAGGGGGGTATGGAGTTTTTCTTGATCCGATGTGAGGACCATGGACAGGGATGTTGTTTGCGTACAGAATGTAAAACCCTTCGAGGCAAATTTGTCATTTGTGATTTTGGGCTGTACAAAATAAACTTAATTTAATTTAAAAAAATGAATACCACGTGGTATAAATCCTCAGCGCTAACCGTGTTTACTGCGACCATAGTGAGCGTCATAGTTCAGTGCGTTAGAAAGTGACGCCAAGGGTCCTGAACAAGCACGACTATGTGAAGCGTTATGATGAGAAACGCTTTTAAATCGCATAAAAGCCATGTATCTTACCTCTGTTCAATTAAATAATAAAACATGAAAAATCTTTGCTACAGTGAAGTCATACAATCCGTGAAAGTTATACAATTGCGGCCTCTTTGTCTATTGATTTCCCCGAGGAGTCCAACACAGTTAATTTAAAACAGCTCATTTTCTGAAGTGAAAGTCAAAGGAAGAGAGATAAAGAGGGCGAATGAAAAGGAGGACGGGAGCAGGAGAGGAGAAAACAAGCTCCACTATGCTGAAGATGGTTGCCATCGGTTTTTCTGTTTTATACTGTGCATTTGATGGCAAACGTTGATATAATACATACTGCCTTTTACGCACATTGTTATTTTAGAGAATGTGTCATATTGTATAAAATGGCACAGGACAGATGCAAATGGTTGTGTAACAGTGGACCAGGCATTTCGCTCTAGGTTTGATTGATACCATGAATGCAACAAAGGGGAGCATACTTCAATGATGAATGTATAATTTGTACAGAAATACTGACAGTTCTCTTGCTAATCCAAGAGGAAGGAAAAAAAAACATTTGAACCATGAAATCAGGCATAAAGGATCCCAAGCCAACAAGCTGCTCGATCCATTTACCTGACTGTCTGGATCACAGTAGGAGTGGGAGGAACCAGGAGGCAACAAATCCCTATTGAGCTGTACACGAGTGATGAGAAGAATTAAATCAATATTACATTTTCTTTGTTCACTAACTTCCTCAAATCCTCACCTGCACTCTTCAAACGTATGAGCTGCTGTATTTCCACTAAAACTATTTATGCAAAATGAAAAGAACAGCAAATATTGGAATTTTTATAAAAATGTCAATGCAGACCACCGTTTACTGTCTGTGAAAGTAATCAATATTATTATTATAATACAACAGGTGAAATGTTTAAAGATCTGAGATTGGGAGCATTTTCATTAAACGGCTCTCAACATGTCAATGGTGAGCTGGCAGCTAACGATGCTAACAGAGCTAACTGAGGGGGATCGGAGGTTTTGTTGTAATCGGTCTTTACATTAAAAACTTTTTTACATTAAAACTGTTACACTAAGGTTCAGAGTGTTAAATACAACACATTTAATAAGAAAGGGGTTGCTTTTAACGACCTCACAGAGAATAATCGGCTGTTACCCAGAGCTCATCACAACATTTTAGTGTCTTTTGGTTCATCATTTTGTTTTCACATTTCTGGTTCTGTCTCACGGCTCTCATCACGTTCAAATATTTGTGCTTTTAAATTTTACATAAATAGTTTTAGTGGAAATACAGCACAGCCAACATTTGGAGAGTGCTTGTGAGGATAAAAGGAAGTTAGTAAACAAAGACAATGTGATAATGATTTAATTCTTGTCATTGTGCAAAAAAAGAGAGATTCTGACCTGAAAGAAGAGTGCGTATGGAGGACATTTTGATGTAATGTTGGCGCAAAAGGAAAAGTATAAGGGGATGATGAAAGATATTACAGCCTCAGAGATTAATGAATGTCCATACCAAACAGCAATCCATCTAGTGGGGATCTTTAACAGACCAGCTAAGTGATGGCAGCACCATTGTGGTGGAAACCCAAAAAGCAAAATAGAAAATAACATTAAAATTAAAAATGTTTTCTCCAAATAACTTATTTTCTATCAGCTAGATTCTGCTCGATGTCTGTTTTATGAATTGCACTCAGACATATCTCATTTATGTCATTGTTAGTATACAGTTGATGGCTTTCAGACAGCAGTCTTTGTGAAGTCCAAACCCACCAAAGTGTATTTTAATCAAGGTAATGATGGCTCTCACTGTGCACGGCAACCATGACGGTCTGGTTTGGTCAGTTTGGTTGGCCAACGCTACGTGCAAATGAACCTCTGTCTTCATTTGTCATTGAAGTTGGAAAGGAGGAAAAACAAACATCCGTACAGGGAGCAGATAATTTGATTAAGTGCCGAAGGCTTAACTAGTGCCAGTTATTGTGGATAGGAGATGAAGAGGCCGTCCGGGGTACAACCAATCTGATCACCAAACAGAGCTGTGACAAATAGCTCTGACAATCCTGTCAGCGGTGCACGCATTGGGCCAGAGTGTCTGATGCTGAATGGAGACCCGCCAGGCCCTGTGTGACAAATTGTCTCAGAATGACAATCTGTCTGCCTGCCCACAAACTTTCAGCTGTCAAATATTGTGGAGTCAGTGCTTAGAGATTATGGAATAAATACCATATTTCATCTCTCTTACAGTCTTCCCTTCCCCCGTTTCCTTTCAGCTTTTCTTTTTGCATAATGGCTGCCTCATATATATTATACAACTATATTAAACTATACTAAATGTGGTACCTAAGTTAGTATTGATCAACAAGATAAGTGGTCTAATCCCTGTAAAAATTCTGTGAAATGTAAATGGAACATGTGCAAAAAGCTGATGAGCCTTACCTATATTAAATATAAAGACCTAAGTATGGGCAATGACACCTGCTCAAGGTGGTCACATGATGAAGCTCAGCAACTGGGAAGCAGACAACAGAATCACTGCTCCAACTTCAGAAAGGATGTAACGCACAGGCGCCTTTGAAGAACCAGTGGTCCTGTTGTTTTTTGGATCTTACAAAGCCATTGTTAGGTTTGTAACAGTTTTTTTTCTTATGAGGACGGCCTCATTGACCCATATTCCTGACCAGTGCAGTGTCTTTACTGGCATCAACAGCTCCTGCAGAGCGCGACCCTCATTCATTTACATTGTAAACAGCTATTCACTGGTTTTAAACCACAAACCGGTTAGAAGCATCCCACACCCAACTATGCAGACAGTCACCTTTGCAAGGTTATTCAAAAGTTATCACTTCATATTAAAATTCAGATTAAGATGATATATTCATAGTAAGACATACTCTACAATAGTGTAATTTACCTGGAAATACCAAGTGCATTAAGCGCGTTATTTAAGAGCAGATAAAAATCTCTCTTACTTCACCCTCAGGTCTGATTTTAATATAATCAGAATCAGACTTTATCGGAAGAGTGGAGGTAATAGTACCATTAGAGGATGTATAACAGGCATCAAGGTACTCATCCTCTACTTGTTGAAGTTATAACAGCAGCAACGTTCCCCAAATGAAAATATGTCTCGTGAGTCCCACTCTGCTTTCTAACAATACTCCTGACGATGTTTCCCAGGGAACATGTCTCACTCCTGACATGCCTCGACCGTGCAATCAGTCTACTCAAATTAGAGGTTTGCGGGGACTAAAACAAAGAACCTAATGTGCAATAATAAGATGACATTTTCACATCAAATTAGCAGTGCATGTGCGTGCATTGCTTTCTCATCCTTCTTCCACTAAGTATGCAAACCGAAAATAATTGTAGGTTCAGTCCAACCTAATCACAGAAACACAATGGTCCTTTGTTGGATTTACTTGGCCAAGTTTTGAGATATTAGTCTTTGAGATTTCCGCTTGACCCCCCCAACACAATGAAGGTAGCTGGAATTACGTTGGTGGTGTTCGCTGTAGTGAAAAATAACATTCGGAAAACTACATCTCTTTCTCGAAATAATGCCTCGACTCCTCCGTAAAATCCACTCTGTACAGATTTTATTGGAACTACTTTCTGCTGAAAAAAAATAGTCCCAGTGAAAATTGTTGACAGCAACATCTGTTAGGCAGTATTACTCAACACAGAAACACTATCTCGGTCCCTCTGCATTGCCATAGGGGCTGATAATCTTGAGAGATATGTAATGAAGGAGCTTCAGCTCTCTGCTCACAGGCTAAACAAAGCCTGTATTCTTAGACTTGCAGGACCAGAGGCATTCACAGTAGATTTCTAAGATCAAGGCAGATTCATGCACCCAATATATATATAAAAAGAAATACATAATCCTGAATGGGATGTCGGTATGCCTTGAATACATAGTATCAAAACCACAGGGAAAGTGTTGAGCCCCATACTGCACTGATAATTAAACTGTAATTCCAGTTCAATAAAGGATAAGCTTATTGGAGACAGACTGGTGTGAATAATTAGCTGTGACAGTGTCACATGTGTCCTGTCACGAAACAACACAGCAAAGGTCTCAACGGGTTCTGTGCTAATAAAACACAACAGCAAAATTAAAGATATAATTGCATAAATGCATGGTCAAACAAAAAGCAGCGATCATCATCAGCAGCGGTGCGTGCCACAGAGCACAAAGTGTAGAAAAATGTGAACGCAGAGCTTATTAGAGAACAAGCTGTAGGAGTGCGGTAGCCTATAGAATGGATTTCCAATGAGGCAGATACACATTAAAGTGAGCCTAATGTCAGCATTTGCATAGACACATACAATTTGAATAAGGCTTTAATGTATTTTCACACCCATGCGTGTTTCACAGTAATGCCACAGATGTCAGGTGCTGTTTTCTTTTCTTCTCGTCTTTGTCATTCAGGGCATCCCTTTGGTAGATTCAGAGAAGACCCTCTGGCATTAACATAACTTCTGAAGTTTTCTAAACAAATATTGACGGGGTTAGGTTGTGTTAGGAAGATGAAAATCAGCCTAAACACACTGGAGCAGTATCTTTGCACAGAACAGCCCAGTATACCAAAGAATTATGTCCATATTGGACATGGGATTTCACACAATGGTGCAATGTTTATTCATTTAAAGTTGGGCATCGATGGGCCTCTGCAATAGAGACAGCTCAACAATAAATTACACACAGAATAGCACAAGACACAAACAATCACAAACTATGACAAAATAACTGACCGGCACCGGAGCAGTCATTTCTCTATACAAACCTGTTTTGATAGTTGTGTGAGGTTCTACAACACATTATATGTGTCAATGATATTGAATGCATGCAGCTTGATAAGACACACATTTTCTAATCAGTTTCTTTTGCAACCTTGCTCCCTATTTTAACATGTTTGATTGAACAGAGAGCCGGCATGTTTTTACTTCTAAAACCTGTCCAATGCTTTGTCCATTAAGCTTTAAATGTAACTTACCAGCTTCTCTGGAGGACTGGGTACTGGAAGAAAAGGTAACAGGAGTTTTCAAACCATGCTACTATTGATCGAAACTGCTGACAGTTGGCTGACAGAACAGCTACCGGATACATACGCTGCAAGACATGATTCTGGTAAGTCATGAATATACAAACTGACGAGAAATGGGCCAAGAACGGAGCCCTGTGGGACTCCTATTTTATTCTCTTTGGTAGCAATCCATAACAAGCCATTGAACATGACCTTAGCATGCTGGCTTCATAAATCAGACTATTATTTTACAAGAAAGGTAAACCCTCTTGACAATCTTCTCTTCACTGCAAAACAGAACTTCAGCTCCCAGAGGGATGAACAAGAAGAGTTTGAGGTGATGGCTGTCCAGATGATATCTTCCACTTTGCCTGGAGGAAGTCTTCAAATAGCCACGGATAGCCCTGAGAACACTTCATCGCACCAGCGTGTGCATGCAGAATCCCAGATGAAGCGAGGCCGTTCTTTGGTTTTCCCTGATGAGCTAACTGAACAACAATCTGCTGAAAGGAAACAGAGCAGTTATACCTAAATCCCAGCACTCAGGGCACTTGACAGCGTTACACAAAGGACACAGAGAAGAAGAAGCAACAAAGGAAGTGCAGGAGAATGTCTTCTTGCCATCAATAAGTGATGTCATTGTGCGAGCATCCAGAGTTTACAACAGATAGAAATTCCACCAACCAAAGCAGCAGCTGGATGATTCACCAGTTCCTGACCGGTCTTATCTTGATGATTATCTTTTGGTTCTTAATTCACACTTGTGGGTCTGAAGGACCCTTCAAAACAACATGCAATAAGTCCCTTAAAGTCCCTCACTGACAGAATATGAACTTTATTCAACCAACATGCTGAGCTCAACATGGCTGATTCCTTGTTATCCAATACAGCCAAACTGTGAGCACGTTACACCTCCAACAAAGACGTTTAGAACTACAGCATGAACCAAAATCATGTAGATTCAATATATGCAACCAACGTCACACAGTCACAGTATGGATAATCTTTTATTTTACAGGCAATCATAATCATTCTGACATTTCCTAAACAAAAGAATATTACTGTCTTGTTTCCAGTCTCAGCAGACAGAAGTCCAATAAGTACTATGACATTTATTCTTGTCGCATTTTAACTTCAATCTTATGAAATTGTGATTTTGTATTAGTTTTGTATTGTTTCATCCTCATCATCTTTGAGACCTCATACCTAAGACTCTTTGTAAGGTGGCCATGTTGGGCATTCAGATGCCTCATGAGAACAGTGCAAGGTGGGTTGATTGACAGCTGGTGCTCGTTGACTAATTACATTGTCCTTTCAATGCAGTCGAGTGCTGGACCTCTGAAGACTTCCACACGCTGCGTTCAGGCAGCTATTGTCCGCTAACCTGCGTGGGAAGCTGTGAGCGACTGGACCGCGCGCCGGCCGCTCATCATCTGTTTTACTGTCAGAAGTGTGTGAGCAACAACAACATGGTCTGTGGACGGCTGCTGTGTCGCGAGAACTCACAGGTAAAGCAATTTAATATTACATATTTTATATGTATATTGTCTTCTTGATGTTACAATTCTCATTATCCTCTATTTATAATGGTATTATGACTTTACTCTCATTGTCGTACACGTTTAGGATTTAACATTTCTCAAATGTCGCATGACATTTCAACCTTGTTATTCAAAACCTCGTTTCTCATCATATTGCAAGCGTTACCTCTAAATGTTTGATTTGTTTTTTGAAAGTTCTTCCCCCAGGAGGGTCCCTAGTGCTTGCTTAAAGCCCATGATGGCAGAGTGCCGCTAGTTTGAATCTCATGTCTTGCAGCTTAAGCTTTAAGAGCAACTGGACATTTAGATTCACAGATGTTGAGGACAAATGCCTTTTGAAATGATTTGGGGTTATTTATGAATGTAAGGCGATGTAATGGATTTCCCAACGGTGTTTTAAAAGAGTTGTGTGAATATTCAGAGTGTAAGAAGCCTTGAGAATTTGTTCCCATCCCACATGTTAATGTTCTGTATTCATATTCATTTTGAAATGTTTCTATCAACTGTTAATGTTTTGTGCAGATGGTGTTTATGGTTAAATGACCTCAACAGCACATAAAACTAACCTGTTGAGGGCAAAGCAGGAAATTGTTCGCTGAATGAAACATGGTGTAAAAGCATTTGCTCATCAGCATTATTATTTACATTTTCAGCGTGAATATGAAATGCCTTTGTTAAATGTTCTCTTATAGCTATATATATATATATATATATATATATATATATATATATATATATATATATATATATATATATATATATATATATATATATATCCTAATGTCTCTCTTTTTAAACTTTGACTTGAATATGTGAGCTTGTCCTCTTCTCCTCTACCAGTCCGAGGAAGTCGAGCAATTATTGAGTTACTTAAATGAAAATTGAACAAACTGTCCTAAATTGCAGAGACGGGCAACTTTAACTGAAGGTCACATTTGCATACGCATTTACCTCGATTGACTTGTAACCTGAACACCGGGCGGCTCGGAGCGAGTGAGTGGTTCCCGTGACAGCGGCAACATGCTCGAGTGCCGGCGAGCGAGCCTCCGGCTGTGTAAAGACTCCCGGTAAAGTGTTTTTTCACAGATGCTGAAGCTCCTTTTCTTTTTCTTTTTCTTTTTTTATTCAAACAGCAAGCCTTGCCTCTTGCAGAGAGCGCAACAGGCGACGCACACACCAACAATGACAAAAAGTGCCTTTGCTGCAGAAATGTCATGCAAATTGATTCGTAACTGAATGTGGAATAAAGCAGCCACGGTGTCTCAGGTGAGGAGGAGAGCAACACAGAGATCACGTCGTCAGTCTCTGCAGGCGGGGAAATGGGGCACTGATGGCCGCTGCCCTCTTTCTCGTCTTGACACATTTAGATCCTGAAGTGAAACTCCTCAAGCGAGAGGACTTTTTTTTGAATTGGAGCCCATTTTCTTTGTTTTTTTTTTACTTCTTAAAATTCCAGATAATGACCATGGTGTTGATTTTTATTTTTTTTTAAATGTATTTCGGGCCTCTCGCCCCCCCACGAGCAATATGTGACCGACTCCCATTAATTTAATCATACTCTTCACCCGTGGTACTTATCGGTGGGTCATGCCCCATTATAAATACAGTTTTCTCTGTTCAGGCACACGGGGATTCCCAGAAGGGTTGAAGAGTAAGTGATTAATTTGATTGGCTTTCCCCTCCGGCGGTACAGCCACAGACTTGGCGAGAGTTTTTTCATTGTGCTCAGCAGATGGGAGCTGCTACTGCGCTCCTCCAGAAATTTTATACAAGTACAATCTCACCTCTAAGCTGTGCTTTGACCAACACCTGGTTTTACTTCATGTTTTCCTCCTGATTAAACTAATCAATATGTTATGTAGGGTAACACATGATGCTTTACGTTTAATGGTAAAACGGTGTTGTAACCCCACGTGTATTAACTCTTAAATTCAAATGTTTAAATTGTTAGCAAATATAGTATATGTGTTATGAAATTTATTTATTTTTTTAAAGATATACATCAACTTTAAACACATATCCGGACATTATGAACACATATGATGAAGATAAAATGTGTCAAACAGGGTTAAAATGTGAAATACTCTCACAATGTGGTATGATCTGCTGGGTGAGTTACTTTTCATCCTTGTTTTTTATCTGGCAGAGCCCATAACATGTGTAAACATGTTCTAAATCCATATCTGGTGTAATGACAATGAATTTAATGACAAAACACAATGATTCACTTTGCTAGGCTCGTTGCTAAAACATATACCTAAATCATTGAAATCCTGCAAGAATAATACAACTCAATAAGTTAATTAGTTTTGTAGAAGTTCAGCAATGCTCTGCAGATAGCTCAGTAAACCTGATTCTCTGAACATGCCCCACTTCTAAATATACAATCTGTGGGTGTGCTCAGCAGAAGACACAGAGACGTTGGTGTGGACTGAATGACGGTCCAACCGCTCGCGATGAGAAGAAACTCACTTTGTAGGAGGTGGACAAATATGAGTCTTTTGAAGAGAGAAAGATACACATGTTACATATGAATATTTAGAACATATCCTCCTCATATATCTTGTTTTTGAAGGACGATGGACACAAATACTTAGTTATAGGGTTCAAAACAGTTTGAAATAAATCATAAACAAAGACATATATACATATATACACACACATATATATATATATATATATATATATATATATATATATATATATATGTGCAGTATACCATATATATGTATTTGTACTTGCATTATTACGTTATTATATTATTATATCAGTCATAATTAGTGCCACGATCACAATTATTTCTGGGACAGTATTTCCTCCAACAGAACTGTTGTGATACGTCAATGTACACCAACAGAACAGTGTGTTATGCATTACCTGAACACATGCTGCTTTTACATGACACACGGCGGTTTGAAGGAGCGTGTTGTCAGGATGAGATTAAGGATTGGCTCCGGAGTTCCTTCGTCCTCTCGTCTGCCCGACGGCCACTTTGCTTAACCCACCGCGATCACAGAGCAGAGAACGCAAAGGGCGGCCTCGTGCACGCCAACGTGAACCCGAAGAGAGCGGGAGACACCTGCGTCTATGCATATCACATTAATCTTGTTACAGCCCCGTCCTCTTTCTTACTGTTAAATATGCATTAAAAAGAATGGAGTCATTGAGTATATTTGGCATATAAAAGATATGGGCTCATCATTAAAAATCCATGTAAGCCCTTTAAAGCTGAAGAGAGGTGATTTCATGCTTGACTGCATCATTTCGTAGCCGCTACACTCCACCTCCACCACAATAGAAAACACACACACACACACACACAGCATCAGACAGTGACGTCCTTGGTTCTGCCTCCCCCGTGCGAGGCTCGGCGGGATGGATGCGGTGTCTGAACTAATGGAGCAGGGAGAACACAGGCTGGCTGTGAATAGAAGGAGGTGGAGGAGAGATCAGGGTGCTCTTGAAGCACCTCTTTGCGTTCGCACAGCAGCGGGTTACCGTCATCACGGCGTTTCGGGGGAGTGGAGTAATATTTAGTGGCGAGGGCTGCCGGATCTCCCCCAGGGGAGGGGAGGAGGGGGGGGGGGTTTACAAGCGGAGAAGCTCCCTCTGGACTATTTGGGGCTGCGATTTAAAAGATCCCTCCGATTGTGTTGTTTACGTGCGACTCTGCTCTCGTACATCAGCTGAAAATATGCTGCTAAATTAGACTTGTGCGCTAATGACACGAATGTGCCAAAAAGTCCCCTAAAGAACATCTGCGGTTCCATAACCATAAAAAACATTTTGCCTCTGATTAATGTGGTATTCTTAGGCTCATGGCTCTCCTTAGCAGACCACCAGACGAGATGTTCAATCAACTATGCATGACTTGACCTTAATGGATTTTTCACTGGGAGGCTTGGGTTGGTTATTAGGGAACCAGCTCATGTGGAACAACCTTGTCCCCTTGGGAGGGGAATTACACCAGTTCAGAGGAAACCCACATTATGGCACGCGGAGAATAGAGGAAAGCACCATTTCCCTTTTGACTCGCACACGTCTTTCAGTTCAAAATGTGCCAGCTGTGTGATCTCGTGAAGAAAAAATTCCATCGGCTGCTTGATTACCAAATCCCCGTCCTTTCTTTACTAATTTATAGTTGGTGCTGTTGGCCTTTTGGCTGTGGCGCTGTTCATTTGTCTTCAGCGCTTAATGTCATGTCTCGTCTTTTCACGAGATATTCCTGACATCAAAATCAGCTCTTTGTTAGATGTAATTAAAGAAATGTGCCCTTGATTTGGCCTAATGTGTGCCCACGTGTGTACAAACGAATAGCGCTTATTAAACCTTCTGCTTCTTTTATTTTTTTATGTTGTAGCGGAGATTAAATGGTCGCCTTGTGCATCTGGTTAAAGCGAGGGCCGTTACCGCGTCCCCCGACCAGAAGCCTTGATCACCGAGCTCTGTTTACCTCATTCCAATTCGCACACATCGGTAAATAAACAAACAAAATGGGCCGGTGTTGAATTAATTTTCTCCTCCAGCTGTGTACTCTAATTGGGATAATAAGCTGAAAGGTTATCAACACTCCATGAGGCATTATTCTAGCACCTAGCTCCATCTCTGCCCCCCGCCCCCCTCCTCCCTCTCTTCTCCAGCAGTAGACTGGGTCTGTGCTACAAAGTGAGAAATTACACAAAAATCCTCTGTCTATGAATGCAACACAACCCGACAATAAATGTTGGCGGGGGGCAAAAAGATTCATCCTTATTGATTCGAGGTTGGAGAGTCAACTGCATCAATTTAAAAAAGAGTGAAGCAATTAAAATGACATTAAAGGTGTATATTTTAACGGAACAATACTCGTACGAAATCCTTTTAGGAGATCCGGGTTTGACTCACAAAAATAAGTCGAAATACAAACAGTTCAGAAGGTAAATTGTGCTCCAACTCCACCTGCTGAGGAAGACCATGAGATGTGGATGAAAGCTCAGAATCAGCAAGTCAGTGGACCTTGATTCGTTGTATCATCTCGCCAGGAGAATCACGCAATCGCTCGCATATGTCCGTGAGTGAGCGCGCCGGTCAGTCTCTGTCCACAGATCATCTCACATTCTGCTTCTGCAGACTGGATGACGTCTGCTTCTGTACGATATTGCGTGTGCGGTGTTCTGGATGCTCAAGCAACTCTCCGAATTGTTGTTTTACACTGCCAGACTCCTCACCTGCTACTCTAAAACTAAACAGCCGTCCGGTAGGCTGTTATATAGCCTATATATAGCACAGCTGAGTGCATTGCCAACCCCAAGCCACGACCACTCAGTCGGCGTGTGGCCTAAATTTGAATGAGGCGCCCGTTAAGGCGGATTAAATGTTGTTATTCAATATATTCTTTCTCAAACTATATCTTGTCATTTGTGTTTTGACGAGTGAAAAGGAAATCGTTCCACGCTCTCTCTTTTGACGCTCAACGCTAGTTAGCATCATTACAATTATGACTCTGTTTACAAAGACATTCCTCTTCGTAACATGTCAACAATGAAATTAATTGAACAATTCCAAAGGCTGCTGCACTGGCTTCCTCGCTGATGGCGGGTAAGTAGTTTACACGGGAGGTGATTTTCCTGCTGAACCAAGTTAGCAAGGAAAAACAGGTTGCTAATGCGGCCATTACAGGCCTAATTGGACCGTGAGGGAAAGTAGCACACCGGGCTTAAACAAGGCCAAAACTCCTCAGTCATGCTAGCAGCCCCGCGAGACTGTAATGCTGATTAGGCTCCAGCAAATAAAGTCATCGGAAGGATGAAAAGCGTCTAAAATAACCATTACTGATGGCGATGCTGAACATGGAGGAGTTCAGAGTTCTCCACTTGTATTAATCTAACCTGTGTTTTGACACTAAAACTCTGATCTGTGGACATGCTAATCGTAGCGGGATGCTAACAGTTGCAGGTTAATATCTGCGTCACATGTCACATTTCCTTTGAATAGTGCAAGAAGAGACTTAAATACCCACGTTAGCATCCCTGTAAGACGAGTATCAAAACATACCGCAAAACTGCTTATTTTATATCATCACCACTATCGATTTAATTTTAAGGTAGGTGCTGGAGAAGAGGCTGTAATTTAAATCTAGTTTGTCATTGCTAAACGTGCTTCTTCAGCCTCAGCTGCACTTAGGCCCCGCTGTGTTTCAATTTAAATGCTAAACATAGTTAAAGATTCTACTGTTAGCATGTTCATATAAGCAACTGGATTGTATTCGTTAATATAGGATATTGCTGTTTAACATATATAAACAAGACTGTATTAGCATGTCACATTAGGAGAATGAAAGCCTTTGCTTTTACGTGTGGGACGATAATTACCCACTAGAAAAGGAAATTGCTGCGTGAATAGAAATACCTCTAATCAATACCCTTATTACCACAAATATGAGGCAGGAGAGGGTCCTCTGTTTTTCAGGATGTTCATCGTACGACACTTCGAGCCGTGTCGACAGCGGTTCTGTTTGATGAAGAGCTACAGAGACGATAACAGACCACCCAAAATGAGGTACATCGCTTATGAAGAGACTCAAAGCTCGGTTGCATTACATGATACAGATCAGAGACACGGCATCCCCTCACCCCCGCCACTGTAATTATGCACCGCAATGGTGCCAACGCATGTAAATCAGCCACATTATTACAACTGACAGTATGGACTCATCTCTTCATCACTTATTCAGCGCGAGGCAATTTTCCAAGACTTCCCCAGATGGTTGTCAATTAAATGCAAAATGGAAAAGAGATCCAGTCCAAGCTCCAAATTGATATCTCCAAGTCATAGGTTGGATGGTTGCGTGAAAGCTTTGGAATAAAGTATGGGGGTCCCGGTCTCATATCTATCTGACAGAAATGACAAAGAAAAATACATGTTTTCCCGGAGATATTTTCCAAAAAGGATGACAAAACATCCTCGTTGGCTTTTATGGAACCATTTATTTCCACTTTAACATCACCCGCACTTCTGAAGGTCACTTAGGTTTTCCTTAAAAGTGGCCATTAGCCCGGCTTTCAGAGACGGGGACCTCTCGTACGAGAAGCACCACTCGACGCAAAGAGCTTTTGTCCTCTGATCTTTCTGGTCCGCATGCAGAGCTGCAACACTAAAACAAACACATCACGCAGGGTTGAATTACAACGTGTCCACATAGAGCATCTCTCTTGTTTTAAATTAATAAACGCCGCAAAGCGTCAAGCGTGTTCACAACGCGTGTGTTCGATCAACAGCCTTTGATAATTGTTATTATTAAATCGGACTTGCTCACAGAGTGCATTGCTTGACGATGTATAAAAGCATGGCACTAAGTCCCGCTGCGCCATTCACCCGCGTCTTCTAATTGTAGATAGCTCACAACTGTGATTTGTTTTGTTTTCTTTCTCTCTTTCTCTTGTTTTTATTACTTTCCGGTCGTTTTCTTTTAGTCCATTTGCGTCGGACCCTTTTGCTTAAAAGCACTTGATGAAAAGGTCGGACTTGACCCGACTGAACTGCGACTGCTGACTGACAACCACAGCTGTGAAATGAAAATGAACCTCACAGTTATGTAATTGCTTACTTTTTATGTAGCAAAATTTCTTTTGTGAGCCCCCCTGTACTTTTCAAATTGTGAAGGAATAATCCACATATTAAAAGGTACCGCCTCCCCTTCTGTATTCACGCCGCACGCCGCACATTAAACTGTGTGAGACATGGCAGCAAAATTGGCTTTCAAGAATCCCCGGGTGTCAGTATTGACACATATATTATGTTGTTAAGTGAAATGGGACTTGGACTGTTTGGTCCCCTTGTTATTCACAGGACAGGAATACAATTGCCTCTTATTTTCACACCATGAAAAGAAGTGATTTTTATCAGTTTTTGGGGCCGTGACATGATCGTGATACACTGTGAGTTACTGCTGCCGGAGACAAAACAAAACCACAACGTGTTCCCTTTCATTATATCCTTCATATAATCTTTTGTGTTGTTGATTCTCTCTCCATGAGAAAGCGATCGTCTGTCAATTGCGTGACTTTTCTACATATCAATAGTTTTTCCAGAGGGTTTTCGTCCAGGCTCCAGGCTGGGTGCAGCAAAGAGACAGCACTTTAGCGTTGATTTAAAAATGGGACGTTTACAGAAGCCGGTCCACGTCAGTGTCTTCGTGACGTCGGATGACTTGGACGAGGATGCACACCTGTCAGCGCATGTGTGTGTGTGCGTGAACTGCAGGAGAAAGTAAACTTAACTGGGACTCAGTAAGTATCACAAGTGTACGTGTAGTACTTCTGATCAGTTATTCACAATAATATTGAAATCAAACAATCACCATTCATGTATGCTTTATAGACGAGCTAATAGCTGGCTTGAATCATATTGTATGAACATAACTTTTTATTTATCTATTGTTGCATCTCCATATTGTGATTCTACTGATTCTGCGAATACGTTTCCATCAACACTATCTGGTCAGAGGCCTGAGCTTCACACTAGGAGCTTCATAGCTCCTCTCTAAAGTCAGTCAGCTTTGGCCGTGTTTCCTCTCGGTACATCCATAGTGTATTTGTTTGTTTGAGCCTGACTCCACTGCAATCCGCCCGGTGCAAACTCTCTCACTCTCAATGCTCTGCCATGTCGTGAGCCTCCGTGCATCAATGCCAGACGCCGAGAGGCGCTGACCAACCGACGGTATTTGAGGATTCGGGAGTGAGACCGGCTTGTTTTTCACAGACCTAAATCTTGTAAAGATTTCTCCTAACCCTGATGATTATCATAAAAAAAGTTATCGTGTCCTTCAGCCTCACTATAAAGCTGTTTTTCATACTGACCCCTTCAGTCTGAGCTGTGATCCAAAATACAATATTGTTGTTGTTGTTATCCGAGTCGTCCCGCACGGTGACCATACTAAAATAGGAAAACAGAATAAACAAGACAATCTTGTCCAGGTGCACCTGCACATGATCTGCAGCAGGGGAGGACCGCTTTGTCTCGACGGTGCTCCGTGATGAAAGACTCTGCTGGAGACTCTGCTGCGAGTCGCAGAGGTTTATACTGATGCGACGACTATAAAAGATGCCCTACCCTTTGCTTTGATTTATTAGCTACTTCTCCGTGTAACTGTACCCACATTCGACAGATACATATTGGTCACAGCCCCCTATCGATTTTTTTCCACAGTTAAATGGATGACTTTGTTTAGTGGTGAAAAAGTGAGCAATTTTACCCGCACTAGCAAGCTGTTTAATAGGCCCAAATCTATATTTCATTAAAATGATGACACATCGCACCTCCAGCCTTCTCCTAAGTCTTGTTCTATCGATCTCCAACAGTTTGGGCCTCGTAGTGAATAATAAATCGTCCCGGCACACTTTTTAAACACTCACCTCCAATTATACATGTAATGAAGCACCGGAGTCACACAGGAGGGAATCACCACGCCATGAATCTCAATCCTTCAAGAAGTGTTATGGAACAATCATGAGGGCCGCGCGCAGCAGATGGACAATGAACACCATCGAGGAACGTTCTCACCTGATATACTGTATGTTCCCTCACAGGAGAGGAGAATCCATCTCACTTAGCCGCTCATAGTCCCCCCCCCCCTTTTCTTTTTGTTGGAGTACCAAAAATCAATATTCTCTTTTCAATTTTTTCTCTACTCATACACACTGCCGCTCTCACGTGCCCTGAAGGATCGCAGGGAAAAGTCGGTGCTTTATATAGGTTCACAATCATGTTGCCGCACGTGAATGGATGACCTTTGCTGTCCCAAAACACCGTGAAGTGTTTAGCTGAGAGAGACAGACTTTTCCTCGCATCTCTTTTCTTTCATTTTATTTTCACGCAATTAAACCCGAGTACGGGGCCAGAGAGGCTGAAACAAAGATGAGGGAATGCTTCTGTGATGGGAACCGGCTTAGTTTATAAGGAATACTGGCCAATCTGTTTGCCTCTGGAGGGTAAACAAGTTTGACATTTGGTGTTGACCTTATCACTTCTATTAGGCTGCTTATTTTCTTTTTTTCTGACAGAGATGGATAAAGGTGCTTTTTCTCATTTCATCATATAGAATGATGCCGGGTAACAAGACATCCTTGTTAGGTCAAAGCATATTCACATTTACATGTTTCACTGGGACTGTCATATCTGAGGCGAGCTCCTACAGAACGAGAGCCGCTCTAACTGCAGGTTAACTGAAACATTTTTTTTCCCCATTTGACACGTCAATGTGTCATGATTTTTAAATAACAGTATGTGACATTTTCATATAAGTGAAAATATCTATACTCCCCGGTGGCAGTTAACAGGAAACAAGGACCAATGTCACAAATGCTTTTGCTGCATTACGGCTGGCGTTCCCCATTGGAAAATACTCAGGTGCACATGAAATAACAATAAAAGCCGGTTAGCAACAGAGGCTAACAGTAAAAAGAAAAAGAGTGCTGCGGCCGACACAAAGGCAAACAGCAAATCAAAGAGACGTCACAGTAAACCAAACACACTGCTTGATTGACAGGTGACCTCTGGGAGGTGCAGTGCAGAAACGCCACAGCGAGATGCTAATCAGGATTAGCACCTGGGGTCTGTGTGGTGTGCAGGGACAGATAAAAGAATGGACGTGGACATTTGACCGGGACTGACCCAGACTTACTGCACATACCATAAATGAAACAAAGTATAATAAAAGTGCACTTGGATTGGAAATGTTCATACGCCAATAAGAACACATTCCAGAAGTGAAAGCATTTCTGCAGGCGCCCAAATTTCCCAACCGGTGTGCCATATCAGCATATGAAAGTCAAGGTGAATTATTAAAATGCACTCAGTAGAGTGCGTATCACCAGGTGTGTCTGCAACGACCAATGCTGTGATGTGTGACTGAATACGAAGACGTAGGTGTATACATTTACTCTCTTACGCAAATATCAGTCTACATATACGGAGAGGTCATTCATTTTAATGTTACCCAGAACTTTAGCAATTGTCCGACAGACTATTTGACTTGCCTCACCCTTCAATTCCAACGACGTCACAACCATTTGTCTTTGTTTACGCCTTTAGTCGGTCCGGCTTATTGCTAAACTAGCATGATTTCATCATCGCTACCGTGGCATGTTTTGGGTTCCTCAGTAAAACAGCATGCAACAGGACTGCAACCTCCCAAGCACCTTAAATAAATTGCTGGCATTTTCCACGGGTTTTTAGACACAGCAAAACGCTTTCCTCTGAACAGGAACTGTCTGTCCTGCTGTGTGTTTAGTTCTGTTAGCACTTAACAGAGCGCTTAGCTTTGTTAGCACAAACATAACGGAGGACTCCTGCCAGCTGCCCACAGCTAATAGCTCTCATCCTACCGACACGAAAAGTTGCCCTCTGTTGTAGTCAGCGCTCAGTTAGCGGAAGACACAGACATGCAATTGTCTTTTCAAATTAAGATACGAACGGTTCGTAGTGCGAAGTGGAAACAAGAGTCCAATCTAAAACACTTGTGTCCCACCGACCTGCCGGTTAAGATTATTGAGGAGTCATCCGTCAATGACGGCAAAAAACAATCAATAAATTGTCAAAATGTAGGAATCAATGTCGCCTCAAGACAAATACGAAGCTGCTCACGCATGCATTCACACACAGGAGCGAATACATAATCTTCTGCTGGATATAACAGAGTCTGCAGAGAGAGACTCGTGGAAGTTGATGAATCAATTTCCTCCACAAAGACTTAACCAGCCCAGCAGTCAAACAGCGCACATACTATGAACTATATCAAACAGCATATTCTCCATCTGTGTGTGTGTGTGTGTGTGTGTACACACTGCGGGATCAGGTCAACGGGTGCACCAGTAAATCTCCTGCCACTCCATATGGACCCGTGTTCTAGTGCTTAGCATTAGTAAAGTGGTTAGCTCAGGGTTTTTTTTTTTTCTTTTCTGAAGTTTCGACCAGATGTTTGAATAGCTCATCGCTTGGCTTTTGAATGGAAAGTTGGACGAGGATTCAAAAGCCATGAAGTTATTTCAGTATAACGAGGATGGCCTGTTTTTGTTGGTGAGACACTAAGGAGCAGCAGTGTGGTCACAAGTGTGCTGTCACACTACAAAAGAAGCAGGCGGCCATGGGGACATCAACCCACCTTGCACAGGGACCTGCCTGGAGTTTATTTTTGAGGACAACCCATCAAGATGGTATTTCTTAAAAAAGATGAGCTACTTCGTTCCTTTTTGCAGAACTATGCAACTGCTATTGGCTCCTTCGCTGGTAAACTGGCTTGATAGCCTTGTGCCCACAGATGCTCTCTAAAATCTAGCATGCATCAGCTGGAGTGCAGTTTGTGTAGGTACAGGAGTTAGTTCCTGTATATCCTTCAGAATTTGGGAAATCATCCATAATATAGGGCTATATCTGCCTATTTAATACAATAACTCATTGTGACTTATAGAAGAGAAATGTGCATGATCGAGGTTTAAGGTTCAAGGTTTTTTACTTTGTCATTTGTACATAGACCAACAGTCCAGACACATTGGGATTTATTTCACAGGATTCTGAGTCAGTTTTTTAAAATAGACACACTATAATAGGAAGGAGAAAGAATATAAACTATGGAGAAAAACACTATACATACAAACATACATACATACATACATACATACATACATACATACATACATACATACAAACATACATACATACATACATACATACATACATACATACATACATACATACATACATACATATGAAAACACTATACATACAGATGAAAAACACTGTCCATATGGTATAATATGTTGTACAGTTATAACTGATTTTTACATATTGGACAACATGTTCACGGCCATGAAGTTAAAGTGTCACAAATGCCAGAGCAAATGCATAACACATAAATATTTTGGTTTATTTAAGGCTCCATTTTGTTGTTGTTGTTTTAGGTCACGTTGGGGAAACATAACAAGCCATAAACACAACATTGATTAATCGTGACGTGACAAAGTTGATACGGCAATCGAAGTAGCAAACCTTTCTCTATTTACACTCAGTGGACATGTGGATCCAGTGTTTGGCTTTCTTTTACTGTAAAGAGATGGCAGCTCGAGCTGGAAGTAAGGTTGATGTGACGTGAACCAAAACAATAAAGGGTTGGACTTCAGAACCAAAACGCTTTACAGAGAAATGATCAAATACTCGGTCAAGTTAGAGGGAACCGTAGAGTTTGGTGATAATTCTCTGTGAATCTTTACGATGTGCAAGCTGCCTCTTTCACAGCAAACAAACTCCTTTGATCCGTTGGTGAAAGGAAAATACGACTGAGTGTCGATAACAGTCAACTATCCGTATTGATTTGGAGTATCTCTTTGCCGTTAAAAACAAAACAATCTTTAACATGGATTGATGGGGATGGAAAAGTGGGCGTTTGCACAGCTGTCTCTCGTCATGTACTAATTACTTCGGTAAGCCGATAATGGTTAACCCTGGTCTGAGAATGATTGCTGGTTTTATGCAGATTGTAGCAACCGTACCGGCCAGGGTTACCACTCCTGATTCTGTGGTACTTTTCCAAGCTTCTTAAATCAAAACCATCTTTCTCTTGTCAGTCCACAGACGCCGGGGCCTCATGAGAACACATTACAAGGCCTGCGCTTCCACCTGAACCCTGGCTTTGATTACGGGAAAGAGCAGGTGTGAATTAAACGAGTGCAACAGGATAGCTTCCTCTGAATAAATGCATTTTGATTATGAGCAAACATTGCCCTCCTTTGGCCCTCATTATGCAAATTAGGAATTGTATTTTAGGGGAAGGGAAGGGATGGAGGGCGAGGGCCATTTGTTTGCAGGAGGATTTTGCTCAGCCCAGCAGTCGCATATTGTTGATTAACGGACTAATGGACAGGCAGCGGAGAGGGGTGAAGTAATTTCATACCAATCACTATTCATTACTTAATGAGAGATGATGACTCGGGGCGCTCTCCGGCTCCAACGGCAGCAAAAGGCAAAGTTGATGAATCGGAATAATAAAAAAAAAAAAATCAGATCATTATTTACCTCTTTAAATTCACCGGGGCCATGCAACGTAATTAGGAGGCACATGGGAGGAAGATGGAACGAGGTTTTCTTCTTTTTTTCCGCAGATAGATAATCATTTATCATGACCTAATAGGATTTTAGTTTCCAGCTGGAACGCCGCAGCAGCCGTAGTCTTCACCTGTTGAACCAACGCATCATCAAGTCAAGCACAACGATCGACAGTATAGTTCACTGTTAGTAATGCAGCGCTGTGTGGGGGCTAATGAGCGGCTTCCCATTGACTTTGGAGATGAATGAACCAGAAAGAGTCCTCTTGTTGAACAATTTCACTTCATTACGTTGCATCTAATTTTTATTTTTAAATGACATATTATTCCTGGAGTTTGTGCAGTGATGAAGTGCTCCTAATCTTAAAGCAACGACACGTGGGAACATATTTATTTGAGCGACTGAAATGGACAATTTTGTCTTCGGCTAATGGATTGATAAATGGAGCGGAGCTAAACTTTAGGTTGTACATTTAGGTTTATTAGTATAATGAAAATATTCTTTGTCGTGCAGAGGTTGTTTGCAAAGTATACAGAACAATACAACAAGTTCATTATAAGCTGCATGTATCGTATCTCTTAGCTCTACCTGTGTCTTATTAGATTGATGGTAAATTATAATGAGGTTATTGATATTGACATTTTGTTTAAAATGAATACCTACTGAAATAAATGTCCTTGAAATGGTTCCTACATTGTTTCCTAATGCTGATGCCTTTGCCTTGTTTTATGTATTGCTACCATTGGGATGGAACACGATCATTGTCGCTTTAGTCCATGTATCAGTAACAGCTAGTGTAGCTCATCTTCAATATTTGTGTATTTGTTGCTAGTTTTGTAAGATTACCAACCCTGTATCTTAAATGGCTGAGGCCGTGAGACTCCTCTTTATTTCAAGGACAGAATAGGTTTGCCGTCGCCTTTCTAAACCTACGTTTTCTGACCTGTCGCTCTTGTTTTGTATTCTTATTACAAGCGCTGTCTCTTTTGGTTTCACCCTGCAAATAATGTGTTCCTGGATCTCAGCAGATCACTTGGTGGGTCAGTTGTGTCATGAATTAAAGCCATGAAATGAAACCGATGCAACTTCAATTCAAACTACTCGGTTATGGTTCAGAAAAGAATCAAACCAAAAGACACCAACTGTGTTGTTTTAAACGTTTGATATAACACCAACGCCGTCAATGTTCACATAAAGCAAAGTAGTCGAATAACTTTTATAGTGTCCAGCAAACCAAACACCCAAAGATAATAGTTTCATAAAAATATGAAAGGGTTTGGTACCTTGGTTTTGTACATGTCACGTCAATTTGTAAGTAATGATCCTTTATTTATTAAGTCTTCAGGCACGGTGTGGTTTGCCATGTTTTCAAAAGATTTCTGTTTCATATTATTTATTTACCTTTTATCATTTAAAAAAAAGCAGATATGTGGTTGATTTAAAGGATTTGAAGAAGCTTTCATGTCTTTCCTGCAGCTTTTTATGAAGTATTTTGGAGAACCATGTGAAACCTCAGCGCCCAGATGAAGAGCCAAAGTGCATATGGTCCAATAATCTAATCCATATGGTTGAAGTTATCACTCATGTAAACATCCACTTAAATATGCGCTCTCGTTCTCCTCGCAGTGTTGATCTACCATTACTGAACAGGTGCTGTTTGAAGAGTGAACTGTGTACATTGCTGAATCGCTCTTCTCCCCTGACAGGTTGGTGTGCGTCTGTGTGTGCGTCTGTGTGTGTGTGTGTCTGAAAAAGAGGTAAAGAAAAGTCATATTTCTGATCACTTCACCAATGTGCACTACTCCACAGTGGCAGAGAGACAGTTCGCCCACACCGGATTGATTTTGTTCTCACAGTGGATCGCATTGCAGCCTCAGTGAATCTGAATTATGCCGCCACAGTATTACTCTCAGAGGACTCCCGACTGTGTGGCCGCAAGCTTCACACTGTTCGAGCCTTTTATGTCCAAATATAATGACGATCATCACGCTTTCATAACTGTATTCTTAAAAGTTAGCAAAATTCGTAACAGTTATAAAATCTGAATCAGCTTTAATGGCCGTAGCATAATAGGTCATTTATATATGAGGTGCAGTATCTATTACAATATGTCATCTGTACCTACAGTATAACTGAGACAAATATGTAAGCGTAAAGCATTAAATATGGCAGCTACTGATTATTTCCTAGCGTCTGGGTTATAACCTCAGCGTTCACTGCTCATGTGAAACAGCGATTCTCCCACCGCACAAAGACGTTACAGAATAATGATGTCGAGCACATACACAATACGTTTATGCACACTGCAAAGGTTTAACAAATATATAACCTGTGTGATTAAAAAAAAGAGTAATAATTGGTCTTGTTTGCATTTGGAATTGTTTTGTGCTTTTTGATCCACAGGGTATTTATTCATGGCAATACCACGAGTGGCCACTGGGGCGGATTAGCAGTAACATCCCGCTCTCTTAGTTAAATTCAATTGCATGCAATCTGCAACATTATTATGCAGCGACAAATGCATCCTCATACCCACAATGCAACACGCTTAACATAAAGTAATGTGGACCTTTTTGACTATTTACCATCAGAATTGTTGCATCAGGCTGAAAACATTCACCTTTTCGTTTGTGCAAGGACGCCATCAACAAATTGATTAACTGGTGGACAATCTCCCGCTAGGGTCTAGTGACAGTCACATAATGCTCTGCAGAGAGAGAGAGAGAGAGAGAGAGAGAGAGAGACCCGTACACAGTGCAGCGTTTCAAAATGGGTAAAATTGTTCGCTCTCCCTCGGAGGATCTATATCCGTGGGAAACGCTGATAACCTTGTGGGTGACGATGCAAAATCGGTGGTGTCGTGAGCCTGGTGTCGGAGGGGCTACTCGCAGGGCTGCTTGGTGAACGGCTGTCGCTGGAGAGCCAAACCTTAACTCGCTCAGTCTTTCTTTATTTTGTGTGTGTGGAGCAGTTAACGCGACAATGAAAGAGCTTGAAGGACCGTGTGCAACACTGTAAACCACAATAGCGTCCTCTGTTTAGGAGCCTGCAGCTGCTCGTCCCCTGAGTGCTGTACGGCCTGCTAGTTGGTCAACTGTGTGAAGTTGCTGGTCAAAGTTAACCAAATCACAGCAACGCCATTGCAATGAACTGACGTCATCACAATGGATTAGTATCCTGTTTACTGGAATTTCTAAACTCTAAAAGTTCTAATCGACTCCCCCGTCCTCTCGTTAAATACTTGTGCAGACAGTAGTTGACGGCCTTTAAAAAGTGTAGTAACTGTTTAACTTTACCCGCTCCACGTTGAGGGAGCAGCAACAGGTAGCAGCTCTGCAGCAGTACACGTTTCTTACATCCTCCCGCTGTAAGATAATGAAAAATGCATCGCTATTGATCTCCTCCCCGTTGCAAATCTTGCACAAAGTCGACTCTCCCGAACAAACTGTCCTCATTTATTTCTGTTATTCACTCTTTGTCCTACCTGGTCGCCATTAAAACGTAATGCTAACAGTTAGACGCCGCGGCATCAAAGCCGCCGGCGCGGCTTCTACTCAAACGAGATGAGGCCTCCTTTCAATTAAAACCGACTCCTGACTGTTCGTTGTTGGGCGTCCTGTGTTTGGTGAATTCCCCGTAACCCTTTCATCACCTGCTCCTCATTACTTCGCCTCACAGGCCTCTCACTGTATTTCCGCTTCGCTACAGCAACGCGGGTTCGACATGCTAATGGCACAGAGTGGTCACAACAGGCCGTTGTCCACATCCCGTCCAAGAGCACGTCACGTGGGCTCCGGCTCCACCGGCTATTCCAGCGGGTCACTTTGCTCCGCGTGCGCCTCCTTTCAAATTCATAAAGCAGCCGATCTACAACTAGAATCCCTGCTGGATGTTTCCCTCGAGGGAACATGGAGGTTTTTAATGTTTCAAAATCAGCGTTTCTCTGTCTGGTGTTTTTTTTTTTTGCAAGCATTTCTGCCAAAAGTGCAAACGGTTCTGGTCATCATGTGGCCACCGAAGAGGACATTTTAAAAGTACTCCCCGGTCAAATCTTGTGTCTGGACTATCTTTTTCTGAGAATCTGCCAGTGATCAAACGGCTCAGTAGCTTTAAAAATTAGCTCCGAATCACTGTACTTTTCATTAGTGGAGATCTCCACCATTGTCTGCGCTGAGAAAACGGTATCTCTGTAAAATGAAAAGGATGAATAGCCAACTTCTCAATTCAATTCTGAAATGTAATCAAATTGCCAATTAACCGTATTAGCAGGGGAGGCTACCATTGATGGATCCAAGATGCTTCTCCTTGCTCTAAATGAAACTGCAAGGCAATTGAAATCTTCTGAGGATGACCTTCGTCTACTTAGCTGCCAATTAACTTTGAGTGAGACTTTGGTGCTTAATTGTTTACCTGCGAGTGTACAGCTAAATATCCACGCATCACGGGAGGAGAGCTCTGGCGAAGATGAGCAAATTTGTGTTGCTTGTCTTCTCTGAGGAGAAACGACGAGCGCAGCACATCTACAGAAACCCAGGCAGCTATGACGCCCATCCTCCCCCATCTGCCTCTCCATCCATCTCAATCTCCCCACAGAAGGAGCTGGACTAAAGCATTTAGGGGGAATTTAAGGGGAAATCAAAGGCTGCAGTGCGATGTTATGTCATGTGTGGATACTCAAATGAATCCCAAAGGGAACGCTGGAACGAGAAAACTGTCGGTGATGAAACAGTTGATGGTATCAGGTCATCTCCCCCTCACGTTATCTTTCTCAGTGGACCTTTTCTCTTATTTTTGACATTACTGTCCAGATGTAGAGGAGGAAATGCCTCATTGAAGTTCATTTTGTTACTTTTTTGCTTGTGTTTACAGTATTTATACTTTTAATCTATATTAATCTCTTCATTATTTCTTTAATAATTGTATGAATCTAAAACCTCAGTCCCTCGTCTCTGGCTTTTGTCTCGTTATTCAAAAAGAAAGTCTGGTGTTAAGTAAAGCTTTTTCTGAGAGGCAGTAACGAATCAAAACCTCAGCAAAAAAACAAGCTGTATTATACAGCAGTGAGCAATAACTGAATCCAGAGAAATAGCTGCACTCATCAACATTAGATCTGTCTCATCCCTCAAAGCTCTGTTACACTCAATGCATTAAATAGAAACAAGACAAAGTTTTTATCCATGATAATCTTTGACGTTTTATCTTTTCAATCTCCTCTCTTGGAGCTCCTCTAAAAGTTCCAATATAAATGTCATGCTTATAACACGTACTTATCAATTCATCAATTTGAAATCAAATCTTCCACCTGTATCTTTTCACCAGCGTCTTGCAGCCGGAGGCGGGCCTTCAGGGCGCGGGGCGCCGCATCGCCGACCTGTTCTCACTGCCGACGTGTCAAACACCAACACTGTGGCCCGCTGCTCCTGTACGAGATGCGTCCATCACCAACACAGTCCTGTCAGTGTTAGACGGTCAAAGGCTGAGCAGCTGGTGTTGGTATAAAGAGCCGACGGACTCTGTTGAGAGAAGAGGTCTGAGATGGAATAGCTGGGTTTCACCCAGGTGACCTGCGTGAAGCCCAGTCAGTGTTACTTACGCACTTAACTCATGCGTAACTACCTCAACATGCCTTCTGAAGCCATGTCAGGATCACAGTCGGCTTTATTGGTCGTGTGTGTGTACACACACATGGAATTTGACTCCGGTTACACGATGCTCTCGTCGTGCATATTCATATTATGTACAAATATACAAGAGAAATATAGAAAAGACATTAAAGACAACAGAGGAGAACACAGAAACTAATCAGTGACATTAACGATTAACTAGAGGAGCATATAGGGATGATTACAAAGGACAATACATTTGAGATATTAGTGCGGGAAGCTGGTAGTAGTGCAGATGGAGGTGTTAAATGCTTCTTTTGGACAGCGTTTGTACCTGTACCTCCACAAATAAATGGGCTGTAATTTGTAGATTCCTCACAAAATCTATTTTTATGTAATCAACGTAGTCATGAACCCGGAAAGTATAAAGAACGTAAAAGTCCAAACATGGCGCCGGACGGGTTGAACTAAAAACGTCAGCCAGAGGACGTCTGCTTATGTGAAAACGAGTCGTCATTGTTGATTTATGTCCTAAACCCAACTAAGTGCCTTTAACCAAGTAAACCTAAAAACTAAGTTAACCTTGACATTTTATTTTGAAAAGCTTTTGCATGTTAAATTTGAAGGCTGACGTGCCGATCAAAGAAGGACACGTAGCGTCATAGTTTTGGGCGTCGGGGCGCTGACTGAGCGTCGGTGTCGCGGGTCGGGAGTGAGAATGTTATGTCAAGGGAAGCAGTTCACTCGTTTTCTGCTTCCTCACAAGCAAGAGGTTGAGACTCCAGCGAGGAACACAAGTTAACAGGAATGCATCTGGAGGACAAATGTCGGGCGAGAGGAATAATCTGATTCTGCCTCGGAGGAGTTGTCTGATGTTCAGAGGAGGATCACAGCGCCCCCCCTGACATCTAAAGACGTGCGCTTGATTCCCGAGAGTCCTACTAGCGTTGCTCCAGATCGGGAGGCAGATCCAGATGGGGGGAGGGAGGAAGAGGAGGAGGAGGAGGAGGGGGGGGGCTGGGAAGTTGGATTTGGATGCATTTCAGAAAAGCACACCATATGCACTTGTCACAGAGTGGATAATCCCGAGATATGCAGGATCAAGGTTAATCTGTCGTTAAAAAATGAAATGGATTCAGGACATATCAAGACGCAATATCTCTCGCTCAGCATGTTTGGGATTTTGCCAACGCAGCACATTTTGTTGAAGGACGAAAGTCACGACGACTTACTTGAAAGTCCACTCGTAAAGCCCGGATGGATATATGTTCCTGCGTCGTACGTTCTCTCTCTTCCACCTTTCTGTCGCCGCCTTTCTTTTGCGTGAGAGAGTGGACCTTTGCGAGGATCATCTATCATTACATGGGATTACCATTTCTTTGCATGCTGGGATCTCTTGGGATTACAGGGAGATTAGTTCATATTTCTTTTCTTTTTAACCCCCCTCCTCCCCGCCCCGCCCGCCGCGTGACAGATCTGCCTTTATCTTTTCCATCCAGCAGTTTTGAGTAAGTTGCTGAATCTCCACCATCGTCAACGCTTCTCAGATAATTCAGCTCAGCGAGAGACAAAAACCTCTGATCTGTGTGCATATTTCTCTCATTCCAATGATTTCAGAGAACTCCAAGCTTCTTTTGCGAGACCAAATATATACCATGCATCTTCATATAATGAATTAATCCAAACCAGCTTCTGAATTCCCCCTAGACGCGACTGCTGTGGCTTGTTCTGCTGGAGTAAAACACACAACACAACGCGGCGTTAACGATGCAGCGAGCCGTGACGGGCAAATGTCAAGGTCACGTTCTGATGACATTGACATTATGGGATCGACGCATTACATGAAATGAGGAGGATGATGATGGTGATACATGAACATCACGTCGCCCAAAAAAAAGCACATGAAGCGAAACTCAAATGGAAACAAAATGAGATAATTCATCATGTGCTTCTTTAAGCGAATGTCAAATATTAAGAGGACTGTTTGTGTCCTGCCATCGAGTGAGAATACAGACTGGCTGCAGGGGGAAGCAACCAGGCTCTGTGTGAAATTAAAAAACACATATTTACATCATTAAAAGGGTGAAGAACATATACTGAGCCGCAATCATGAGGACGAGACACAGGTGAGTCTAATTTAAAAACAACGTATTCATGTGTTTTTTATGGAAGCCTGCTGCACAATAAACAAAATATGAGATAAAGAGTCATAATATCTCATAATTAGGACTTTCTATCTCATATTTTGGACCTTTTTATCTCATAATGTATTTATTTTACTGGTGGAAAAGGCCTCCATAGTATTTTCCTTGTGTTTAAATTAAATGCTTTGGTACGGTCAATGTTTGTCAAGCAAAGCTTAGTTCTGTTTATATTCATATATAGAAATAAATAAACACAAATCCCATGTTCCTTGGCGAGCTTTCGAGGTGTTGGTCGGCATACTCTAGTTTTGAACATGAAATGTAAGTTCTCTCTGTGTATTTGCATCCAGTCACATTACATTGTGCTCTTCATCATGGGTCCTGCAAACATTGGATGACATTAACTGTCGAGCTAACGTTAGCTAGCTGTTAGCTAACGTTAATGAACCAACTTTATGCTGCTAAGTTCCCATTTTAAATAAGCCTCATGTGCCATGTAAATAAGCATTTGTTTGCCTGATGGAGCTTTAAAGAACGAACTGTTGTCAATGTTTGATGTATTAGCCCTCCTGTCAGCTGTCTGACGACAATTGGGAAGTGAGTGTTTGGGTTGTGTGTGTGTGTGAGGGGGTCAAGTCAAGTCACGGTGGGATCGGACCTTAAGGTCAATCTTCGGGTTCGTATTTCTTCATCTCTATTTTCCAGTACAACGTTATGACGGTCTATTTGAGACCTCGTCAGCAGTCAGGGGAAAGAAATGTGAAAATCTGCAGGGAAGTCGTCACCAGGGACCAGGAGCCCAAATCAAAGAGTGTCTCCGGGAATTGATGATTGCCAATTAAAAGCACCTCTGTTTGACGTCACGATCCAAAGGGAGTCGACGCTTTGGGTTGAATGCCAAAGGTCTCGTGGTTCTCCATGTTTCCCAATGACGCGGCTCTGTGCGCACTGCACGACCATGACACCGCCGTCGAGCGTCTCGTCTTCTAGAAATAAGGCAAATAAGCACATTTCCCAAAACGCTGAAGCATTTCTTTGAAACTGTTCAACACAGCATCAAGCATATCCGTCCCCTCCTCCCTCTCTCTCTCTCTCTCTCTCTCTCTCTCTCTCTCTCTCTGCCTCTTAGCGTCTCTCTGTCTTGACAGCCTGTCATCCCCCACCACATATATCTGGTTTCAGGATTCACTGACCTACAGTTACTGCAGAAATGATATGGATGTGCCCGCTGAAGTGTGTTCACCAGCGCTGCTCCCAAATTGGCGGGTATTGTCTGAATCACTTTTTGGAAGTCGGCTTGTTATCACCCCCCCTGCACCAGAAAAAAAAGGTTTGGTCTCCTTGAGGAAAGGTGAAAGCAAAAGTTCACTCCACAGACTCTCACTGGCGTCTGATGCCGTGAGATGAATGTATTTCATGGGACTTTTTTTCTTCTTCTTCTTCTTCTTCTGTGGCTAATTTTCTCATTTTGGTTCATCAGAAGTTTTTTTTTTCTTCTTTTCCGTAAGCACTTGCTGGAGCGCTAAAGAGGCATCTCGACACTGCCGGTGAAGATGCTACAGTAAATGCTTCATGGATCGATGTATCCTTACCTATAGCTCTTCTCTGCTCCGGGTGTCTCACGCCGCTCTGCTCATTAGACGTGTGTCTGACCTCTGGGCTCACATCAGCGCCCTCGCAGCCGGTAGAGATGCCGTGAGCCGGCTTTCAGCACACCGACACCCACTGGAGCTCCCCAATCAGCTCCACGAGCGCAGACACACGCCCAAACCCGCCGCGATCAGACAATCTGTCACAATTTAAAGGCCATTCTGTGAATGTTTGTCACATTTTACTGACAAACGTACATTACAGGTGGCTAAGTTACAAAATGGCTTCATTGCTGAGCCGTGTGATAGCATAGCCATGTGCCACATAACAGGTGAAAACAGAGAGTAGTAGCCCCATCTGCTGGAGAGACTCCTCATATGAGAAAACAGCCATCACTAATGAAGGAATAATCCTAATATCAATGTCCTAATATTGCAGTATACTGTGAATGACCTCACAAATGAAGGATGCCACCATCTGGTGCTCATTTACAAGGACGAGTCGGACTGATTCGCCCCACCGGAAATTCTAGCTCTCTCTGAAGGAAGCACTGATAAATGTCCGGTTGGAGATGTGGACTTTTTTGTCAGAGAAGATCTCAACCCAGTGGTGAAACGTGATTTGTTCTGTATTTAAAGAAGATGGAAGTGAGGCTGGAGGAAAGCGACGCGTTTACTGTTTCAAACGGATGCAAGCAGCAGGACATCTGCTCCACAACAGCTGCTGTGATCTGTTGAGCTTGTTAAGTAGGAGTAGTTGTACACACACACACACGTGTAACATGTCTGAGAGAACGCTGATGTCACCAGGCTAATCAGACTGGGCACGTGGAGTTTGAACGATGTGGACGTGAACCAATCGGGGAAGACACAACGCGATGGCGTTATCGAGATGCATTACGGCAGTGAAGAATCTGATGGGTTTATTTATTTTATTTGACCCATAAGGACTAAATGTCAGCCTCCGCTGCGCTGCTTTTGACTGTTCTTTCGAACCCATCCTGTCCGAGTGTCACCAGCAGTGAATGCCCAGTCCACCGATCCGCCACTGTGGACAGCTTCTTCCCCCTGGCTGTCAGTCTGTTGAACAACTGAACAATTAGTCAGTCACTTCCACCTGCACCATCTGCACTTTCTGGACTACTGTTTACTGTTTTTTTCTGTTTCCTCATGTCTTATTTTTCTGGTCTTTCTTTATATTTGTCTTTTTATATCTAGCGTGAAAAGAAGTAGGAAGCGCAGAATCCAGCGTCAAATCCATGTACGTGAGAATGTACATGGCCGTTAAAGCTGATGCTGATTCTGGTGGTCCAGACTCAAATGTACCAATAACTATACAGAATAGTGTGCCAAGACAGTGTGAACAACGAATCTTAACGATTCTGGTCGCATTTCTGAGGAATATTGGATTTCTTTACTATTGGATCAAATGAATCTGGTGCAGACGTTCATGTTCCCCGTTAGGACGAACACTGAGGAGTTTGTTTATGATTTAATTGTCCATCTGATGTCATCGTTATTTCAATAAATTCATCAAATAAAACCAATAACATCTTGTTTTGTGATTGTGCAGCAGTTGGAATAATGATAATAGATGACGGGCTCACACTGGGGATGTCCAAAATGATTGATTGTTGGTTAACATTCTCCATCTACAGACAAACACATCACAGCCAGCGCTCCTTCGCACCACGACAGGTTTAGGTTTTCAGTCTGAAAACACTTTCTTTGAAATACAAAACAATATTCAAATCGACAAGATTCCTGACAGATAATGAGTGAAGAAAACCTCCCAAAAACCAGTGAGTACGGAGTTACAGCCCTGCCGTCCTCCATCACGGTCCCTTTGTGTTATGGAGCAGCGTCTTCACTGGCTGCTGGTCGTTATAATGAACTGCACTTGCTTTTGAAGGCATGAGGCCTACTTAGTGCTCAGCAGCCATTGTTCTCAGTCAGAACAACGTTTCAAAGAAGAAGAAGAAGGAGAAAAAAACTCTGAACAAACTGCACAGACATGATGGTGGAGGGAGATCTGTGGCGGTTTGTTCATCTTTGTAGCATCCTTTGCTCTTCCAGATGACAAAAACACAACGACACATCATCAAGACAGAAAGACATCGTTTCAGAACAGTAATGAAAGTCCAGTTCTGCTGCATTTGTGTCGCTTTATCTTCCTGATTTTTAGGTGTGAAATCGACGTCGTGGGAGACAAAGCGAGGCGCGTGAGATCGCATTACCTTCCCGGCGCCGACAGTTTGATGCAGCAATAATTACTCCCACTGGCGGCTTGCTTATTGACGACGCCTGCCCAAAGTATCACTCTGGGACTAATGGACCCCCCCCCCCCCTCCTCCATCCCCCTTTCAAAAAGGCAAACAATGAAATGAACACCGCTTCAATCAAGCCGGATTGATGGATTTAATGACAAAAATCATTTTCCCCTCCACTTCATGGGCGCGGAGGAGCGCCGCGCGCGAGAATAAGATCGGCCTCGGAGGGGCCGACGCGGTCGGCGCCGAGAGTCGAGCTGTAAACAAGAGCGCCGCTTCTATTTGCTGTGATTTCGTTTCGTTTGACGGTAAGTGAATGTGACCGAGCGATCGCCGCTAACTCGCTGCAAATGAAACGCATTACTATGTGCGGGCGCGGTTCCCTCGTCCGTTCTCGCCGACGGAGCGGTGTCTTTAGGGGTCGGGGGGGGGGGGGGGGGGAATGAGCTCTATTGATTTCAGGGAGGAAAGAGGGCGGGGGGAGGGGTGGTGGGGCAACTAGCCTCTGTTGGATCATGAGTTCAACACGCGGTGACAAATGGACGCCGGAATGAGAAAGAAACACCCTGAAATCAAATTGAATATGGATTGTTGTGGCCTAGATTTATAGCCTTGGGGGTATCCCCCCAAACCTGGAAGTCATAAATTGATGCAGTTGGAATGGGGCGCCGCGAGGGGGATTGCTGCCGCTACGATTCGTTTACTGCGCGTGTCATCCGCGGACAATGCAAACGGTGAGTCATTGTGGTCCCACAACAGGGCTCGTTAATAGAATACACACAGACGGAAGTTAAAGGCTGTGACAAATCTGCCTCTGTGGACCCGACGTGGCTCAGCGAGGCGGGAAACAGCGGCGGACCGGCACGCGGCGCAAAGCACCGCGCGGCGGACGGCGGCGGGGCGGCGGGCGCCGCATCGGGCTGCAGGCAGCATCGTGAATCTGATGGTTTTCACGGGAAAGTTCGGTACCGGTTTGTTGTGGGATGGAGCTGATACAATTTGAGGTATTACATCCAGTATTTGGTGCAGAATGTATTAATACAATATAGAAAGATAGTAGAACAGAACATGAAACTGTCAATTTATATTGTGCTTTTTTATGTTCGCTGGACAGTGTTAGTATCATTTTGTTCTGGCAATATGTAACACATCCCATAAAAAACACACAAAACACATTATTTCATGCCAACAAATGTTGCCTGTGTTTTCCAAACCTGATACATATATATATATATATATATATATATATATATATATATATATATATATATATATATATATATATCTATATATATATATATATATATATATATATATATATATATATATATATATATATATATATATGCATTTCCAATATGCATACTTTCCCCTGTTTGTGTAACATTTACTAAAAACTACGGTTCTCGGCTGTATGAGGATCTTACTAAACCTGTTTAATGAAAGTCTGTATTTGTTTATACAGATTTAAGAAACCAGTGAGCCACAGACAGTCTGGGGAGGTTTAACAGCATTTAAAGACAGACTCGTCATGATGTATTATACATAACAAATAAAACATCTTAAAGGTTATTCATACTTAACAACAACAGTAGGATGAAGTATATGTTCATATTTTAGAATGTATTTGTCCAATATGAGATAATTCAGTTTTTCTTTCACAACCTGAGATGTATTTTTGTAGTTTCTGGCAACACAAGCCATTGATTATGATAGCATCTTATCTCCTCGCTGCCACACTGGTGGATGATGCTTGCCAGCTCAATCCAGCAAGGCCCCACAATCAGATGATCACACCGATTGAAAACAAGTCCACAGTGTATTGAAACCAAGTTTGGAAATAAATGGAAGTGAATGCACCGACATATTTGGGCCTATGACAATAACCAATAACCGTTGTAGCAATATGAATATATATAGTATTTAGGAATCACATGGGTTTCAACACCACTAGACTTTAAGTCCATTGAAAAACAAATCCTCTCCACAGTGAAGACAATATCTCTAGCAGGGAGGCAAAGGCTGGCAGCTGCCCACCTTAAAAAAAAAGCCTTTTATATTAAAAAAAAGTCGTGGCTGGTTGGAAATTTACAAAAGTCTGATGTCCAAATGAAATAGAAAGCAGCGAGAGATTGACCCCCGACCCCCGACTCCACAGGGAGAGAAGATTCAGGGTAAACCACTATAGGAGGCAGCAGAGCCACTTCCTATGAATAACCCTGCAGACAATGCATGATATGGAATGTAATGAGATATATATACATATATATGTGTGTGTGTGTGTGCGTGTGTGTGTGTGTGTGAGTTTAGGGTGGCAGACTTCCACCAGTAAAAATACAGAAGGGCGACAGCAGATATCAGCGTTTCTTTCTGTTGAAGCGTTTTGTTCAGTGGTCTTAACTATAACGTTTGATTGTGTGAGGATGAAACAAGTGTCTCTGTATACAGATGTCTCTGAAACGACTCCAGACAAACCTTTTTTTTAATCTGTTCTACGTGCAGCCGGTTGAACAAACACTCGCTCCAGGCCCCAACCAGAGAGCCGTTCAGCCATGTGGTGACAGGTCATTCACAGATTACCGGAGAGGTTCAATTCACCACATTAATCTAGATTTACTCTAGAAATAACAGTTTGAAAATGTAAATTAAAGCATCTAATTTATTGACCCGTTATGGTCACAATTTAGGTGGAATGTCCGGCTTATGTAAAGCAAAAACAAATCAGCAAAAACAATATATATATATATATATATATATATATATATATATATATATATATATATATATATATATATATATATATATATGATCCAGTCTCGACGGAGTGCTATAGTTTTTTGTTAAGTGCAATAATAAATATTTGATGTCTGTTACAATGGAAAAGAGTTCACATTATAATGTGAGAGGGAAATGTCATAATTGATAAAGCCTACTGACCAATATTAGACATTTTTCATAAACGCAGGCTAAACCAACACAAAGACTGAATAAGATAATTATGCAAAAGGAAATTTTATTGTAACATCATATCTGTTTACAATATTACTATGCTATATATATATATATTTGTATTTATATTTTTACATAGAACACAAGCTACTAAGGAATACATACAGTACAGTCAGCGACATAGAAAAATATTAGAGTAGTATTGGCACAGAAGTCGTATTTACTGTCCTTTACATGTTATACATTCAGCAAAAGAAGTGCAGAATGAAAGAAACTCCTCACAGTGAAGGTAAACGCTTTGACATTCAATTCAAACACATGAAAGATGTTCTAGCAACGAGCAGACAATGATTGCGTGTTTCCTTTCACTCACGCACACACACGCACACATGCACACGCACACATACTAAACATGAACAGGACTCTCAGTAAAGGGTAATCAAATACGAAAAAGTTCAAGTCAGCTAGTTTTGAAGGTTGACAGCACTTGCAAAGATCTATTGGATTTATGAATCACCTCTGGATTCACTCTGTCACGGCAGCAGCATGAATGTACAGTTACCGCTCTCCGACACACATTTTGTCATACAAAATAAAAAAAAACAACACATTTTTCTGAACAGAGTGGCAATAAGCTAAATGCAGATACAATTCCTTTTGATCCAACACCCTGCCTTCGAGGGAAAGCTTCTACACAGCCATCCATCTCCTGAAACAATTTCAAACCTGTATTTGCCCTTGAAGGGACCAATCTCAGTACCACAAACATTTCTTTTTTTCCCCCCCTCCATCGATTCCCCGGCTGACCCCTTTGGGTAAACACGCGTGGCCCTAAACGCAAACAAGCTAAAGCCTCATCCATATACAGTATGCGTTCGTCTTTCTGGCGGGGAGGCGGAGGGGGTTGAGGAATGATGCATGATGCATGGCGGCTCCCACGGATCGCTTACGCAGCTTTGCTTAGTGGCTTTTTGAGAGCAATCTCTGCGTCCTGAAGGAGCCAATTTGATTAGAGTCAATCACGGTGACACGCCGCTGCTTACCGTGCAGCCGGCGGACCCTCCGGAACAAAAAGAAGAGAGCACTTTGAGAAGTCGTCCTTTGTCCTCTTTGAAGACGCTACAATGCTTGAATGGCTGAGGCGGATAGGACGCGTCCTTCAGAGCTGAAGAAGCAGGGCATGTCTGAACTGAAACATTGCTGTTTGGACTTTTTTAAAGCTAGAGGAGGTTGAGTCAAGGTTGTCAATAAAGTGCACTTGCCATCAAACCAGTGCAAAGGTTAAATATAGCTCTCTGTATATACATAACTACATACGCAGCAGATGCGCTGCCATCACTGGATACGAGAGTCTGCGGCAGCGCGATGATGACAGTTTTCTAATGTCTAAATGTAAACATCATTTGATGGACAGCTCAGTGATGAGGGAAACAGTCCTCACCCAGTTTGCTGGAAAACCACATCTCTCGTGTCACGCTCGAGCGTGACAGCAAATGTTGTGGAGGGAAATAATCATACATTTGTTTGATGGCTGATGAGATGATCAAGCTATGGCACCGGATGCGTCTCAGGAACACGAGACGGCGTCTGCTGCGACGGAGCCTCCCTGCTTTCATCGTGCATCACGTTGAAGTTGGTTCATAGGACATGACAGTGCGTGAGGGAGAGTCTTGGCAGTGGGTCTGTGTTACGCACAGGGATCCAGCATTTCAAGGGGAAAAAAAGGCAATGACACCCTTATTTAAGCAATTTTTTTAGAATAATGAGAGTCTCGTGAAATCTATCCTTGCGTAGGCAAATTTAATCTTGAATTTGAAAAGGCTCATTAAGAAAGAGATGGTCATTACACCGTCATATTGCACCGTATAGTCATGGATAATTAGGTTTTTTTTCACATTATGTGCAGTATATTTGCTGTTAATTATATTAGTAAGTAATTTTCTGACTGTCACATGATTTACAATCAAAATGGAATTGATGTTACTTAAATGTCTTATCGTGGTATTTGCATCAATACTGTAAGATATTTATCAGGACAATGGACCGTTTGCTAAACCCTGAACAGCTATTGTAACTATGCACAATAAGACTGTTAACGCTTTGGGTTTCTACACCTTTCCGCTTCCAGTGGTAGGCATTATCTTGAAGAGCTCATCGTTACTTAACTAGGTAGCGTTACGTGAGTTACAGCTTACATTGTGAAAAGCTCCACTCAACACGAGCGCATTCGCTGTAAAGCTGATGAATGCCATCAGCGTTTAGGCTAACGTTAGCATCTCTTTGTTGGAGAAAGAGAACACTCCAGCAATGTAAGCCTTTTTTTAACCTTAAGGTGACAATACTGCTTGAAAATACCAACATGTATTGAATGTGTTAGAGAGCGAAATTACAGTCTGATCCTCCATTTTTCTGTAGTTGAGTGTCAGCCTGAAAAGGTTCAACTAACGCATGTAGCTAACATTAGCTAGCTGTAGCTATTATAATATCCCAGACAGGAATGAGTGCTGCTTTTGTTTTTTCATCAACGTCTCTTCAAAATCTCATCTGCGTCGAAATTTACTATGAATTTTTAAATTGTAATCTGTAGTCTAATCTGGTAAATTTGACAGGAACTGGGGGGCGGGACTTGGCAAATGCCCAATCTTAGAATTCACTCAATCAACCCTTCAATCAATTAGTGCAAACAATTAATTAAGAAATGACGGCTGACACAGCAGCTCGAGCCATTTGGCATCAGAGATACTGTATTGCTCTCTTCAGGATCAATGAGTTAGATCAAACGGATGTGCAGCTCAACGTGAGTGAAAAAGCAGATCCATGACACTAAATTATTGGGGTTACATAAAGTAACACTCCTGCCTCCATTGTATACTTTCATTTGATAGATTTGATGACGACGACACACACAGGATCACATTTAGATGTACTACTTACACTGTAGATACATACGCAGCTCAAAAATAAATAATTTATAACAATATATTCATTGTCCTAGAAAGAAACAGATTTGTACAACAAAATACTTCATGTACAATCAAGGGGATAAATGCTGCCCAGCTATTGTCTGGCCTCAGAGTCCATTTTAAGACTGTACCGGTCATAGCTGTAACCCTTAAGGAAGAATTCAATCAACCAGCCTTACTGAAGCCTTTAAACCAACTATAAAGGGAAAGTAGTTAAATGCCTTTGACAACAATTAGCATCTGTTAGCTTTTGGCTGACGCTGGTTATTAATAAGGCCATAAAAACATCAACAATTAATCCTGTGATGGATGTCGGATGCTTTGTTTTGCATGGCTACATGTCAAACTCAGCCTTCTGAGTTAGTATTTCAGTCACAATACACTGGTCTTTTTTATAACAGCTGCTAACGATCCTAACAAAAGGGGACATACAGGCCTTGCCACTCGGATACCAGGGATTATATACACGTGAGATACTGTACAAAGGGAGAGGAGGGCCGTATTCTCCAAATCAGCTCCGTCAGCCACTCAACGGTTCTGTCCTGTTAGCTTGCAGTACGAGCACCTTCACTTGAAGTAGTTGAGCCCCGCCACGAGGAAGAACTTCTCCAGGAAGAGCTCAGAGTCCAAGACAGCGATGTGCGCCGCGCGGCCGATCAAGGTGTTGGCTGTGTTGGGCAGAGCGTGGAACACATTCTGGCGGATCAGCCGGCACTCTTTCGCCTCCACAAGTGGCTGCAAAAGGTTGTTGATCATCTCAGTGTAAACGGGCCCTTCAGAGCAAGGAGCAGGAAAGATACGGTTAGTCTTACTATTTAATTTAACCAATTACATCCAAATTCCCCTGTTTCTAACCTTTAAGCTAGGCTAAGCTAACCAGCTGCGGGCAGTGGTTTATTTAAACCTTGGACAATGTTGTTTGGTGTATTCAACCGTCTTTATGGCTGTAGTAAAGAAGTAAGAAAGTGAAGGTGTAGGAGCCATAGTGCACCTTAAGCCTACAAGTGACAGAATAATAAGTCAGGGAAAGGATTTCGTATTATCAGTTCAAAAGCAATATCTATCTGAAGCATGCTAATATGGTGTTTAGTGAGTAAAGGCCGAAACACCCACTGATTCGAAGGCACACTACTGAGGATGTGTCCCAAAAGTGACATCATAACCCAGCTTAAGTAAACCTCCCATGCCACTCTCTCAACATCACAACGAAGCTCATGTGAGTGCATACCATCTACTGGCACAATGGACAGTTTTTAACATCTCGTCCCGTGTTTTATGATTCTTTAGCTAGCGTTAGCCACCATAAACTACTGGTCATGTACACCGAAGAGGTTTGTATAACATTTCATCTTCATTCCATTTATTTTCATCAAATTTGCCACAAAAGGCTTCACAATCTGTCATCTTCAGAACAGGAAAAAGTCTCCAAAAAAAACTGCAACGGGGGAAAAAGGAGGAAATCTTAGGTTGAGCAACAGAGAGCATCGTTCACCAATAGATGGTGCAAAACCGACGAGGGTATTCAATCGCGCAAAGGTGCGTTTTATTAATTATGAATTTAACTTGAAATTGAAAGAGGAAGGACTTCTTATTTCTTCTTTAAAAAATGACAGTGTCACTTTAAATAATACCACAGAGTGATGTTCACAGATACAACGGTAAAGTATTTGTACTTCATATTCTCAGAGATTGTGGGAGAGAAGCAAAATGGCATTGTTTTCCTGCAATATTAAAAGATATTGTGAATATTGAAAGAGCAGAGAATCCAGTCGCATTAATACATGCAGCTCTAACCTGTGGTCCTGTCTTTAAGAGCAGTTTTGCACATCTCTATTCTGGCAGAGTGGAAAGGAACATATCGGTCCTGCGGAGACGCCACCAACACCACGTTCTTGAAGAACTGGAGCCCTAAAAACAAACAAAGAGTAAATGAGAGCGCAGTGTGTGTCCGTGTGTATGTGTGTTAGAGAGAGAGAGAGAGAGAGAGAGAGAGAGAGAGAGAGAGAGAGAGAGAAAGAGGGAGGAAAGAGTGAATTGGTTGTAAAACGCAAAGTACAATCACAAACTACAATGACAGGCTTGATGCGATAAAGCTGTGTTTTTTCTCATGTCTCCTGTCAGTGTGCTTTTAAGAGAGTGCGCTGGTGGGTTTCCAATGACAGGGTTTGGATCATTTTGTCAGCCTTCCACAGCTCTGGAGGGGTAAAGTAGTGTTTTCAGGCTTATCTTCTTCAAGCCTGTGTGACAAACGACTGCTTTGTTCCACTCAAACAGTGGGGAGGCCTCTCACGGGCCTCTCGCGGCTCGCTGGCAGGGGTTTGAGTGTTAGCGAGCTGACACGTACAGGAATTTGACAAAAAAGACAAGATGACAACATTACCATGAATATTTCAATAGACTGTCTTTCAAGCAAGAGTCTGCAAAGCGAGACAGTCAATGCACACTGTCTGTCTTTCAACTCCGTCCGCTTTCAGACGGTACCTTGTTTCTGACTCAGGAGATACAGGAAGGTTTTCCGTGGATCAACGTGGTCTCTGAAGGTGAGCTGCAGCAAGGAACCCGATTTCTTCAGCTTCTGCATTAACCACAGACCTAGAGAGCATACACACACACACACACACATACACATACACACAATCAGGACCTACTGCTTTTTCAACACGCTGCATTGAAGCGGAACGGACGATAAAAGATGCTGCTTAGAAGCACGAAACATCAAAACGCACAGCTGTACAGCATTGTAAACACGTCACATCTGCAGTGTGCATTTTTTTTTTTTTATCCGCAGCGGCGCGGTGGCCTCACCTGTGCTGACCAGCGTGCTGTTGTTGTACAGCGTTCCCAAGTGCGGCCCTGACAGCGAGAGGAAAGTGTGCAGTTTGGGCAAATAGCAGCGGAAGCGGGGCCGCGTCAGCACCGAGCGGATGATGATGTTCCCCAGAGAGTGGCCGATGAAGCTGGTGGTCCAAGACAATCAACTTTCAGGGAGATAAACTTGCAATTTGAGTGGGTGGCTGGAAAAAAACAAACAGTGCCTCCAACACTGCTGACCTCCGACACTGTGCGATATGTTATTATAGTCGATTGTGTATGGAGGAACTCGTTCCAGCTGAGGCTATTTGGAGATTTAAGCTACAACTTTGGTAATTACAGAAAATTCATTAACTTGTTTAAACATTCTCAGAGGCAATGACAACTTAATGATACTGACATGGAGGATGTGCCACGTAAATGAATCGTCTTCCCAGAAGATTCATGAAGCTATATGTCTGTCACTTAGTTTAATTACTGCACTGTTACAGCTTTACCCAAAATCCCTCGTCTCTATGTGTGCTCCTTCTCATCTATCTCCCACCAAACTAAATATAGAACTAATGTGGAAAGAACCAGATGCTGTTGTGGCAGTCGATTGCTTTTGTCTTTGATACTTTCTCTCTAGAGAATAAATACAGAAAAAAGAAAGTTAACAAACTTGGGGAGAAACTCAAACAAAAAAATAATAATTGCCACACTGAGGGCAATTAGACGGGAAGATGAATAGCTTAATTTTATGGGTACAAGGCAACGCACAGCTGCATGAGGGAGTACAGTCTATCATGGGAAAGTCGGGAACTTATTGGCACTGTATGATAAGAGCCTTTCATCCATTCTGTGCTACTTATCCATTTTGGACTCGTGCAGTCAATATATTACCCTGAAGCTGTGAGCTACGTGAAGACGCTCCAAGTAGCAATGTGCAGCCTCTGCTGCCACCTACTGTCCAAACAGAAAGCTGCTTAAGTTGATGATCCCAACTCTGCCTCAAATGGTCGATCAGAATCAATCAAAAGGGTGCGTTGTCAGTAATGTGCGCGTTGCACTGCATTAAAGTTGAGCGACTGACCTTATCCGGCCGATGGTGAGATTGTACAGCTGGATATGCTGAATGATCTCATCCAGCAACCTGTCCGTCATGGTGTCGAAATCTGCAAACGTGTCGGTCTGCGGGGAAACGGCACGGAAAAGCCTGGTCGTCAGCGCTCTGCAAAGTGCCTCAGAGCACTTTCGCGAAGAAAAAATGTGTCTGTACATTTGAACAAGTTGCTCCCGTCTACAGACGTACCTGGTTCCTTTCAGACATGAGGAAGTCGAGCCTGGATCCCGGCAGTCCCAACTCAATAAATGTCTTCACCAGCCGAAGGTCTGCGCTGTTGCCTGGAAGCAAAGAGAAAAGTTATACTCATCGTTTTTTGGCCCCATTAGTCATGTAAGTGACACCTGGAATAAGTATTCACAGACGACGTAGTGTGAAGTGATATTTTGTAGGACACACTCTCAAGAGACTATATTACATTTACGATGCTAATAGCGCAGAAAACAGGACGTACAGTATGTGTCCGTTTAATAGCTATTACGTTCTGGCAGTGAAATTGGAGAGCGGTGAACAGGAACCTTCGGCCGTATGAGGACTCACCATCAAGCCCGTGGACGCACACCACAAGGTGAATGCCGTCATCAAACTCCTCATCATCCTCCTCGGGGGGGAAGTAGGGCAGATCTGATGCCAGGAGAGGGAGGTCGCTGTAAAGGCTGGCCTGAAAGCTCAGCTCTTGGAGCAGCTCGTCTTTGGCTTTGTAGAAACTGGAAAAAAAAAGGAAACGACAAAAACAAGACATTGTATTTGGTATATTCGCAATAAATTGTCACATTCATACTTTTCCAGTAATGTGCAAAGACAAGTGAACGCTGATCTCAGATGTTGTTTTCCTGAGCAGTTTCTTTAACACTAAACAGGGATCACAGGTAAGTTTTCTGCCTGTGGTCCACAGTATCCTGGCCTTGCATGTTTGTATCATGTCAGTTAACGTTGCCCACATCCGAGGAAATAAGGACTTTCAAACAAAAGGCCCACAGCTACTTACAAGTAGCTCCTCTAAGTTTTATTACCCTTTCATCTCGCCAGGTTACAACATTTCAGCTGCGGAGGAGTCAAAACAAATCCGATTTCAGCTCCTGTACTTTCAGCTAATCGTGATGGATTTGCCTGAACCCTTTGATGTGATTTAATGCATCAGGAGGCATTTCACCTCGTCTTGACTTTCTCGCTTCATATTTGCCCTCACTTCATTTTGTTATGCTAAGGCTTTCCAAGCATGAGTAACTGCCAGCTACCGCACCAGATGTCAACAGCCGTCTCCACATAACCCATAAAGCCTAGTGTTTTGGCCTTGTTTCCAAATAGTTGGTCTGGATTATGATCTCAATCCTACAAAGTTTTTCTTGGAAGGTGGCCTGCATTACACACACACGCGCACACATGAGTCAGAAAGGCATTATTCTCACTTGCCTGAATGATAAATAAATAACGCAGCATTAATGTCCAACTGAAAGTACAAGGGCGGGTCCTTTTTGAAGTCATTCATCTGAATAAAAAGGTGCTTTTTGCTAATTATGTTCATATGTGTTCATATTTTTGTATTATTGAAAGTCCAAACAGTCAAAAATGCTCCTTTAGCCCCCAAATTTGAAGTGGACGAGCCAGTGGACGCGTTTGATTGAAAGCTAAGTGGACAAGTACTCTTAATGTCAACAGATGTGCATCAGTAACTATAGCTTACTAAGCTAATAACTCAATTTATCTAAAACCAACGTTGACATTTGCAAGTAACCGTAAAATGTTGAAAGCACTAGCAGATAATTGTTTTTTTGCTATCTCGTCTGCTAACTTCAGCACTTTAACCCGAGCAGATGTCTGACTGGTAGCTTAGCAGCAACTCCACGTGCAACAAAAGACATGTGTGGGAGGTAGCTAACGTGGGTTGCGGTTCAGGGTGTGTAACTCTTTTTGTTTTGTGTGGTGGGCTGCTCTCTGGTTATTAGTTGGCGTCACAGAGATGTGATTGTGCGTGTTCTTTCACGCACAAAAGGGAGACAATACATTTCTTTACTTTTTTTCAAGGGACCACAGGAAATTAGATTTACACGGCTCATAGGGGAAGCAGAAAATAACATACTATGCAATTTGAATTGAACACATTTGCAGCACATTATATCCTTTGCTCACGCTAAAATTAGCTTGAACGTCAACTCACTTTAGCATTCGCTCGTTGGTCTCCTCATCCATGTTTAAGGGATTAAGCGAAGACGAGGAGATGATACCAAAGGAGCCCAGAGGCTGATGGGTGATAGGTGAGGTAGCCTGGCGGGCAGACATACCACTGATGGACGGAGAGTCTCTTAGCGCTGAAGAAAAGGGCAAGCAGGTGGGGGCACAGGACACTGACATGTTCACCACCTCCACCATCTTCTTATTCACGAAGGCCAGCCCAGAGTTGGGGATCTTAGAGGGCTTAGTCTGGCAGTCCAGAGGCTCTTTCTCACTGGCTGACATCCCATTGAGGTCGAGGGGTGATGCAATATCATTGGCAATCAGCCCTGTAAGATCACTCGGCCTCTGTGCGATGGTGCTGCTGGGGAGGTCACTGGTGTGTTGAAACCCTGGAGGTGATCGGGAGGGATCCAGACACTTCTGGTCCTCGACACTAAACAGTTCAGTCTGATGGAAACTTTGGCAATCATCTACAGTGTTCATTCTGTCCTGCGCTTCTGCACTTTTATGCACACATGGTTTGTTTCCACAGCTGCAGGGCACTGCTTCTGTTTCAACGAGATGCACATCCTCCTCTGAGGCGCTTACTCCACTGATGTGTGTTTGATGGTTCATATTCTCCCTCTGGCTGCCAATAACAGCGCTTTCCTTCACATGACGGCTCTCCACAGACTCTTGTAAAAGCAACACTTCAGACACACCACTTAACGCCGACTTGGTTCTGTGTGTCTTTGACAGGTTCTGTGGCGGGTTTGACCTTTCGGAGCTAATATTCTCACTGAGGATGACGCCAAGATTTGGCGTTAAAGTCGGGTCTAACAAAGATGATTCGGATTTCTCCGAATCCAGGTTGCTGTTCAAAGATGAGCCTTCAATCTTCAGTGAATCCTGGCGTTCCACTACGCTCTTGCTATCTGTTTCCTGGTTGACGAGCACATGGTCCCCCTCAGTGTCTTCGGGGCTGCTTATCTGCGGTGCCGAAACTGACTTTGTGAGTTTACTGAGCTGCCTCTGCTGCTGGTCCTCCTCGTATGGCAGGGAGCTAATGGACGTGAGCGAGGCCTGAATGCCTCCACTGCCGTTGCTCTCCATCTGCAGGCCTTCCAGAGAGCTGCGGTGGACCGGGTGGCGACGCACTATTTGCTGCGGGATCTCCCGTTCGCTGGAGAAGTCTAGAGGAGGTTGGCCTCGCAACGCGGCCTCCAGCGGCCAGGCCACCGAGCTGGGCTCGCTCTCAATGCCCGAGTCCGAAATAACTGAGGACGAGCGCTTCATGATCTTGGAGCCGGCCAGGCCTCCGCGGTGAGTCACCTCTTTTCTGAGATCGCTGGGGAAAGGAGGTACAACTGGATGTGCATAGGCAGTGATGAGAGGAAAATCCTCAATCTCATCATCCACGGGGTGATTTAATGGCATCGCAATATCGGACTCCTCTTCGTTGTTTTCACTCTCTGTTGCATTGCTGTCATTTGTGGCATCAGAACGTACAATGGTATTTTCTGCTGCATGATGAGGAGACTCATCGCTGCTCTTATGAGAGTCAATGAGCGGATTGTGGTTTGAGGAGAGAGCAGGAACTGCTTCTTCTCTATACGGATCCACATCACAAGGCTTTTCTATGATGTGCCTCCGGCCTGGATTACAGCTCTCCTCGTCCCGGTCTTGTTTTTCCTCGGGTCCCTTCAAGTGCTCCGTCGCTTGTCGAGAGGGTTCGTCAATGCCCTCGGTACGAAGGAGGTTCTGGGTACTTCTAATGTTGTCACTGGTCTTACTCTGCTCTGCCATGAGTGAGACATATGTGGGTAGGTCCATGCAATCATCGCTGTCCAAAGGAACCTGGTGTGTTGCTGGTGATCTGGCTCCCTGGCGGCTTTCAAAAATCCCATTGACAAGCGAGATGGCTGGATCTGAGTTGGCGTTCCCATCAGTGGTCGACACATGTGATGTCCACTCTGGAAAAACAAGGGCATTGCAGTAAAGCTTTTGTGAGTGGACGTGAATGACAACATATTTTCAGTCATTTTTTTTGGTTATATATTACCTGTTTGAGGAGACTCCACATATCTGTCCTCAAAGATGATGGGCAGGCTGTTCCAGTCTCCGTCGATGTCCAGGCACTCAACAGGTAAAGGAGGCATCTTGGTCAGGTAGTCCGAGCTCCGCACCTCTGCAGCTATCTGGCCATGTCTGTTGATTCTGAATCAGCAGATGAACATCATCAATATCAAGACGACACTTCTCTCCATTCAAAGAACACAAGGCTGATACTTACAGTTCCTCTTGAAAAGTCAACGACATCTCTTTGTGGTGTTCGGTGAAGAAATATGCCTCTGAGAACCGTCGGACCTGGTGTTTCCAGAAAAAGACAAAACTGTTTTCATCAGTCAGACGCAATGAGTCAATCACTCAAGGTCTGCTCACAAAGAGAGAGGTATATATCACTGCTTCCAGTCTGTGACATGAGCTTGATCCGAAAATCGTTCTCCTTCTCCAGCTTCAATTATAAGTGCATCATCCTTGAAAGTCAGCACCCGTGACGGGCACATCACCAGGAACACTATTTCTGGTGTATTTTCACCCCACAATAATTACAGAACAAGTGTTAATTGAAATCCAAACTCCACTGGTGGGCGGAGGCATGACAGTATCCCCTCGGGGTAATCTAATAGCAAAGCAAACATGTTCATTATTTTCAGACATCTGGGATGAAACAATGCCACATAAGAGGGCCGTTAGAGCTGCTCCACTGTGAAGCACGGAGTCATATTCAACAGCCCACTGATTGGACGAAAATTGCACTGGAAATCACATTAACTCGCTCAGCTGGGTTTAAGCTACCGTCTAGAATGGCGTTTTATTATCGTGCTAATTCCCTGTCCAGAGTTTGGTCAGTTAAACTCATGAATTTAACCTTTTCCTTTTCTAACATGGAGGTTCTTCCTCATCACAGCTGATTAAGTAAAAAAAATGTGTATTAAGAGAGAATTGTATTCACTAGCTTGTAAAACCTTTAAGAAAATTGGTCACGACATGCCTTAATGAGCCGCTCACAGCTAAAATGTCAACGGTTATGCGACCATTTTCATTGTTCTGTAGTATTTTTGTATTCTGGTATGGATGCTGATGTACATAAATGGCTTAATGCAAAGATAGCCGCAAAGATCGTCATCGTTGCTCTCCGTTATGGTCTGGCATGTGGCTCGGAGAACACACAGGAAATGCTGCCGTTTGAGCATTGCATAATGCCTTGGATGGAGCGCCGCTCTCACCCTGAGTGTGTGGTGCTCCTGGGCCAGATAGGAGAGGATGTGGGGGTTGAGAACGGCGGCCTCCAGGAAGTGGCTCCACAGAGCGGCCAGCTGGGAGCAGAGCTGGCTCACGTCCCTGCTGATCTGCTCTGCGACCCTCTCGTGGCCTTCCTGCAGCTGATGGGGACAGAGAGAAAATAGATCCCTGTAATATCAAACTGGACAAAAATACAGCCTCTATTCTGGGCTCACCCTCTGTGTTCCTGCTGACGTTTATGTCTGCAGACAATGTGCGTCTGCCTGACCGGCATATCTTTGGATCATTGTAGAAAACTCATCAGTCAACCCACTCATGCTGTTCCCCGTGAGGAAGGCTGCTTGTAACAGCCGGGCCGTCGTGTCAGTCCACACATGCATGTCACAGTATATTCAGAGAGAAGTCATGATTGTTCAATGTCTCAATGATCCCCTTCACGAATTAACACGACTTTAAGAACTGTAGGCACCAAATAAAATATTGTAATTATATCCATTGTATTGAACTGATACCGTTGTCTCAGCTGAAATCCAAACGTTACAGAATAGAAAAAATAAAATGCAACATTACTTTTTCAGTTAATCCAAAATCCTCTTGTGTTGGTTTGCATTCCAACAAAAAAAATCCTAATCCCTCAGCCTATTCTAATATTCTGTAGTCAATACTTTTGTAAAGAATTAACTGTTTTGGTACAGCCGGTAAGCAAACTATTGTCTTTTTTATACCCCTAAATATGAAATGACAACAAATAAACAACCTAAAAATAGGAAAGACAATGACAAAGAAATCACAACAATGCAAAAGTAACAATGAAGACAGAATATAAGAGCAACTCCATCGCAGGACAACGGCTCTCTAACATGTGGAATAAACTGACCTGTAACTCTGTCGTGAGCTGATTGAGAGTTTCGTCCACAGGAAGCACTTCTGTGGAGAGAAACGTTGTTTTCAGAGCTGAGTGCAAAAGTATTCACACAGTGAGTGATAGAACTAAGTGGTAAAACAAGGACACATTTCAGAGCAGAAAGTCAGATATTTTATTTAAAAAAATAGTTTGAATACATTGTTTCAATAACTTTCGACTCATTTTAAAATATTCAACAACAACACAAATAAAATAATAAAATATAATTTGGGATTCAAGACTAAAACTATGGTACAGTGATTATGGATGAAAGTAAACAACATTAATTGTTAAATGTCATGAAGTACATTTACTCAAGTACAGTACAATGAATACTGAGTGTTCCCTTTTCCCTGATTGGCCACAAGGAGCAGAAGACAGGGATACGATGTTTTCAGTACACAAAGATGGTTTTGTGTACTGCAAGGGTTCTTCTCATTAACTGTCTGCAGACGACCCAAAGTGATAAACCTAATGAAGTGGCTTATGTTCCCCTTTAGTTGGTCAGAATAAATGTCGTTACTCTGGAAATTTGCCATGTGTGCTGGTCCATTCTTCCACCTTACTCTACCAACCTTACAATGTTTTTAAATGCATTATTTAGCATGATGTGATACTACTCTGAAAGGTTTCCATCCAAAAAATACTTCTTTTGATACCTCATATACACATCAAGAACAAACCACCGATGGGATCTCCGAACGTTTAATTCCCATTAGACCTTTCTTTTTTTTCTCTAAATTTGAATGCTAGGAATAGAAGTTTGAATAGTGAGCGTTGCATGTGGTCACCTGAGTCGAGTGGAGTCTGCTGCAGCTGTGGGATTCCCTTCCTCAGCGCTGCGTGGTAGGTGTGCAGGCCTCTGTGTGCGACCAGCAGGAGGCGACACAGCCGCCGGTGCCACGTATGAGCTCTCTGCAGGCAGTTTTCACTGGGCAAATAAAAGCTCCCCTGCGGAGCAGGAGACACAGAGGAAATGTCAGATGCTATGTAGGTCAGCAGCCACCGAAAAACTCTCAGCCTTAATAACAGACATGTACACATACTTGACATTTACAGTTCAAGTATACAGCTGCAACGGTTACACAGGCTCGTCGCTGACCTTGTGATAAAAGGAGCGCGTTTCTGAATGGGAACGAATAAGATCATTACCTGGAAGATCAAATACAATGTCAGAGACAAATGGACCCTAAACACAGCGTGCTGCGGGCTGTAAAAGCAGATCAATACGGGCACGTGGCCTCGGGGGGATGTAACGCTTCCTCGTTACGACCTTTAAAAGAGTCCAGGAAGTTGACACAGAATTCAAGGCGCCAATGTTTGGCCTGATAAATAAAAGAGACAAATAGCCTCGCGAATACAAACTGACACTTCACATCAAATCAGTTGAGCTGTAACCACAAAATATAACAAACAGTGTGAGGTGCAAAGTTAAAGGAAAGGAAGCAGCTTGTACAAGCCTCTGGGCGCTGCTTTTTGAGAGCTGGCTAATTATGAGCTGTAATGAGGACCGTGTTTCCAGCAGATGGCTCTCCAACAGCGCCGCAGAAGTATTCAGTGTATTCCACCACTGCACTGTTCAATATGCGCGTAACACTGGTCCAAATCACTAAGGCCTTGATTCTATAATCATGTCTCTTCCGAAAGATCTAATGGTGCTGCGACCCAAACAGCTATCCCTGCCATCACACTGAGCCGGGGAGCCTCCCACGGGCCCGGCCCGGTCTGCTCCGAGGCCACACATCCTCATGGTTGGGATGTTTCGGCAGCGCCAGTGCGGCTCAGAGCTTTGAAAGGCATGTGATGCTTGAGTAACTGGGGATGTGCTGCTATTTGCCCCTAGCGAGTAGAGTCTCCGGCCCTATCATCATACCTGGGTGCGCTCTGTAATTGCAGCAGTGCGGTATAGCAGAACCAGGAAGGAACATCTGTATGTTTACTTTCATAATTCTTCTCACCCTTTATAGAGGCCTGCCTGGATCAGTCTGCTGCAAGCGACGGGCCGTGAAAAATAGCTATTTTTCTGTATGAACTAGTAATTATGCCAAAATCATAGTTTCTGTCTGCGCCGAATATGTCTCGGATGTGCTTTAGTTGTTTGTCACCTGACATGAGAATTTCTGCTTTTGTTTTTCTGCTGTTGAGGCAACTTTTCCAACTTACCATCAGTGTGTTTAGATGCACATATTGTGTATAATATATACAATATATACATATTGCATAATATATATATATATATATATATATATATATATATATATATATATATATATATATATATATATATTTGAGATGCTTTATGTGTGTTATTTTTAGAAACATGGGAACTCTGTCCTTCCTTTCGAGATGTAACAGCATTTATTAATGCACATCTACAACATGTGATTGAGTTTTTCCCAGAAATAACAACATAACACTTAGAGGAAACGCTGCGGTGTTAAGAGGGAAAGTGCTGAAACTGTAGTGTTGCCGCAGGTAAAATGCTCTAAATAAATAAAGGTGAAGGAGGAGGCGGCATTCTGTGTAGATTTCACCTGCAGCTATGAAGTACGTGGCGCTTGTGAGCAGAACTCATTACTGTGATCAAACGAAGCCCCCCCGCCCGGCTAAACGCAGAGCTTATTAAAGTGCCCAGCTAGGGGTGGGAGTAAAAACCAGGAGGTGTGTTGGGTATGGTGGTTCTGTGGGAGGAGGTGGGCGAGGGAGGGGGGGATGGCGCTCATTAAGGTTTACAGTGTAGACTGTGGCGTCCACAGGGACCTGGAAGATGCATGTTGTAAATTGATGGAAAAAAAATGGAACCGACTGTTTTACAACTGTACACAAGTTGGAAAAATTGGCAAACACTAGAGAAGACACAAGAAAATGACTCCATCAAGAAAATGAAATAAAAACTGTGCAAAATGACATGCAGTCCAGGTAATAATCCAAAAATATAAGATATTTTTTCCCCTCGTAGACCACAACTCTGTCCCCAGGCGATAGAGCATGTACATTATGAGAAGGTTTTAAATACAGCACGTTGACACAGGGAAGATGATTAAATAAATTTGACTCAAAGATGTTAGTACATATTTGTATTGTATATTTTGAGACAATACCACGTCCGTATGCCACATGCGAAGGTAGAGCCAGAGATGGTTAACGTAGCTCAATATAACTGTATGTCTAGGTGCTTCAATGGTCCTTAATTTAGTCCCTATGAAGTAAAATCATGATTAATAATGACGATAACAGCAATTCCATCATCACGTCTGTCATCATGTAATTGTGAAGCTTAACTGGACTGTAAATGTGAGAGCTGCTAACACTTCCAGATGCTAAGCCTGGAGCCTGCATGCCTGGGCAGGTGGGTTAATCAGATATTATTAAAAGGCCACTGTGCAGCGCAGTAATAATCTCTGCGTTGGCCTCTGCTCTTTCAGCCTTTAAGACTGCACGGAGCCACAACAAATGACTGATTTTGAAGGACAGACAGGTCCAGGATCAGTAATCCAGACCAGAACGACTCCCTGCTCAGCTCTCTTGGGCTGAATCCAGTTGCTTCTGGGTGACACGCCAAAACAAATCACAACTAAATCCATCGGCCTCTGTCCCGAAACCGAGATCACGTGTACGCCATCGCTTGGCATTTAGCTACTTGCTCACAAAAAAAAAAAAAAAAAAAGAGGGAACAACCAGCAGAACAGAGACTGGCTCATTATCGGGCTGTTTGCAGCTTTGTGAGACAAAACCGGCTTTGGCTGGCTGTGACTTTCTATTTGGGCACAGCTGAACTGCTAAAGGTTAACATACCTCAGAGATGACAGGCTTGCAGTAGCCAGCGCCGAACACAAGGTTCTCTACCGACATGGCAGATGGGTCGCTCGGGCTCTCCGGCGAGCCCTTCCCCAGCCAGGAGCCCTTCCCTGTACGCGCAAAGCTGCAGGGAGAACAGTCAGAACACATGCAGGGACAACCCGTGAGTGTGTGATTGTGTGTATGTGTGTGTGTGTGTGTAGAGGGGGCTGCTACTGCATCAATCAATCAGGCGCCGCAGTAATCTATGTAATGCATGGCTTAAAAACTGAGTTTGTGATATTGGCGGCTTAATTCATCAGATAAGTGTTTGGAAATCTATCCAGCTAACGGCTACACTTTTAATTGTGAATGCCAAAACGAAAAGGGAAGAGGAAATATATGCTATAGCGGTTCATTCACTTGAGTTCTTCTGTTGATATTATGGATACGCTACAGTTGCAACTATTGTTTTCACTCTCTGACTCTACATCTTTCCAGTGTGACCAGCTCTACCGTTCAACACTGAATTTCCCATTGAGCATTGGCTGAAATGATGCAGTTGTCCAGTCATGGCTTAGCGACGCGAGCTACGCCTGTCAAGCTTTAGATTTCTTCAAAAGTTGAAGACGTTTACATTTAAGCATTTCAAAGGTTTGGAAGGTTTTAACTTTGCCAAAAGTTATAGCGCAGACGTGTAAGGAATGGGTTTCACGGCGTTCATCTGCTCTAACGCTAGCTGCTGTTGTTGGTAACTAGCTGACTCTCTAACCGAGCATTACTGCTAAGGCCAGCATGCTCGTCGTTAACTAACAGGGATACTCTTTTTTGCAATTGCTACAGTTTATGTTTAATTAAAACAAATGTAATATTTCTCCACTATGTGAGTCTAGGTTGCTATCAAAGTTTAGGCTAACATTGGCGGCTCTTCCTGCTCTTTACAAGTCCAATAACTTCAGCAATGTTACACAATCAATACATGTAGAAATGTAAATCAGTGAACAAAAAAGGTTCAGCCCAAGAGTTGTGTTGTTTTTTTTTAACTCGTGGGAGCTAACGCTAGCTTAATTAGCTAGCTAGCTACAGTTGATATTATCTGCAAGCCATTTTAGCCGTCACCATAGACAGATGTCATCTAGAAATAAAAAGCTGCTTTCGTCTTTCTCTCTCTGTAGGATCAAGGATCCAATATTTTAGATAACAAAACATTTGAAGTCGTAAATCTGCTACTGTCGTCGTTCTAAATTGCATATTGTGCCGAGTCAGATTGGAAAGCTTGACCGGCACAGCAACCGGACGTTACTTTGGAAAACATGATGCCAGAATGGTCTTTCTGCTTTGTGTGAATTCAAAGGCTGTTAAAAGCAAATGTTTGAGCGAACTCTACCTGATTAGCGGCTGATGTAAGGCAACCAGTGAAGCATGTATGGAGACAGAAATGACGGACAGGTGGAAGTAGTCAAACATGACGGGGACGTGGTGGTGGAGGCCTCTCCGCGGGTGGAAGTGGAGGCTGAGGGTCCGGCTGCTGATCAACGGCACAGTCGCTAACTCCGCTAGCCTGGTTAATATGAAAAAAGAGATAAAGTTACTCTCACACATTACAAATATTTGTGCAACCATTTAAATCAGAAGAATTCTTGTTTTGGGTATTTTTTCCCGTCTTTAGTTCTCACGCTCGTCCAACATGTCTGACAATACACAACAGCAAAATATTAGTTAGTACAACTAAACAATATCTAAAGGCTGATATATCGAAACAAAAACACTAATCAAGTAATCTGTATTACAATACTACAATGCTGATGCAGACTTTATGGGATGTACTAAAAGTAAATGCTAATATCCTTTTCTTCTGAGTCCAGACAGTCTTAGCCAGACTCTTTAAACGGTGTCTGAGAATGAGCACTGCTCCCACCGATAATCTAACATTATTATTAAGGACCTGTACCCTACATTGTCCCTGCAGCTATGAAAGAAAATAGTCTGAGAGAAAGAGTGTGAATCTTGACTGGAATTTTAATGTAGACCTCGTAGACATTCAATAGTTATACAGACTTGAAAAGAGCTGCTTGTGTTAATGCTGCTACACAAGGAGCTCCATAACTCCTGTCCTGTGTAGCGTTGACAAGGGCTATACTCACACAACTATGACAAAAATGCTGATTTAACAGTTTGAACACAAACACACGACACTACTTATCACTAATGTGCAGCTGCAGGCCAATGAATAGACAGTTTGCACCAAAAATAGTGCCTTTTGCCACATGCTAAAGCAAACTTATTTCTTCTTCTATTTGTCCCGAAACGACGCACAAATCCCAGTAATCGTGTTTTGCCAGCACAGAAGTTGTGATCAGGTGCTTAAAGAGATGGCTATGAGCCAAAAGGCATAATAGCCCTTATTCGTGCCTAGTTTGCATTCTCACTCGTGCATAAAAAGCTGCACAAGGGGAAAGTGTTCTCTTCATCTCGAACATACACATACACACAAACACACATTCCCAAATTGCTCAAAAACCTACTGTTGCTCATTGTCGGTGAAGTGAAGGTCCAGCTTGAGCTGAAAGTCCACCTCACTCAAGGCTTCCTCCACCTGCAACATGTTGGCACATCACAAGTTGTTAAGGCATGAGCATTATAGGAACAAGGTGAAAATACCACATGGAAACATACTTAAATTCTCATGAAAATGCATCTTGTTTTAGCTTGAATGCAGTTTTGTTCACTCGTATTCGTAAGCAGGTCGCTCCGAGGAATTTTGCTAGATTTGAAGTCTTAATTTGTTTTATTTTGTCTTCACTGATGCACATATTGCATACGACAGATTACACTCAAGAGACGAGAAGCAGACGTGGGGATTGGATTCATTTGTGAGGAGCGGACATTAAGAAGATCACTATATCTGATCATGTTCATTCAATACGTTGTGGTGTTGCAACAGCCAAAAATCTCTCATGTGTGTTCAATCGGGTCTGGATCTGGTAAGTGCGAAAGGCCATCGCATATGAATCACACTGTCTTCATACACACCAAACCATTCAGTGAGCCTTTGAAACCTGAACTGAAGCATCTCCGTTTTTGTGTTTCTAAACTCATTTATTCAGGGTTTACCTCAGTCATGTGTATGTCAAACACGAGTTGATGAAGAGGACAAGTGATCCCATATAATGGACAATTACACTACACATACAGTACAGTGAAGATTAATACTGCTATTTGGCTTGGAGCCTAATGTGACCGGCCTCGTTTGCAATGCTGATTTAGTTCTTACGTTTTATCTTCTCTGTGTGATCTGCAGCCTGATGTAAGTTGAACCGAGATGAATCACTCTCATGTTCAAAGAGCCATAGAATACGCTCGTTTATGGAAATACAGGGCACCTTATTTGAAGAACAAAGTGGAAAAGCAAAAGGTGTGAGCAAACTACAAAGGCGGTCCAGTGAATTGAGTCTTCTGAAGATTAAAGAGCAGCGTTGCTAATTATAATAACAGCGCAGGATTTCCTCTCGATCTGCTTGCGTTTGTTTTTAACAGTGTTACATGCACGCCGTACAGCAAACACACAAATCTTTGCAGTCTCGTCCTTTATTGGTGCTCTGATTAATCAGGCGGACACGCGGTGTGCACAGGAGGACAGAGGGGCTATTTTTGGGTCCGTGCTATCTGTGGCTGTGCGCGGCAGATAACCTCCGGAAGGTTAATGAGTCGGGAGCCTCCGGGAGAGCTTACGGCTGAAATCTGATATGCCTTAAAGCTCCCTCCGTCTCCACACCTCCACGTGAAGATCTATGTTTAATGAAATCTTCTAAATTTAGAATCGGGCAGCCATGTGAGACAGAATATCCACTTTCTGAGCGGAGCGGGGATCTTGCCACAGTCGTCGAGGCACCGTGGACGCGTCAGGGAGCAGCTGAGCCACGGTGCCGGGTAATGTCATGGTTTGAGCTACGGCTATCACATGGATGATTAGCTTCGAGGCGGGGGCCATCTTAACTCCCCCACATCACGGCCTCCGGCCTGTCACAGCTGATCAATTTGAGCCCCGGTGGCTCCCAACAACAGAAAACCGGCGGAGCGTCTATTTGGGGTCGCGTCCACGGTGAAACCGCAAAGGACAGTACATCAATAACTGTCTGGCAGGTTTACACGCCGGATCATTTTGACGTAAACAGGAGAGCAGTCTGGGGCTGAGGCAATTTACGTTCGTCCGTCCAATTAAAGCACATTAATCCCGAGAGGCACGTTGTTGAACTTAATATTCCTCATGTTGTTTCTGTGTCTGGAATGGTTAGGACTGAGTTATTTTCAAAAAAGATGAACTTCATCTCAACGTTGTAGCTCCAGAGACAGAGCTGTAGAATTAATATGATGTATTTTCGGTCTTCGGGGGCCAGACTTTGCCCTCTTGGGGCCCGAAGCCCTATTTTGCATTAACAGGATACAAAGTCCATCATTTCACCGCTGAGTTCTCTGGTTGAAAAAACACAACTGCAACTGGATATAAACCAAAGGAAGGAAGATTTATTTAAGGCTGATGGGCTTTACTTGCTGTGAAGGTCTCACCAACTGATCATCAATTAGCTTGTCGCTACATCTGAAACACGTCCTGCCCTGTACTACGGGAGGTTTGTGAGGCACAACAATCAATCGTTTCATTCTGGGGGTCAGACTCTGAACCCTCGCCAGAAGCTTGAAAGATAAATCTGATGGGGTTTCAACATGAGAGAAGAACTTTTTCCTTTCTTCTGCTAATCCTGTTTTTTTTTTTACCACACTTCTAAATTCGAAGCCGTGCCAAGGAAACCTCACTCTTCAGGTGGACACAATCACTGTAGTTTGTGTAAACTGAGAGAAAATTGACGAGAATTGAAGCAAAACATACACGCACCTGAACGAGAACCAAAGCGCTATTACGCCGTCTTTGTCAACAGAGGGTTGACAAAGACGTGTATATGTTTCTGTTCAGCTAGACACTGAGCAATGTACAAAATATTCAGCAAGCCGGCGACAATAGAAGACTATTGAACAAAAAGTGCCGCTCGAAACAGCAGAGCATTATTACTCTTTTATCATTCAGCATGATTATGAAACAGTCTCACATAGTTATGTTACATGTCTCCTTTCATTAACTTGCTCTCTGTTGTTTGTGTCACACGGTATGAACGGGGACCAGAAACTTGTGCAAGAGGCGACAGTGGATGAAAAAAGCCCGTTCATTACCGGCCATTTAATTCAACTACCATACAGCTGTTCTTACGGTAATTATCTGTCGTGCGTTTTACAGCGAGGCTACTGATGAATAGCAAGCAGCCAAATGCCATTCCCCATTTTCTTTCACAACAGGAAGTGTGTTGTGTGTGTGTGTGTGTGTGTACAGACAATGTCAACAGCATGACTCACCCTTTCTCCGTCTAACAGCAGATGGACTTTGAAGATCATACAGTCGTTCACCGTAATCTCCTCATTCCTGTAAAGGATCTGAAATATCCGGCTGAACACGCTGCCGTCGTGAACCCCCGCCGAGCTGAAGCTGGATTCTCCTGATGTGGGACACACCATCACGCGTAATTAACAATCAGTTTGTTGCTAGAACAATATCACTTATTCACTTATTCATGCAGAGCTTTTAAACAAAACAAAACATGTTGTTTTCGGTTGTTTCACTGATTAAACATGGTGCAGTTTTTAAAAAATCATCTTCTCCGCCTAACATATTGCTCTATTTCCTTTATCTTTTTAGTATTCACTCGTTCTCATTATGTAATATGCAACACTGTAGGGGATCATATGATTTCTGAAGTCTGAAAAGAAAATAAATGTGGGCTTTTTGTTCGTTCAAATGCTTCCCCTGATGAATGCAGTGTGTGCTCGGATTTGTGAATATGTACCCAGATTGAAAAAATGCATAATGAGTCTTGCGAATGTGCGACCTGACATTTTGCAAATGTTGACTGGGATTGGTGAGGGATCTGAGCGTGTGTATTCAGATCTAGAAACATGTGCTTTTGCGATCGTGAATACGTGCGTGAGTATTTCTGTCAACGTCCCTACACACTCAAATCAGCTCCTGGCTTTCAATTTGTCCAATTATTTCTTCTTCAATTGAGCAAATACTATGATGAAGTGAGTAAGTAAGAATATCTCGTTTTAGTGAAGGGGCAACGTGCTGCCCATTTTGATCTCAAGTGGGCCGGACCAGTGATATCACAGCATAATAACGACAACATAACGACAACATAACGACAACATACCTACAATAGTTCTCTATGTTTAAATCATTTGTGAAGGTTTGTGGATGATAGACTCTATTGTAAGGTCTTCCTGCAATAAACTAGAAACAAAAAGACCAAAAATTCAGACATCAGCCCTCTGTTTATCTGCCTGGGCTCTGCTCTGCAGACTCTCTTTCTAACCTATAATATCAGTGATTGTGATTGTGGTTTAGTGGTCATCACGCTCATCTTTCAATCAGAGGTTTGGTGGTTCAACTCCCACTTCTGGTAGATCACTTCTTTTTTTTCTGTAATTTTAACAGTTATCTCGCGGACCGGGTCCCCCCCCAATGTGGGGGCATGTATGACACCCCCCTGTTGCTGAGTCAAGCATAGTCACTGGGCCGGAGCACCATATGCATAGAACTAGGCGACTCCAGGTGACATACATGTCCGCTTCAGTGTCCGGTTGACGTAGCGTAGCATAGAGACGGGACGCAGGGGACAACAGATATGCGTTACAGTTGTCAACATCTCCCAAATTGCAGCCTGGCTCTCCTGCGGTCCGGCTGCGAGCAGTGACAAGTCTTTAAACCCCCCTCCACCTCCCTGCTGAGGTTGTGCTCTCTTTCAGTCTTGTTCTTACACTCTCTCTCTCTCTCTGCAGGCCTCCTCCAGATAGCGCTACCGCTACATCAAGCGACCCCCAGCCGGGATGATGGATGTGTGACACGGTGAACGTGTGACAGAGACGGCGCATAAGCCCTCTGGGCGCCAAGAATGTGACTTTGATATTATTGTTTTTCACACGTCCTCCTTGTGTGTGTGTGTGTGTGTGTGTGTGTGTGTGTGTGTGTGTGTGTGTGTGTTCTGGTTTCCCACCCCACTGTCTGCAGACACACGAGTTCGGTGGATTAGAGACTGTAAACTGCGCAGGAATTAACATAAATAATTCCCCCCAGGTGCTCCCCCCACCCTCCAGTGAGGCCACAGTGACTAAATCAATGAAGCTGCATTAGCCCTCGCTACTTTCACACACTCACACGTGCTGTACTTCCTTTGAATGCCAGTTTGTTTTACGGGATTGATTAAACGTTACACCGTGTGCCCAGAGAGCTCAAGTATTAAGACCTCGAGAAGAGAGATGCGGTGTCGAGATCTCGGCTTCGACATTGATAGCAATGATGTTGCATACGAGGGGAAAGCAGCAGGGTGACTGGATAATGTAGTCCAATACAGAAGCTGTAGTTGTATGTATTATAATGTGCGGCATAGATAGATAGATAGATAAGTAGGTAGGTCGGTGGATAGATACATGGATAGATGGATACTTAGACACGCAAGGGATTTTTTTTTCGCGACAGCAGCATTTGTATATAAAGGTTACACAATAAAATATGAATAAGTTCAGTTGACTTCAGTTGAGGCACAGAGGTGGTACCTTTTTGAGACCCCATAAAAACTGAAGGAATTATCATTAACTTATACGTATTTGTGAGGGGCTCCAACACTCAGAATACACTTCAGGATGCCAGAGATAGATGTCTGATATGGGTCTTGCCCTTGTGTGTCTGGCAAATTGACTCAATCGAGCCCTAACAGATTTCAAAGTAAAAGCCCCCACCGGTTCTTTTCATGAAGATGTGTGAAATTTGTTAGGCATTTCTAGCAAGTCCAGACTTCTGAGAAGTGAAGCCAAGGAGCATGTGGCTTAAATATTTCTCTTTTGGGCGCAAAAAGCAGTCAGATTGTAGAGAAGTCGATGAGAAAATGCCCCTGCTTAATTTATGACCTCAGTCAACATTATAAACGAGTTTGAGGTTTCAGTTTAGTTTTACGTCTTCTTCAATACAATGTAGTTAGTAAATGATGGTATAAAGTGTACATTTCCGTCACCTAAAAATGGCCAATTCCATGTTCAGTTGCACTTTGCTTCGCCCTCTCGTGTCACTTCTGGTACCAAAAAACAAAGATGGCGGCGGCCACAAAGCCAAACTCAAGGCTTCAACGCCATCCAGAAGTCAGATACTTTGAGTTTACTTTGCACTCTTAGGGTATTATTCAGCTTTTAGCAACAGGAAGTCAACCTCATGTGACAAATATCAGCTGATTAACTAACATTGACTGTGTGTGGTCAACGCACTGTGTATTTAGTGTATTTTCTAGTGCCATGAACATGTTAGCATTGTTCAACATTCTTCCCATGCTCGTCTTGTTCTCATTGGATATCAATGTATTCAGAATACATTTTAGTAATCCCATTTATGTTTACGTTGAGTTCGACATAAGAAGAATACATGAAACGCACACGGTTCTGACGGTTCTGACGGTTCTGACGGTTCTGACGGTTCTGATGGTTCTGACGTGTTATACTGCAGCTCTCGCAGGTTTTGGGGAGTTATAACAACCCATGTATTAAAACCTGCTGAAATGCCCTTAAGCTTCAGCCACAGTGAGTCTGTGCAGAAAATAATAAGCCGACAGCCTCTGATGCTCTACGTCTGCTGTGTGTACGAGTGTGTGTCTGCTTGTCACTGCCTATGCAACAATCCTACAAAAACACACAACTCTCAACGTAGCATTGCTCTTCGTGGTACTAATAAGAGGAAGTATCTCAGCCTCTCAGTCCTCAGTCTCCTTAAACTACAATCCAGTTCTCCCTGTTCACACTCTGACTGGAAAACCGCCGTGTTTTTGTGCGTGAATCACAGTCATTAAATGCTTCAGATGATGAGTGTGCGGCGGGATCCTTCTCACACAATGCATCTGTCAGAGGGCCCACAGACAATTGAAATGTCAAGCATACACTTTCGCAGAGAACACAGTGAATTATTAGCATTTCCTGTGTCCGTGTGTGATGAATGTGTTTTCCTCGTGCTGGCTGGAGAGCCGGCTGCTGCATTGATGCTCGGGATCCAGCCTGCGAGGTGGACTGAATGCATGACCTTGTGGAGGGAGCTGCAGAGGAGAGGGCTGCAGCCTCCCAATTACCATAAGAAAACCACGCTGCAGTGTTCCTTATTTGCCAAATATACTATTGCATATACATACAGGGTTGCAGTCGGCGGATTAGAAATTGGCTGCATTTCTTTAAAGCGGTTTTAGTATAAATGACCTTGTTTATAGAGTTGAGATTATAACATCTGCAAAGGAAATATAGTAATATTGTACATCTAAATGTAGTGGAATGTAAATCTCCACCAACTTGCAATGGACGACAGTATCTTTTATCTGCTGTTTGGTGCTAAGCAGCTAGTTACAGAGTTTTAATGGGCAAAGAAAGCCAATAATGTCAAGTAGGGTTTAGATAAATTGTTACAATAAGTGTTTATAAAATAGTTTCGTGCTAGATGTTTGCTTGAGCTGCTGACTCACTCAAGGTCAGTGTCCTTCACATTTGGCTGGATGATTTAAAACAATTGGTAAAATGAATAAGTATTGTATTGATGCAATGCCTGATAAGAAAACCTCCTCCTGCAGCTGGACTCTGCTCTCCCCTTCTCTTCCTCACCTGACCTCATGTTAATCTGCACCTTCAGGACATGCCACTCGAACAATAGGCGACTGAGAGCCAGCTTCCTGAACTTCCATCGCCATATATTCCTATTTCATCTATTTAGGATTCCTCGCCATCCGTTAATTAACTCAAACGGTAATAGAAATTCCTGTCACTGTTTTCCTCAACTTGAAATTACATGAATCACTGTCACATCTCAGACTGAGACACGCCGCCCTCACAATCGGTTATGTCCTTGCCGCCACACACATACACACAGACCACACGTTGGTTCTGCTGTGAGAACATTTAAACTGACGCATTATCTCCTTCTACCTGAACCACCGGATCTGCATGCTTAAAACCGAAAGCTCGGCCTTAATACAACCTGGAACTGGGCCGGAGATCATATTCAGGACCATCCAAAATGTCCTTACAAGGATAGTAGGCTACACTGTTAGGATTAGGTCCTCACAAGCACAGCCAAGTCACACACACATACACACACACACACACACACGCACGCACGGCGCTCGAGTCATGACAAGCTAAAAATAGCCGTTATTACAGCGAATCAGTATTGCCCGTGAAACAGCTTTCTGCAATGCCAGAGATCCAGATTTTAACGCTGGGGAAGGTTCAGAAGCTGCGTCACATCCTACGAATACAAAAGAGGACGCAACATGCGAGGAATCTTTCATCATTACACACTCTGCTCGTAATTGTATTTAGGAATTAACGCATGGAGTGAAGTGCTGTTGAGATTCCCCGTTTATCTTGTTGGTTGGTTTTGTCGCTGGTTATCTACAGTATTTTAATTAAGAGAGGATTTGCAAAGGATCATTAGTTGCATGTTAATAGTCTGGCCACAAATGTATGCATACTGATCTGTTATTAATTTCTTTGAAGAACAGCATTTTAAGATTAGCCGTCTATGTGTTTTATGTGCTTTAAGCCCATTCTCTTGAGTCCTAATTCCCTCTTTATTAGAATCAAAGGACAAATCTTCCTACTTTAGTGCAGAAAATCTAATAGAGTTTTATTTGTTTTACGATGTGCAAATATCTTGAGACAGCGCAGACACAAAAAAAGGAAAGATCACAGGATATTACATCAATAAGTTACACTGGTTTTAAAATCTGAAATTTAATTATGTTTGAAACAAAAGAAAAATAGTCTTGTCACTGTTTGGTTTTGAATGATATGAGAGGCAAGACTTTCTGCAGAGTGAGTCAGTCAATGTTCAACCCAGAGACAAACAAATGTGTTAAATCACTGAGACAAGAGCCATAACACTCCCATACACACACCCATCCTCTGATGCAGAGCTATGACTAAGACGATGGCCCAAACACACCCATAGATTCATTTACTGCGCACAGTTAATTATAATAAAGACATCTATTTGGTTATTTTTTCCTTTTGGGCTTTTACCCGCAGTAAGTATATGTTGTTTTATTTTACTCTGGCATTATGTGTATTTCACTATTAGCCTTAGTTATGTCTAACTGAAGCTCCCGTATGGAAGCCCATTACTGGCAGTAAAATAATTTTAAAAAAAGATAAAATGAGATAGAAAGTAAAATTATGATATAGAAAGTTGAAATGATGAGATAGAAAGTCATAGTTATGAGATAGAAAGTCCAGAGTATTCGGTAGTAAGTGTGCATGCGCTTCACTGGCAATGGATTTTTTTTTCACCAGATAAAAGGAAGTAAAAAAGAAAAAAGAAATCATAATTTGGACTTTTTATCTCATTATTTTGACTTCCTATCTCATAATTATTACTTTTTTTCTGGAAAAAAACAAACATTTTACCGGCGGAAATGGACTTCCATAGTTTAAACCGCCACCATAAAACACAGCCAAGACATTAAGGCACAAGTTTGAGATTACTACAATCCAGAGAAGGTCAATATTCCACATACTTTAAAATGATGCTCATGCTACCATGTAGTTTACGACTGAACACGGTGTTAAACATAACTGTTCTCACGTACACCTCGAACACCAGCGTGAACAACGCCGTGTGTGTAATTCAGACGTTTACTGCGGTCATGAAAAGAGTGTCAAGAGAGTTTTCTCACGCTCGGTCCCCTTTGGACACGGATCACTGTGCCAAAACACAAGCAGTTCAAACCGGAGCTTCACTTTTAAATCAAGCTAATGTAATAATTACATTTGAAAAAAACACCTTTAAAGCTTGTATTGCTGAATGTAAATGTACTTAGATATCGTCTCTGATATATAAGTCTTGGGCCTGCGGGACACAGGCACATGTGCTGTGATGTTCAGGTTTTAGGTGACATTTGACACTTCAAAAAGATTCAAAACAACTACGATGTGACTCAAAACGGCTACAAAAAGACGCTAAACGACCACAAAAGGATGCAAAATGACCAAAATGATGCAAAGCAACTAATTTGTCGATCACAAAACTGCAAAAAGATGCTAAACAACCACGAAAGGATGCAACGAGACCAAAAAGAGGCGGTAAAAACGACCCCTATTTGACTCAAATCGACTGCAAAAAGACCATTAAGAATCAGAAAATAATGAAAAATGATTAAAGAGATTAGAAAACGACTCCTATTTGACTGCCAAGAGACACTAACAACCACTAAATGATGCAACATAATCTAAAAGATGCAAAACAACAACTTTGTGAATCACAAGACTGCTAAAAGATACACAAGAAGATGCAAATAAAACACAAAGAGACTCAAATAAAGACAAAAGACTGCAAAAACACTCAAGAAAAAGGGCAGCAAACTGTTATCGCTGAAAACTGATATCACAAATTGAGATTGTATCTGCAGACAAGAATAAGGACAGTGTTTTCTGACTGGTGAAATATGTTCTCTAGAAATGTGTGTGTGTGTGTGTGTGTGTGTGTGTGTGTGTGTGTGTGTGTGATGTCACACACACACCCTTCCCCTGACCGTACCTGCATTGTCTTGCGTCGTCACTATGAGCCTGTGTGGGACTCGAGGTGAGACCTTCAGCCCGGCGCGTACCTGGTAGAAGCTGTGGGAGAGGACACAAACACAACAGCTTCAAACATGAGATAAGCCACGCCCCCTTTGTGGCGCCGCGATTAGTCATGCTGCTTTTGGTGTGAACACACTTTTTTTTTCACGCGTGTCGAGAAAAATCTCGACGCGTCTGGTGCGAATGCACCATGAGTCTGAGAGCCGTGCGGCCCGCCACCGGAAAATACACAAGGTGAGAAGTGTCCAGCGTTCTCCATCACGTCTCGTACGGCAAACGAAAGGGAAGAGGAGGAGGCTGCCAGAGTCTGGTTTTCCATCTCCAGGGTATTTACACGCCATGCTGTTTCACAGATATTTCACATTTCAGGTTGGCCATGAGTCACCTGCTCTGGGTGGACATGTTTCACTGACGACTGCAGTTGACACCAGAGCTGAATGTGTGCCGGGGGGCTGGTGCTCCACTGAAACTCTTCTCAGGGTCACAGACGTGCCTTGGAAAATGCATTCATTATATTTTGAACTAGTATTTCTTCAAATATCACACATTCCAATATAAAGCCGACTGGATTCAGGAGCGCTTCCTGTGAAAAAGTGAATTTAGTCTCAAAACAGGGAGACAAGTCTCAGGGAAACAATCTGTTTCCTGACTGAAATACACATCAGTGTCATCTCTAGATGGAACACAGGACGCTCTGTCAAGTTAAAACATTCAGATTTCAAGCATCAGAAATACTCTTTAAGTCATGGACCACAATTTAACGATGTCATCAGCCATGAATTGTACAGATGCTGCTGAAATATTAAAGGGTTTACAGGCTGAATGGTTATTAATAATGGAAAAGACATAATAATGTACCTCTATTTAAAAGCTGTGAAGTGTAACGCACGGTGCATGGGATAGGAGCTGGTGTTATAATTCTACAGTACGAGCAAACATGCGGAGATAAAACAAAATGTATTGAACCCAAGAAAAAGAGGTTATGTCAGCTTCAAAAGTAAGTCACAGAGAACGTTCTCACCGGCGTACATGAGGATTATTTACAGGACGTTCCAGACCAGACAGCGATGGAAGAAACATGTCTTTAAAAAAGGTCACTTTGACAGTTTAAGTCAAAGCAGCTTTGTGTAAATCTGAGGGGCCGGAGCCTCGGCTGTAAACGCAGTCATCACATCCTATACGCAGAAACAAAAAGGTTTTGGAGGTTGACGAATAAATAAGGAGTGTTTACGGAATGAAATAGGTCAACTCAGTGCCAGTAACTGGTCAGAAACTAATCCTCTAACCTCTCAAAGCGAAGGTTTTATTGACTTTATTGACTGCATTTTCAATAAACTACAGTATTATTTACTTTAAAAGAAACAGATCTATTACATTCCTTTTGGTATGTACTATATATCAAGTGAGATGACAATCAAACATTTACATTTTTTGGCAAAATAAAGTGATGCAGCTGAAGAAAACGCAGCTGGATTCATAATTCAAGTATCTGAAGTGATCCAAGACTCTAACTTTGTCTCTATTGGTTGAAAACTAATCGTGTCATTGGCTTCTTTTACATCGAATGCAGATTCAATCAGTTCTCTCAGTGCAATCAGTGCACCACCGGGCCCTTCAAAGTGTGCAGCTGCATGGCCCCTTGGTCTGGTACTGGGGGTCCGTATTGATTTCAGTAATCGCGCTGCCGCGTGGTGAGATGCTCCGGTCACTGAACCAGCCTCATTCGTCTTTACGTTGGGACCCAATTCTGTTTAGTGTCCACAGCTCGGTTTTCCAAATTCATTTCATTTCATTTTGTAGAGCCCAGAATCACAAATGTGCCTCAGAGGGCTTTACAATCCGTGCACATCCTCTCACATCGGATCAGGAAAAAATCCCTGAAGGAGAAAAACTTTAACGGGGAGAATGAAGAGAGGTAGAAACCTGGAACAAAGCCCAAGCTTTTTCTTCTCACTTTCACTGAAGCTGAAGTAAATACTCTCCCATGCAGTCTTCTGTTGGGACAAACTACGCTGGGATAATAGTGCACCTTTAACCTTTAACCTTTGACCCTCTTGAGGATTGTGGGTCGAAATAATCAGACCAAAGTATATACCAAAGTATGTTGACTTACATCCTGTAAAACGGGAACAAATACAGTGGGACATGCATGGTGTTTTTGGCATACTAAATTGACATAAATATATATATATATGAGGACATACTACATATGTGTCTGGCATACTTAATGGTATGGCAACTGGTACCAACAAACATATTAGTGCACTCAGCTGAAGGGATTAGCGTGATTAAGCTCCAGCCCATCCCTTTAGGAGAGGGAGAATCATTTTGATAAAGCCGGCATCCGACGAGAGGTTTTAATCTTCCTGCAGCAACCCAGCAGGATCAACATTGCCCTTTTTTAATGTCACAGATTATTATGAAAAACTCAACTGGAAAAGTACACATTTAAATTGTACTCGTTTTAGTTCCAGATATTATTCACACTGATTGGCAGAGCGCGTTCTGTTTAAATGTGTTGTTTCTTTATCATGTGTTCATTGTGTTGCCATCCTCAGGTGAGCGCTGGCCTACAAAAACAGATGGCAGACTTGTTATGCTCCATTTTTGGCCCTTGATTATTTTACCCCTCTCCCCAAAATAATTAGATGATGATTATGAGGAAAATGCAGATGCTGCACTAATGTGAAGAAGACACACACACACACACACACACACACACACACACACACACACACACACACACACACACACACACACGCTAATATGTTTTGAAAAGTACTTTATTATGATTATCTCTAGTTTATAGAGATTAAATGTCGTCTATCTCTGTATTTGTAGCTGTCGTCTACTATTGCTATTCATATTTAATTAAACAGGCCTTAAAGAAATTGATTTAGAATTGTTCTTACTGTTTTGTTTCATTTCTCTATCATGGTTTAATCGAGCTGCTGCCTCATTTACTCATGTGGAATAACAAACCAACGGCTGACCGAACAACGACCCTGGCTGATCTGATTTTAGACAAATTGCTATTTTTTAATAATTACAGATAACAGCCAGGGGAAGAAAATCTGCCAGTAAATGTAGTTTTAGCTCAGGTTAGCTAAGTGTGACGATTTCTTCTAGAAACTACAGTTGTTTTTGTTGATGCAAAACGTATACTACGTACCATGTTCACAGAAATCCTACATTTTTTATGGCATAATATTTGTATTTGGTCAGGTCGATGCCAAAAACGGTTCTTGTCCCAACTCCATGTCAATCAAATATACTGCGTTTTGACTTTCAGGGTTAATCTGTGGTCTGAATGTTAATAACAAGCACATTCACCCCATGCTGATTTGTAAACCGACATCTCGTTAAACCCCCTGATGTCCTGACATACATTTGCTGGGGATTATGGGTATTTCTCAGACATGCCTGACAACATCCAGCACGGATAGAAGTTGGACAATTTGTGTTTTTCTTTTTTTCAGTGAGAGTGAGACAAATGTACTGAGTAGACCTTAAATTACTCTATATTATATTGTACCTTCATCATTTTAAGACGTGGCATATTTTCATTAGTATTCATCCATCTTTTTTTTAATCTATTTCCATCGCAGTGTGTGCAGATAAACAATGTTTTAATCGGTTGGAGGGATCATGCATTTTATATTAAGTCAAAGCAATTATTTCATCAATAATCAAAGTTTATCTGGAGGGATATATTTCCATGCTCGTGAACTGCTAAATATTTGTTTGTAATCTCTTCCAGTGTTGGCTGAGGGAGCAAAAGTCATTGAACCGCTTTCATTGCAAATTGAAGTTCTGAATTCATTTGAATCTTTTTTGATCAGGTACAAAAAGTTAAAAGATTTTTTTTTAAACAGACAGATATTAATAAAATGTGTCATGAGTCAGCGTTCAACACAAATATGCTGAGTTGGCGGTCGTGAAGCAAGTAATATAAACAAATATCATGACTCTGGAATTGTAATATCTGCCAAAAATAAATAAATTGCTTACCCTCTTTGAAAGAGATCCACATTGTGAAACTTGTGCAACTCTACAGAAAACTCCAGTGTTCCCTGTACTTCAGACATGATACAATCCCACTCATCACCTGTCAAAAGAGAAGAAACACAATAAGCAAGAGGCAGAAACGGATGACATCTCTAAAACCAGCTCACAGTGTTCCTCTCTGTTTGCTGAGGTGATGACTCATACAGAACGGACTCTCTCAAGACGGACACCTCGTGAACATCATCACCATCCCTGTTAAAGGAGGAAATAAACATCCCCCTTATTACTTCATTATTCCAGAGGAAATGCAGGTGCAGCGGCTCTCTCGTGTTGCATCTGTCCTAATAAGGGATGGTCTGAGCAGATTTGAGGTCAGCTGCTATTATTACGGTCAATGTCAGCCCTCAGGTGCACTGGTATTATTACCTGTATAGTTAGGATTATAACTATGCACTGGATAGTTCTGCTGCTTCAATATATGTCTTTATTATCAGAAATCAAATACCTGCAAAACATAAGGATGACATGTAATCTGCTTTTTACATTTATTAGTCATTTGTTTTGTTTAATGTCTGTGTTTAAGGGACTAAGGTATACCAAAGTGTGCTCTGTGTTATACACACAAACAATCTGTGGTGCAGGTTCCCATTTGCACATAAAAAATGCTGATTTGTCAAATGCAATGTCTTCAGCCTGTTGCTGGTGTATTTACCTGTCGTCTGCTTTTAGTTGGGTTTTATCGGAAACCTTTTCATGTGATCACATGCGGCACTGAAGCGCTTGATCTTATTGAAGGAAAAATGCACACACACAGTTATTAACCCTTAAGATTAGGGTTTAGATATTAGACATATGGAGTATTTACTCTCTATATGTCTAATGCATTAGACCTTTGCAAATGCATGTGTCTAAAAGACCCTGATCAACATATCCCAGGCTCGCCGGAGCTCCATCAACACCTGAGTCAGCGATGTTTTCCATTAGCGGCGATTGAAGCTCAGTGACTCCACCGCACGTCCAAAACACGACCACAGTCGGTGAAAACAAAGTCGTGGACTCGGCAGCGTTCAAAGGAAGGTGAGACGCAGTAAGAAACTGAGCTGCCAAATAAAAGAAGATGAAACACTGACACAGTTTAACAGTAGAGTGTCTCCAATAAACGCTCATTGAAACACAATCCCCACCACGTGGCCGTGTTGAAGTGTTAAGTCGTCTCAAAGAGAGAGAGAGGATGGTGGACCACACATGTCACACAAGTGTCATCGCTGTGAAACACCTTTTTGAAGTGCAACTTCCCTTGTGCATTGCGACCGGTCCTTAGCGTAGCGGGCTACTAAACATGTTACTGTTTCAGTCCACCTTCTTTTTACTGGGAAGATTCATCAAGACAGAGCCAGAGCTCAGATACGAGGTATTGTGAGACGTTTAGACGCTGCTACTAGAATGTAAAAGTTACTGCTCATTACAGTACGCTCCAGTCTGCAGATAGCATGTGAGTCGGCCTACCACCAGTCTTCCAACTGTGGCCTTTAGCTAGCTAGCTAATAAGTCACATGAGCGCCATTGATTGGTCCAAAGCACTGTCTCCGGGTGAACTTTTAATGTCTCAGCTGACTTGATTTTCAACGTGAATCATTTAAAAGTAGTCTATAGTTTTCAATGGCTACATATGACATTGTGCTAAAAAACTGAGGCTAAAGAAACATTTCCTATTGACAAAAAGTTAGCATCTTTGAAAGCACATTAGCCATCAGCTAAGAGCAGAGGCTGGTGTTCTTGTTCCAAAGGGTTTTTTATTTATTGTAAAATTACATGTGTGGCGTGTTCCCTGGTTTTCAACATGCCAGTGCGGTGGATAACGCGCCCAAAGTAGTGAACGCAGCATAGGGTGTAGTGTTTGTGAACGCAGCCCGAAAACCGGCTCCTACCCCAAACAATTCCCTAACCAAGGCCACATTATAAAAAGCACCTGTTGGCGTGGCCTCATTGTTTTCTAGGCCCCGTCTTCTGTCTCGGTAGTGTTGATACAGGTATGTATTTATATGATCAGTGAGCATGCCAACCTTGTTTAACGACAGTAACTACAATATTTAATTTGCTCTGAAACAGTTGTCAAGTGAAGAATTGGGTTTACTTTGGCAAAGGTTGGTTTTCGGCCTGCGCTTTATTTGCCAGAGACATGTATTGCAGTGTTGTCTTTCCGGCACCAGAATTTAATGTGTTGCTTCAAATCTGTCCTCTCATTTGGCAGAGCAACGCTCTCCTCCACCTTGCTCATGCTGATAAGATGTATCATAGGAATCTTGCCAAGAGTAGAGAAATAAAGGCCGGTAAATCTTCAGAGAACATCTGCCAAATAAAACCAGCAGCGTAGAGGAGAATTAAAAGGTGAAACATGAACAAAAACTAAACGGGCAGCGCAGTGACGCAGTCCTGAGAAACACAGTAACCTTCTTAAACGCAGCACGTTAGCCGGCCACTGCTGCAAAAAGCCTGAAGAGTTTCTGTTGCCTCCTCTTGCTGACTCTGCATGTCGTGTCACATTGACACACTTGCAGCTCAGAGCGCGTGTGTGTGTGTTTGCTTTGTGTGTGTGTGCGCGTGTGTGTGTGTGTCATGGTGACCACAAATGAAGGCTTTCACCACAATGCCGCGGGCCAATTGCAAGTGAGTTGATGTGAGACTGAGAGACACCAGAGTATGTACATCTTGTGACTTCTTCAGCGTTGACTAAGCAGCCGAAGCTGCATCCCTGCTTCCTTAATTCACTGAGTTGTGAGCCAAAGTCCTAGTTATCTGCTGCCTCAGAGGTTAGACAAAAAAGAGCTGCTAGCTTCTCCAGTGATGTGTTAGGCAGCAAGGAGCAGAACGAATACTGTTTGATTAAATCGAAGCTCACAGTCCAGGGACTATTGGGACTTAATATACTTCCGTTCCTATCAAAACAATCTACATTATAAGGATCGAGCACCCAGGCTGTGTGCACATCAATAAGTTAATCAAATCAGCGAGGCGGAGATCAAAACGCCCACGCTTACGGATTCAAAGGCATACAGCTGTCGAACATCGACGTAGGATTCACTGTTTCCATTGACGACAATGATGATCACGACGAGACAACGCGTCAACTGCAGCATAACACAATGTCTTTGTTACAGCGTGGAGTTATGATTTTTATATTGTCAATAAATCCCACAAAAAGACCAAAACTAACAATGAATGTGTTCCTCTGTAGCGCTCAGCCCCTCCGCTAATTATTGCCTTGTTAAGATTCACAGTAATATTTAACCAAATTAATCCCAAATGTGTTTTATTTTGAACTTTTTCCTTCGAGCTACTCAGAGTGAGGGAGATAAATTCTTTGTTGACAGAGAAAGAATAATCTAGATTATCGGACCCCTTATCCAGGCTGCATTTTACAAATACAAATCTTTTCAGAGCTGATAGCAGCAAGTCTATTTTTAGACTCTTTCATCCAGGTCCCAATGTTTCCCCCATCAGGATTTTACAGGGCTTTGAAACGTAGACCTTTATGTTGGTCTATAGTATAAATCCATAAAAATTAAAATTGCATGTTGTTTCGATAATTCTTTCCCGGAAAGAAAAACTGAATTAATTAAAAAGCAAATAGATAATGTTTAGTTAGTCGTGTTGCTTTTATAATATTTTTGGGGGGAATTTCCTTGTAATTACTGCTCTACTTTAAATAAATCATACAGAAAATAGTTGAGCAGCTAAGAACCTAAAAAGATTGTCAGACTTTTTAATTTTCATTAAATCCGAACCTATTTTTGACACGTTTGATGGTTGAAGTAACATCTCAAAGTGTTTCTTTCTAGAGAGTAGTTTCAATGCCAGTGGCCATTCCCTTGGGTTGAAACATGCCTGCACTTGCCCAAACTGTTTGTTTGGCTGCACTGTCAACACATGCATTTGTTGCTCGTATGTATTCATGTGTGTGAGTGTGCATGTGTGTGTATCTGACAATGTAGCAATGAGTATTTGCTGCCCCTCAGAATACCTGTAGTATTATACTGCACATGTAGATGCCACTACTTTAACTATGTGACACAAATCTTAATCTGAAATCTTAGGGACTTTCGATTACCTTTAAAGGTGCTAACTACAAGAATCGGTCCATTTGTTGCCCCTCAAAATGGCGACAGTTGGGCCGGCAACTTGAAGCTAACGATGCTAACGGCGCCATCATTACAGACAACCGCAAAAGCAATGACGGAGCCAACGGTGTTTACCTGACCAACTCACAACCGTCTAACTCACAACCGCTATATGAGCCACTGCGAGCTATAGGAAGTGGGGCACTCTCACGTGCACTAACATGCTTTCAAAGCGTGCACGGCCGGCGCGGCAATGTCAACAAAGCAAGAAGAAGCTTTGATTATGAAACACTCGGAGGGATCGGACTTCATTCTCTGCTCAGGTGCACAATACTCCACTGTCTTTACTTAGCATATTGTTGTTTGATGCTATATTCATCCTATGATTATGAAATATATCACCTTTTCAGTCTCATCTGTTTCAAAATGTCCGTAATTGAGCTGTTTCGGATATTTTAGCTGTGACTCAATGTCTCAAGCTGCAGTTTGCGTGAAAGACTGCTGAGCAATGTGAACAGAACACTTACTTTTAATGAAGCGATTGATCAAGAACAGTCATTTTCCCCCAATACCAATGGTTTACCTCGCAGGGGATTTCTTGAAGCCTTCACCTTTTCTTTTGTTATATAAATCCCAGTTTAAAGCGCAAGTTGTGCTCAGTTAGCTGCACAACGCTGCTGTCCCCCACACAGGCAACCTGTAGCCGAGCCCATTCTCAGAAGTTGCTGCTCGTGCATTTTCCAAAACTATCTCGATCTGAATTTCTCCCTGCAGCAAATCATTAAACACTAATCATTACAAAACAGCCATCTGCCGTCTGATTATTTATTGCAGGCCACACACATGTACACGCTGGCTTATTTTGGATAGCTGGCGTTTGCAGTAATTCCACAACCTTGTAGAAAAAGTGAAAGTCCTGGCTGCCCTCGAGCTGCTCCCCGCTCTCCTGCCAGCCGCTGCTGATGGTGTCGGCTCAGTTGGGAAATGCTGACTGACGTCTCCAATCTCGGTTTGGGGAGGATGAAGAGCCAACATGTTCACAGTGATTTTTGCAGGCTACGTAGGCGTCTAGGTGTGACTGTAACTCAGAGTCACTGTGTGCCTTGCCTGGGAGCTGCTGTATGTGTGCACAGCTCAAAGGACCGGAAATTAATCTCAAGCATTATTTCATTCATTAACATTGCAGTCTCTCTGCAGGGAACAATGGCAGAAATCAAGGCTATCGCCAAATAAAGGGACATGTGACGGGTGACAGCAGCGGTCTCCTCTCAGGCAATGAAATAACAATAATTCATACAAGTGTTGAGAGTTCCTGTCTAGGTTTTGAGGTGTTTTGAGGATATTAACATGTGTCAAATCAGAGTTACTGCGATAATGTTGATGTTTATATATCTATATCTATATGTGGCTGTCAGACTTTTATGAAAAGCAATCTGCACAGTGGATATGTGGAGTGCCCTCCAGGAAATAACTGAGCCAGCAATCATGTGAGAGAATAATCTAGCATTTGCTTAAACCCTCCGTGATGCTGTATGAGGCTCTTTGTTGTGAAAAGGACAAAGAGCCAAATCCCTGCAAAGGCCAGACAAAAAAAAGAAGCAGAGTGAAATGATCAAGTTAAATGAGTCAGAGTATGACTTTGAGAAGATGTGACCAGCATTCTTGTTACCTCCAAATGAGATTCTGTTCTGATCAAAGCTGTTCTGCGAAAAAAAAAAAAAAAAGAGAGAGAGAAAGAAAGACGAGGAGGGGGGCAGATAAAGTAACCAAGAGGAAAATCCGACATCCACCACCTCTGAAGTCCTTTGTAGCGTTTATGGAGCTGCTGGAGAACACAATCTGCACTCGAGACCATAAGCAGACTCTTTATTTCTACTATTCACTACTCTGATTCACCGTTAATGTGTTTGTATGATAACCAAGTGCTGGCCACGGTGTGCATGTATTTGGTATAAATATATAAAGAATCGGTCCCCAAAAAGTACAAAGGGAGACGGCATATCATTAAAACGACCCAGGCTAGCACTTTCCCATGGTCTTGTGTGGTTCTGCCCCATGTGAGATGTTTACATCGGCAACGTAAGGGCCTGAAGTCAAGCGTCACTACAGCACGAACAACCTCATTAACTGGGATCTATTCAACCCCTCGTGGTTTACTTCTACTCTCCCTGTTTCCGCAGCCAGCCAGGACCACAAGCACTGTTTCGTGTTGGAAGTGAGAGCCTCGCTTTGGTCCTTTCAGACAGCAGCGTGTGGGACTGAGTTCAGACTTCACAGAATCTGTGAATTACTGCCGATGAGCAGCACACACTGTCCTGTGGAGCGGCGTTGACAAACGGATGCAGATCTGCAAAAAGCCACACGCTGGCCAGCTTAGTTTGTCAATCTAAACTCAATAATATCACATTCATTTAGATCATTCTGAGCACGAGGATGCTTGAATACACATGTTTCTGAATACCTTTTATTTTGAAAGGCTATTCAGATTTGTCCTCTCTTGCTCTGTGAACTGATCAGTGTGGAGTGTTATTTCTATTTACTCAAGGACACACAGCCTTCACTGTGTGCGGCAAAGACCCTCAGCTGCCATAGTAGAAGTATAAAATATATTTAAAAAATATATAATCCCATCTTCAATCAGCCTGTCAGCACTCTCAAGCAGCAGCACAGAGCAGCTTCCTCCTCCTGCAATGCAAAACAACGAGCTCGTCTCGTGCTCCACACACACACACACACACACACACACACACACTCAGACAAACAGCCACCCGACTACAGCAGCAGACGGAGGGTGTCACATGGAGACAAAACAGCCTCACCTTAGCAGTGATGAAGTGTAATATCCGCAGAGGGTTCGGGTCCAGCCTTCACTGAGTGATCCGCTGTTTGCGGAGGGATGCGCGGTTTGCAATGTTTATATCGCCGCTTCTGCTGCTGCTGCTGCTGTTGCCATGGTTATTCATCCAGAGCCTGTATGTTCTGCAGTCCCCCCGCTCGCTCGCTCCCTCCCTCCCTCCCTTCCTTCCTTGCTCCCTCTCTCTCTCCCTCTCTCTCTCTCTCTCTCTCTCTCTCTCTCTCTATTCCCTCCCTACGTCTGACGGGGGATTTCAATTTGGGAAAGTGCAGCAACGTCTGTCGCGGAATCTGTCTGTGTGTTTATCCTCCCGGTCCTTGCAGACAACGCATGGTGTAGTTTCATTTGGGGGAATATTATAGTCAGCAGGCAGTCTGTGTGTGTGTGTGTGTGTGTGTGTGTGTTTGTGTGTGTCCTCCTACTGCACTATAGTATGCGTCCAGCGGGCAAGCTGACGTCACAGCCTGCCTCCTAATAGCTGAAGTGAACCGTGCTGTCAGGAATTAACATGCTGAGAAACAAAGGATGAGTGTTATACAAACAGTTAATTTAATAAGACAAAAAGCATGTCAAGTGACTTAGTTGATAGGCAGACTTCTTTGGTAAGCCACTAAATAACTTTATTGTCTGTGTTTTTAAAACAAAAAAAGTATCCTAATCTCTGGTTTAAAGAAACAAGCTCATTTCTGAGTTGCCAGCTTCAAAGTGTATAGCTGATATAATATTCACTTGGCAACGATGTGATGTTTTGACCATGGTAGCTCCATCTGAAGAGTTTGATGTTGCAAGTTTCACTAAATGTAAATATCTACAAAATGACTAACATATGGCCTATACCAGAGAAACTTTACATCCAAAATGGCCTTGAGTTGGGCAACCGCCCTCGTAGCAGCGCTCCAGTGGATCTAAATGCTCCAGACGTCTGCGTGTCGACCAGTTTGTACACATTTGAAAGCCATCATGTGATGGGATCACACCGGCCACCATGCAAAATCAGACCAGGAGTGTAAAGTAAGAAGAGGGGCAAATGGCCCTTGAAATGTTCTTGAGCTGTGTTGCAGTTGAAGAGCTAGTTACGTGCACCAGATGAGGTTGTTTGTGTTTTGGTGAAGTAAGTTTACTGGGGTTATCTGAGCTTTTTTGCTGAAACTAGCTGCCAGAAAAGAAGATCGTAAGAGCAGAGGGACTGAACCAAAACAGTAAAGTCGGCGGCCTTAACGGCAAAACAATAGGCTGAAAGAAGTTAAAGCGCTCTGAACAGGCCGAAGAAAACACGTCAAATAGTTTCAAGACTGAGATTATGACCTCATGACGTGTTTATGTGGTGCATACTTCTAAATGGAGGTGTTGAATCAATTCACCAAGGTGCAAATCTGGGAAGTTGTACACTTTGCTTTTACACCAAAGTGACCTTAAACTGCAGTGCAATTTGGTGTTCGGTTGCCCATTGTGACAATGTATTTTATTGTAATGATGGATCAAATCAAACATGCATTGTCTTGCAGACATTTAAAGGTAAATGTTCACAAAAGAGCTCTTGAAGAGGTGCCAACTGTACAGTTATAGAGCAGCTAAACACTATGCACAGTTTGTAATTCAGGAACTAGTGGAACTGTAACAAAAAACAGCTTTAACTTAAAGAATACATTTTAGTTTTCACCAACTCAAGGATCTAAGGAGTGAAACTGGTACACACTGTGCTGATCGTTGTTCTGAGAAACAGCATATGAGTTACAACGGCCACTCTCTTGTTTGTTCCTGACAGTCAGGTACTGCAATTAAAATGCCATCTGTCCTGGTTAAACAACTCTTCACCGACTAATCGCTTGTCAGATAAGGGGGAGGGGAGGATTATGTAACTGCAAATGAATAAAAATGCTGCTGCGCATAAGCTGTTGGTGTCGGTAAGTGCGTGTTTGATGATAAGAAGTGACTTTCCTCAATCCGTGTCTTTGTGTGTCTGACGGCCGAAGTGAACCGGTGCAGGATGGCTGTTTCCCTCTTCTGTTCCCAGCTTCACCTTCCTCTTTAAAAAAGAAACACCAAAGTCAATTGATGCTTTTCTCTCATGGCGCTCTGCCATAAGCTCCAAGCACTCTTGATTAAGAGAGAAACGCTATCGATTTTTTTCTCTTTTTTTTTCTCCGACCGTTGCCAGAGCCCAGATTACCATAGTTTGGGAATTTCAAAGAGGTTGCACAGCAAGGACTCTCATTTGTACACAGTCCAATCTATTATAACTGGTTTAATAAAGGAAGACCATGTAGGATAACAGCAAAAAAGTGTGTAATGTAACTTAAAGAGGATAGAATCAGACACACAGCCTCTGCCTCAACTCAGATCTTTTTACTAACTATGAAAAACAAATGTATACAGAGATGCGACTACCCCCCCCCCCCTTCCCCCGCCCTACCCCCTCCATGCTAAGCTAAGCTAAACGCAATGTGACTTCATCTTTCGAAAGACAAAATCTAATGCTATCATCTTACAAATGAAAGTTTACATTTCATGTTAATATATGACCTCTTAATGCATTAAGGGCTCTGGTTAGACCAGGGGCTTATGATGGCTAATGTCAGCTAAATTAAGCAAGCTAGAAAGATATTTCTGCGCTAGCTAATACGTACACTATCTTCTCAAATGTACTTTTAACAATGTTACTTGTGGCCACTGTTCAGCAGAATTTAAGCTAGCTAACGTAAGAAAGTAGTTTGCTTGTAAGTGTGTTGGCATTCAACAAGGGCTCTCGCCCAAATGAGTATTTTCAAAGTTCAATAACTACTGTAGGCTTGTTAGCCACTCGTGTGTCTGCGTTATGTCCTCCTTTGTGGCATACCGCCCACAGCGCGGCTACTTAGCATTTACATAGCCCGTGCTTCGCTGCACCTTAATGTCGCGCTGGCAGCTGTTTGTCCAGGTCACCTGATATGTAAAAGCTAGCAGAAAGAGCTAAGGACGCTTGCACACGTTTCCGTATAACCTCCAAAATAGATCTCCATCCACCACGCTGGACACTGCACAGCTTTTACCAGGTAGTAGTTGTTGCATCCACATAGTTTAAAATGGACCGCAACTTGATACAGTGGCTTTGTGAGCGAGACGCTCTTGTTTTTTTACGTTTCCACAACAGAATCGAGCTTCGAGTCTGCTGACTGGAGGTCCTCGGCGTATGCGACTCCAGGTTACCAGTGTGATAGTCATGGGGCCTGCCGCGTGGATGAATAATCACAGCTCTCTCCCTCTGCTCGCACCGCCTGTGCCCGCTCTCTCCATTGAGAGCATGAGCTCTCAATTATCCGGACTGGACACATGATCTCCCCGCCAGATCTGTGAGGAGGCCCAGTGACCGTATCCTGTTTCCCTTACAGCTCTCTCAGACGGCTTTCAATCAATTCATGCAATGTGATGCTGTAACAAATGTTTTATCCTTGACTTTTATGCATTATTGGTTGTAGTAAATTGCAGAATATCAGGTAACTGTGAGGTTATTGATCTAAACTGCCAGCATCAATGAACAAATAACTCAAGATATGCACACAGGAAAACAGTTTTAGGTATGAACTATAAATAATACTGAAGTTTTACGCTGTGGCATGCACCCTCATAAAAGTTAGTCAAAGTGGTCTTTATGCTCTTGGACAGCAGTGGTTATCTATTTTTTTCAGATTACAATTGGCTTTCCTTTAAAGCAGGTGTTGCAAAAATCTGTAGCACATTCATGCTTTTAAAACCCAAATGACATTTGCTTCAGAGAGCTCCGTACCCACGGGCAAATTGGTTCCTGCCACATCAAAATGGTTGCGTATACATCAGACCTGAGGGATCTTTTTTGGATGAGACAGTCGTACCTGTAAGAAATGTCAAAGGTAAATAAAGCGGTAGCGATGAAGAATGCCACGGCAAATTTTCAGATTTGGGTTAATGCGATACTCCTGCGAGAAACCAACCCGTCGCAGCTCCCTTTGGGCTCTCAGATCTTCGAGCAGCGAAAATCAACAGATCAAACGCCATGTAATCAATTACAGAACACGCAGGATACAAGCAGCATGTCTGCCTGAGGCCCTCCTGTTAATAACAAGGCTTTCCTCATGTCAACACTACAGGCTAACGTGCTTTTTTTTCTTCACCTGCACTGATGAGCACACACGATTATGAAATGGGAATGTCATCACTGGCTTTGCTGCTTCTTCCCGATCCCGACGGTAATTATTAAGGGAATCGCACACAGGCATACGTGTCATTAGGAGGCACCGTCAAGCAAAGAAGCGAGGAGGAGGGGTTACGCACAAGAGGCCCGTGGGCTTCAGCATCTTTTTTTAAGTGTTGGTAATAAAACGTAGTCACCACCTCCTGAAGAGCTCCTGGCCAATGGGAACCCATTGAAGACATTTTTATGTGTCCTCAGAAAATGCTTGAGCTCCCCCTGTGCCAATCCTCTCTTGTCAGTCCTTAACATGCGCAGGTAGGACCGACTTCTCGGGATTTCATGTCCGTGGTTCCTTCTGCTCCTGCATCTCACCGCTGCTCCTCGTTGCTGAGCCCGACCGTCTCCCGTCAAGGAAGGGAGTGAAACATGGCCTTCCCCAGCTCTGCTTTGAAGAGGTAAATATTACCTGTTGGACGTATGTCTTTGAGCTCTACATGACACTGAAGACACTTTTCAGACTGGGTGTTCACTAATGGTCTCTTTCACATTTTCCACAATTGAGACGTGTAGTTCAGCATAGATTACAAAAGAATTGTAATTGTTTTTTAAACTGGCCGAGACATAAACGTAAGCAGCATATAAACTTCTACCATGTAACATTTAAAAAAGTAAAAGGGTATTTTTTAATTCGGTTCCATGGGAAATGGCTCAAATGATTGAATTTACATGTCTATAACACCGACAGCATCATCATCCGGGAAGACATTTTTCACATACATATTGGCCAAAGTCTGAGTCTGCACCTTTTCTGCAACAAATAACTTAATTGTACAGCCGATTGCTTCATTCACAACGGCGGTCCATTTTGAGGTAATTAAGACAAATGAGAGTGCATAAATCATGCCAGGAGCGCTGGCTCACTCTCAGGATTCTGGGAGCACTGAAAGAAACATCACAGCATGGGTGGCAGCGAAGGGAAAGGCCCATCGAATGTTGATGAATGTCAGGTATTGAAGAAGATGACATGTCATTACCCTAATTGACTTTGACTGATATTTACTGGAATATATACTGGAATATATTTGGGGATTTCTTTCACTTTTCAACTCCGGCAGCACATTAAACCACAACTGTGGGAAACCGAAACCATCAAACGCAACCTTTTGATCTGGCAGTATGCAGAACACACACATTTATAATAACAGCAAATGTCGGTGCATGTTTGACAGCAGTTTGTGTTCGTAGTTAAAATGTAAGTAGCCGTGTGTGCAGTCTGAAGCTGTCAAATCTCTAACTCCTTCAGTCTTCAAATGGTTTCCACGTCATTACTTACAGTGAAAACTTCCCCCTGAGGATCTATCAAAGCAACACATTCAAGTAAGCAATTGTTTTTGCGAGGTTGTCGCTATATTTGCCTTTTGATTGCTTACCGAAGGAACAATCCACACTTTTGTTGATTATGATTCCCTTTAGTCTTTCCACTCTTTCCTTTCCAGGTGTGTGACTCTACATTATGAGAAGTGAGGAGCTTGTTGTATGATTATGATTCCCATGAGGGGAAAAGTGCTATCACTGAGATAAATGGTGACTTTGACTCTAACTAAATAGAAACATCATCTGATATGAATTCTGAATCCATTATAACTTTTTTTCAAACTTTAAAAAACAGGTCTGAACAGGTCAAACCACTCAACTCCAGAAAACGTTTGCCTTCTGGAAGAGTTTAAGAGTTACGAGGTAATTTTACAATAAAACACCAAAATAAATCTTCATTCACATAAAATCTGAACACATTGCCGAGCTGAGAGGCTGTTGCTCCCTAAAGCTCTGCTGAGTCATCATCCGGCCGAGGACAGCATCCAATCCAAATTGATTAACGATGTGCTCACCTCTGTACATCACTTCAAGATTTCTATCTGTAACTGCTGAAAACTGTTGCCTGAATTAGCAAACCACAAATAATGGGGGAATATTACACAAATGATGGAACCGGTTCCACGCATGGTTAGCTTAGCTTAGCCTAAAGGAAAAAGCTAGCTAAAGGCTGAGGAAAGAAATATGCATATTTGCATATTTCTTCACTCAGCAAAACTCACAAATTAACACCCTTAGATCATATTGGTTTAATACATACAAAAGCTTAAGTACGGGGAAAAAGAAACAATCCGTAGTTTCCGCTCCGCTAAGCTAACTGTCTCCCGGCTACGTCTTTATATTCAACATTTGAGGCCGATCAATCCTCTTTCTTCTAACTTCTCATCAAAAAAAACAAACAAGTGTGTTTCCCAAAAACGTCACACTCTTCCTAAATAACTCCGGGTTGATGAATTTGAAGGGTGAAACACTGAAAGCTTCCCTCTTGTCACATTTCATCAGTGACGTGCAGCTGCACCTGTCTAGACTGCAGATGGATCCGCGTGAAAGGCCGACAGCCGATCCCACTGGGACTCAGAAGATGCTCCTTTAATGCGAAGGGCAGAATGTTAGAGCCCAGACCTTGGTTGCTTTAGCCATTAGTCATTTCTCTGACAGTGCACTCTCTCTCTCACACACACACACACACACACACACACACACACACACACAAACTCACTCCACAAGCAAACACACACACACACTTACAAGAGAGTTCACACACCGGAGATGGGTTACGCCCTCGGTACCGCCACCCCGACCTCATTAGTTTGTTGGATTGATGAGCTCCAACCTTTTGCTTTTTTTTTTTTCTTCGAAAAAAGTCCTCATATCTGCATCAGTCATGTTGATGATGGATTTAGGATGCTGTGGGAAGCTGTCACAACTCCGGACACACATGGTTGTGTGTGTTGTGATCGCTTTAGGGGAGAGTGCGCTGGTGCCGCTGAACGTGGACAGCGCTCTCCACCGCTGAGAGACTTCTCTGTCACATCACCCTGCGTGACTCTTTCTGTCATCTGTCGTCCTCCTTCTCCAGTGTTTAATAGTGAAATGATCTGATTGGTTAAGTTAGACCTGAATAGGCGGGGTCAGGAAATCACAAACGTAGCATATGAATGCTTTAGCAATGTAAGAATTCAAAAATATGATTCATAACTACATCTAGCTATATAGACATCTACATTAAATCTACTCAACAGTCGGGTGATGATTGTCTATCACTATAAACAACATACATAAGTTATTTCTCCAATGTTATAATACAAAATATATATATCATAGCTTTAATATTTGAAGTGTAATTCATTGCAAGCAATATGAGATCACCACATTAGATCAGTGATGCAGCTCCAATTCCTCCAAAGTGTATTTACTGTCTCATCCCATTACAGTTTTATCTTCACTGGAAAGCGAAACACAGTGTGCTGAAGCTGTGTAAACTTTTACTTTCTATTTATGTGCTCGGGAAGAGCGCGGAGGACACCGGCAAAGTGCTGCATGTGAAGTGTTTTATCGATTCCGACACAAAGGAACTGTCAAAGAGAGTTAGACGCCTGACTGAATAGTGATTTCCTCCATTGTTCCTGAACAGAAAGCAGCCGCGGCGTCCATCGATGTCGGCCTGCTCGCCCGTCTGCGTGGCTCTGCTGTCCCTCCTCCTCGCTCCTGCATTCGGACGTAAGTCACCCACAATGCATTGCAGCATCGTTGCCACCTCTGAAAGCGTTTGTCCAGTACGCACAGACCAAGAGGACTCAGGTTGAATGTTGACTATTGCCAGGTCAGGCTCTTTATCAGAATTCACAAAGCAAAGGCCAGAAATAGCAGCCGCACTGTGCCGGTCGGATTAAATCAGATTAAATGTCCCCTCTGATAATCGCAACAAGTCCGTTCTCTGCAGTTGTTCGGGGACACAGTAAATCTAACATTGAGTGCCAGATACAGTAGGTGTAGTGCTCATCACTACGGTGCACACACACACACACACATGCAACTGCATGTGACATCTTAATTGTGGTTCATCTCCCGCTCATTGCACTAATGACTTGCTTTCTGAGCGTAATGCTGCGGCAGGCAGTAACTTTAACAACTTGAGGCCCACATGCAGTCAGATAAGTGTTTAGTGGTAGTAAAGATGGGATTATAAATACCGTCTCACCACTTTATCTCATTTCTCAGCAGTTTATGTGGGATCTGGGAACGGCTTCCAGATGTGTTGTGTTCACTCGGCTCTCTGTAAATGAGCTGACTCAGGTAGAGGCCCTGCGGCTGTCACCATCCTCGTTTCATGGAGGGTTTTTGAGAGCCCCCGCCACACACACACACACACACACACACACATACACACTCCTAACTGCAGTGCAGTGACTCAGGGATAGCCCCCTCTTCTGACACATCCAAGAAATTGATTTTCCACTGTATGTAATAGGGGTGTTTGTTTAAAAAGCATGCCTTTGGTACTAAAAGGGTGTTTTATCTAAACTGAATGAGTATGAACTTTTCTTATTTCACTCATTTATATTACCAACAGACAATGAAAAACTAGGCCAGTATTCAATTTTGTAGATTAACTAAAAGAAAGAAAAACTGCAAGTATAGATTTCATGATAAAAGCTCCACTGACATGGCAGCTTGATGGATTACAGCTTTCAGTTCCCAGCAAAGGAGACTTCCATCCTGATAAATCATACACATAAACAAAAAAAAAAGTTCCTGACCTGACACAATGGCCTTTATAAATATGTCTGATGACATATGGCTACAGTCAGGAAACACTGGCTGCCATATTTATCAACATTATGTTTCCATCTCTGGGGACGTATCGGGATCACAAAGGTTGTCTGCATTGTAAATGCCAAACACTAAGTTGGTTTATGTGAATGTGTGAAATACTGTCAGTGTAGTTAATAATGCAGCACGGTGTGCATTGTGATGTTAAGCCCCTCTGACGTCAAAGACTTTGCTTTTCACTTGTGTTTGTCTCCCTGCAAAGCCAACTGAATTAATCGGGGCGGTAATGTATTGCATTCATTAAATTCAGCTTAGACTGGATTACAAAGACAACGAGGTGAGTGTTGTGTTTTCTTTTGTCCTATCAGAACTAGACCTCAATCGATTGGATGGCGATACCGTCTGCCCACCCATGAGAAGTGGACAAGACGACCTTCCAGGTAAATAAAAGTTAAGGTTGAAGTCGTCGTTAAAAACCACGAGGCTTCCAAAATCCATGAGAAAGAAAATAAACCATCCAAAGGACGGTGGTGAGTTTTAATTAGTTGAACAGGGTGGGCCACCCGATGCCTCAAAACGCCGTTAGATTTTAAACGAGGCAAATAAAATGTTCCACTTGAGCTTTACACAATTTGTGTTGGAACAATCCGAACTCAGCAAGATTGTAATTGCTCGCTGCGGCCCTGCTCCAAACACATCTGTGCTCATGCTGCTCTGTGGTCTGAAGAAGTAACGCATTGTTGGAGAAAAGTTCATTATTTCACATGTGATTCATTACCATCGTGTTTCTCATCATCAGCTTCATTATGCATTACCGAACTAATAAAACGTTTGCCGTGAGGAATGCTCGAACGCTTAGTTCCTGTCAGCCTTGTTCTCAAGTGAGGTCAAACGTTTGACTGCTTTATTGTGATATTATCAATTGATTCATACTTATGATTTGATACCAGAAAACGACTTGAAAATGTGTTATTCACAAAAATAAAAGCATTGAACAGTGGTTCTCAAATGGGGGTACATAAAGGCACTCTAGGGGCTACGTGAGATTACAAAAAATGTATTTAAATGTAGCATCCATTCAAATATCCTTTGAAAATGAAATATAAGTGTAAGTTCATCAACTGAATTGTATATATTTCATATTCAATCGGACACTGATGGCACAGCGCTGTGCATTACATATTCTTTTCAACAAAATATGTTTCGCGCTAGTAAGGGGGTAAATATTTCACATGGCAGGGGGTACATTACTGAAAAAAGGTTGAGAACCACTGATCTAAACTTTATAGGATCTGCATAGTATTACTAATAGTGGTGTGTAGCTAGCCGCACTAATATTGTTGCTTTCACGTCTAACAATAAGAGCTACTACTGCCGTTACCTCTACTGACTGTAATAAGTCAAATGATTTACTACACGCACTATCCTCTGTAGGTTTTGATCTGATCACACAGTTCCAGCTGGATGTGATCCCTCTGAAAGGTGTGAGGAAGGTGGACGGCTCCACGGCCCTGCAGGTGGCCTACCGCCTCGACAAGGAGGCCAACTTCCAAATTCCAACCATGTAAGTACAGTAAAGACGGTTTGAAAGGAAAAGCGATAAAAGCGAACACATACATGCTGAGAAGCAGCAGTGGTCCGCTTGATGCAGGTGTTGCATTATTACAGGTCCTCCACAGATGTTACCGAATTGCAAGCAGCATGTAATTGGTAGAGAAAAACATGTCTGAACCTATTTGGCAGACGAAAAGGCAGAGGAGAGGCATTTTTTATGTGTGTGAGTGATGGGAGGGATTGGAAAAGCATGTTTTGAAACCCTCTGTATCTAAAGGAAGTGTACAGTGAAGAGGCATATATCACTATGCCTTTGTGTAGTGATTTATCTGCTGATGTACATACTCCTTTACATTTTTTTGGACTGAACAAAGGGCAACGACTTCCTGTTAAGATTTCCCCGAGTTTTTAATTAAAGGTTAGTTGAAACAACCAACATGGCCGGATTACCTTGCTTGGGGACCCCGCGGCAAAAAATCAGATGTGGGCCCCTATTGAGACGCCCACCAGCGGCGGCTGAGATATGCTATCCTGAGTCTCAATCAAGCTTCAAAAACAAGAACTATCGAGGCAGTCGTTTTACCACTGAGATTATAATATGCTATAGTAAAAAAAACAACAGCTAATTTGTTTTGCATTTCCATATAGTTTGGGGACTTTAGTGCAAAAGACGTATCTGGTCGAAGCGGCAGCTTTTTGGTCAAAGCACCCAACTTTCCCATAATCCTAAAATCTAATAATCTAAAAAGTGTCCTGCAATAGACCCTCAACGCCAGGTCAATGCTCGGTCTTTTTTCTTTTTCTTTTCACAAAACCTCTGGTCAAAATTGAACATTTGTAGAGATGACATCACCAGGGTTATTTCTTTCAAACATTGAAAAGCTTCCAAGAGACACAAAGGGAGTAATTCTGTGTACAATGGTTAGAGTTCCCCTACTATTCACATAATCCAGTAACCCTCGTGAACCAGGGAGTTTCCTTTTGAGGTTCTTTGGTCCTCGGGCGACTTCCCACTTTGCCCTATCTATAATGCAGCACTGTGTTGCACTTTATTTCTTTTTGCACTTTATTTGGCAAGTGAAGGGCATAGTGTTCAGGACAATATTTTACAAAACCGGATTTCGAGGGTGCATGTTAATGGCTTCACCACTTTCCATAAAGATGTCTCCTTTTCCCCCAGTGGGCCCGCTGCAGTCTGTTGTGGCTAATCTTTTCCTGCAGGCCAGCTTTCCTTAAGCTGTTATGTAACTCGCTGGCACCCTGCATCTACGCCACAACGGGCCTGTCGCACTGAATGTAAATACATGTTTATTTCTCCCACAAGTCCTGTGGCACAGACTGCGCTTTGAAGTCTGTCCTTGCCAGCAGGCTTCACGCTGCACTCCTTCCCCTCTTTTTTTTTTTTGCAGGACAAAAGCAGCACGAACTTGAGACATTCTCACCTCAGGCAACGCTATAGAGTGGTCTTCATTTGTTTTATTGGCTAACAGGAAACTCTTGTTTTTCATTACCTCACCTTGATCGTTTACAAGATGCTAAAAGTCCGGTTTCAGCGCCCGTCTATGAAGGCACCACCTACTGAGAATCTGGCTTGTTAAAAGCACAGAAAGCACAGACTGTGGATGCTAACCAGCAGTGATTTATGCACTGAGGCAGCCTCTTTCACAGTATCTCATTTTTAATATAATAGCACGCCGTATTTCTTTGAAGCATGTGGCTTTAATATATTTGTATCGGACAATCAAAGACAGTGATGGCGAGGCTTTCAAGTTATTTCTATCCATGTCTTGTGCTTGATTCGATGATAGCTTTAGCTGAGTGGTGTTTATTTTCTGATCATGGATTAACTTTCACATAAAAAGATATTTCGAGCATCGTCACACAGCTGGATGATAGATGCCAGTGAGCTCTTCCTACGGTAAAAGCCAAGTTGTCCCATGAGACCTTTAGCTAATTTGAACCCATGTGCTCAATTTCTCTCCAAGGCTGAACTTTCCTCGCGGCTTCCCTGACGAGTACTCCGTCATGGTGACCTTCCGTATGATCAAGAACACGGTGAACAAGGTGTGGAACGTCTGGCAAATAGTGGACGAAGACGGCTACAAACAAGCCGGACTGAGGCTCAACGGGGACCAGCAGGCTCTGGAGTACTTCCTGATGGGCGCAGACGGCAACCTGCAGACCGTCACCTTCCCCGGCCTTTCGGTGCTCTTCAACACCAAATGGCACAAGGTGATGATCGGCGTGGAGCGCGACCAAGTCACTCTGTACGTGGACTGCCAGCCTGTGGACCAGAAACCCATCAAGGGCAAAGGCCCCATCAACACAGAGGGAGACACCCTTATTGGCAGGCTGGATGCTGACCCCGAAGCCTCCGTGGTGGTAAGCGAGGATGGAGAATTGCCTGCTGCATTTAATCATGTTCCCTGACTCAACTTACAGGTACGGTCGGTGAAAGGGCGCTCTCTGCAAACAAACACATTCAGGTTTATGTGTTTGCTGAGCTCTGCTATAATTCTAAAGCGCTGCTGTCACAGCAAAGCTGCTCAGCTGGGTTCCAGTGGAAAAAAAGAAAAACCTAATCCTTGCACAAAATAGCCTTGATGGAACATCCAGCTCAACAACCCATGGAGGGAACTGATTCAAGACTACAAAGAAACAATTGCACCATGAAGAAGCAGTTCAACGTGCTGCTGTCAGTGTCTGAAAATGACTGCAAAGCATTGCATTTTCAGTAACTTTGACATCTCTTTTCAGTTTGAACTCCAATGGATGTTGATTCACTGCGACCCGAAGAGGGCTCAGAGAGAGAGCTGCAACGAGCTGCCTGCCACCGAGGTACAGTAACAAGGACTTGGATCTGCTCAGCATCTGCTGTGGTTTGTGGTTTTTAATCTGGCTGATGGCGAATCCATGCATGCCGAGAGGGAACAAGGGCAGGAATGCTAAGATGGAGTTGCGGAAGTGTCGAACATACTGCCTAGCGGTTTTCTTTCCTACACCCAGAGGTTGCAGTTCATCCAGAACAATTTGCAAGTTGGACAACAGCAGATTGGAGTTGTAGCCCTTCAAACATTTCTGGGAGGCAGAGCTCTTAAAGGCAAAGGCCGACATGATCTCATTGGCTGTGTTAGACCATAAACGCTTGGCTTCTTTGTTAACTTTAATAACAAAGACGAAGTTTGATCAAATTAAAAATGGGAGATCAGAGACACAACTTGCATCGTGTGCACAGTGAACAATTTTTGTGGTTACCATTTCAGATAAAGTCAGCAAAGAATACAGCATGTGCTAATTGTCTTAATGTTAGTTGGCCGCTTGCAACATGGAAACAACATGAGGCCCAATAACAACACGGTTACGTCTGAAAATGGAACTGACTTTGCTTTTGCGGAAATTGGGTTGAAATGAATTAAAGGTGTTGCGATGGGTACATAAAATGTGTGAGGCCTATAATAGAAAAACACTTTAAGAGGTTACACATGTTGCCCAACCTGAAATAACTTTCCAAATAGATGCACACTACCTGCTGCTACTTGATGATCAGCTGCCAGGAATGCAGTGTAACACCTGCCACCTGGTGGTTAAAACCATTAAAAGTGGCTTTCTCCACCCATGTTGCATAAGGAGCGAGGGTGGAGCAACCTGGCAACTCCAAACAGAGTGAAGTTTAAGAAAAACAACTAGCTGTGGAATTGAATCCCATTTTGCTTGGATGAAGCGAGATTAACTAGCTAACAAAGACAGCTTACTTTAGCGTGCACTTCCATGAGGAATAGGCTTCATAAGTTAGTTTTATCTTCAACATTGAAGTTCAAAGTGGGAAATGGTCTTCTCTACGTACATTCAAACAGAAAGCAAATCAAGTTTTACCCTCATTCTCATGAGTTTGACCGCTGGACGATTTATATGCAACAGCCAGTATGCTAATTGTAGACGTTAGCTCAATTGCATTTGCCCGGTTGAAAATTTTCAAAATTGCAAATACTTTGCACATCCATGGGCATATGTACACAATATCGCCTATGTAAAATAATTGTCTGATTAAACCTGATTCTGCTGCATTTATGTAACAACTTAACGCTCAGTGGTATGGTAGCGCCCGAAAGGTAAACACAATTTGGATGTTCAACTCCAGCCAAACCCCCAGAATCAACGTAATCAGTTATGACACCCAAATTTACTTGATATAGTTTTACATTCCCAACGCTCTGTATTTCCGTGTGGCTTTACCACAACTAATGAGAGTTGGGCCTGAGAGGAATACTTGTAGCCTCTAATGAAAATGCCACTCTGCTGTCTCACAATTTCATTTTGTAGAAATGTGAATGCAAATAAGCTGGAGCCTATTTATACGGTACATAAAAATGCAAATCCTTTGCACTGTCGACAGAAATATTTCCTGGCCTGGTGCACTCTATTCAATTTCAGGCTAACATTCCTGCATCGAGCTGTGAGGTGGTTCTTGTACATGGGGAGCGTTGGTACTATGGGCTGTTTATTCAAATGACAGCATGATATACTCACTACTAAGAACATGAACAGGCTTCTGCTGACACTTTTGGTGATGGTGGTGTGACTACTTTCACTAACTCTCCCTTTTATCTGATTTCTCTTGCTTCTTCAGATGTATGCCAATGCTGAGGTATTTATCTATCAACCTACTCTACTTCCTGTTTGCTTTGACATTTTTAAGCCAATAATCTACTTCAGTGCTTCGATTGCCTAATTACCTCAATGCTTTGTTCACAGCCGAATTCATGGTGGTTGTTTTTGCTTGGTTTCTTTTTTTTTTAGAGCACACGGAGATGTGTACATACATAATATGCATTGTGTCTGAAATCACCAATTTAGAAACGGGCCCGCAGGCTGTAAAAAGACACATACACTTTAACAAAGTTACATTAACCTATTTGTGCTAAATTAAATGGATCTGCTGAGCACAAGCATTTGTGAAATATTTCTGTAATATACAAAAAGCATTTGAGATAATGAAATATATTCAACTGTTGTGGATAAATGATTTTCCGAGTGCAGCCCTGAAGGTGTAAGTTTCATCATTTGTTTCATTAAAAGCTATATTCATAGTTTTTTTCCTCAGTTATTTCGATGTGATTTGCTGACTGGTTGTCTCTACTCTCAGCCTGACAAATCAGTCCAAGGCCCCCCAGGAGTCCCCGGCACAGAGGGCCCCCGAGGGCCCGCAGGAGAAAATGGCAGAGATGGAAGAGATGTAAGTGTTTTCTCTTGGAGTCCTCTATTGTCAGAGTAATTTCCAGGAACACAAAGCAACTATTTTCCTTTGTATGTGTTTATCTATGTTGTTTCATTCCTCTCTCCAGGGTCTTCCAGGTTCTACTGGCAGTCCAGGCAGTCCTGTAAGTGTAAAATGTGAAATGATGCGCTGACAAAACATCCGTTCTCCCTCTTTCCTGTGTGCTCCCTCAGAGGATATACTTCACTTTACTTCTGTGTTCAAGCAAGAGGTTTAATGTACGTCACATTCAGTGGCTTTTGACAGTCTGACATTTGGTAATCAAGCTAAATTCAACAAATCAACAGGTTTTTAAACCAGTAAAAAGCTGCAGGGGCTTATTAGCCACCACAGAACCAAAGCCCTTTCATTTGCTTTACTTTATCCATTACTTAATCTTCTGCCTTCTTCCCACTGGGCATTGCACATCTATTAGGAACACATTACACACATGGGCACAAAGGACCCGCAGTCAGACAAAGGTCTTAATTTTAAAGTGACGTTCTTGTTGAAAGCAGTCAAAAGCAGGTCAGTTGGGGTAAACGTTACTGCTTTAAAGTTTTAAAAGGGAAAGGCGTGGCTAATGTACCATTGATACTATTGTTCAATTGTTTTAAGTTTAACATGTATATGTACTAACAGATTTGTTCTTAAATCGCTTGTAGTTATGATTTTAAGAGAGATTGCCACATTTCACGATTGTTCCCGTATTTTGAATTTTCTCCTTGATAAGAACAAAATGTATGAGATTCAGACGTGTGGTCTGAGTCTGCTGTTATCACTAATGGAATATACATTCATTACCATGTTGCATAAGAACATGCTGTATACTGTAAATTAAACTTTATAGTTATAAAGTGACGATGTTGACATTATCCAGTTTGACTCTGCAGTTGGACTTAGAATATAATTTAAAATTGATTATCGATATGAACATCTCAAGATTAAATTATGTCCTTATTAAATGGTTATGTTCTTTATTTTTGGCAACACTGGTGAATTTGATCCCTTTATGGTTTTCTTAAAAGTTAGTCGATTTACTCATAATATAAAAAATGCCGCAAAATGCATTTGCAGCGACGCATAACCGATCAGATGCATTTTAACGATTGTTCCTGATTGTACTTAAGTGTTAAGTGGAGGCAACACATTTACATGACTCGCTGCCTTTTCCCCTTCCAACCCACTTATCTGCATGGCCTTACAGAAGAGCCCTCTACCTTTTTAAATGTTAACTGTCACTGCATCCAGTTCTCTCAGCAACATTGCACAGACATGCAGGAAGAAGATGAAGCTGTTTTATTCTCCTTGTGTCTGGTTCCCAGGGCAGCAAAGGAGAGCCGGGCGAGATCGGTCTTCCTGGACAGAGAGGCCTGCCCGGCCTTCAAGGATCTGGTGTAGGAAAAATCACCTCATGCACTAACACACACACGCACACACACACACACACACACACACACACACACACACACACACACACACACACACACACACTCTTTCTAATGTCTGCCACTACGGTCTGTGTGTGACGGTGTGTTTATTGTCTGCAGGGTTCTTCTGGTCCGATGGGCCCCAGAGGGCCGGTAGGGGAGAGAGTGAGTAACTATTTACACCGAAATCATCCAGTTAAACGAACTGTCATTATTTACAGACACATCTCTAAAAAACTCTTAAAAAATCATAATAATAAAGTAATTAATATCACAAAAATACCATATTATAGTATGAAAAAATTATAAATGGTATGTCAGACAAATAGTATAGTATGCCATAAAAAATCCTAAATATCATTAAGTCATGATATTAATTAATTGACAATAAAATCCATACAAAGTCATAATGTAGTACATCATAAAAGTAAAGTAATAATATGTCATAAATTACATTAAAATGCATATTCTAGTGTACTATAAAATGGCACATGGCTCATGGTATTTAATTTTATACACATGCCATTCAAAATGTTGTAAAATAAGTTGTATTTATGTCATCATTACACAAGTAATAATTAAGGATGTCATAAAAAGGTACAGTATGGTATGTCATGAAAATGAATAATAAAAGAGTAAAAATGAGTAAGAAAAAGTCAAAGTGTCACGTAAAAGTCTTAATAAGTCATATTATAGTATGTCATAACATTTGAATAAAAATGTCATAACTTATTATGTCATATAGTAAATTAACAGAGTGGTTTGCCTCCTGACTGCAGGGACTTCCTGGCTTCCCTGGACCCCCAGGTCCTCCTGTAAGTGGAAACATCTCTCATTAAAGCAACATGAAATGACACTGAGACGCTGATACTAACACACATTTCATGTCTGTTGTCTCACAGGGCCCCGCGAGCGAAGGACCTGCTGTACGTGTTTGCAACATCTTCTGTTTTATCTTGTAAAACATCGTAGAAATGCGCTAACGCGGCTCACAAGCTCATATAATAACACTAATAAATCCTTTATTATATATATATATATATATATATATATATATATATATATATATATATATATATATATATATATATATATATATATATATATATGCTGCCATATTAACCGCCGTGTCTCTTACAGGGACCAGCAGGGAAACCAGGAATCCCAGGAGACGAAGGAAACATCGGGCCAGAGGTCAGAAACACACATATTAAAAGTTTGAGTACATTTTGACGTAAACCACTGTGAAAATAGTATGTGGTGGAAAGTACACTTATTCAGGTATTTAGGTAACGCTTTTTTAAGCATTTCCATTTAATGCTATACTTCTACACTACATTTCAGAGGGAAATATTGTACTCTTTACTCCACTGTATGTAATTTAATGTTATAGTCTACTTCCATTAAGATTTTACTTTTGCAAATCCAACATAATACATCATTAAACTGAACTGTGTGAAGCAATTCAAACTAACTGCAGCAAATAACATCAGTAAAATGCTGCTTCCACATTTCTGCATCTGATAATGTCATTATGTAATAACTGTTATGTATCGATTTTTAATTGTATAGTTATGTGTATCTTAATGCACATGAAGTGTGCTCATCTTTCTTTATACGCATATCTAGAAAATCAATAAAAAATGGGATCACAAAAAAAGGCAATATTTGTAACATGGGAAACCCTGAGTACTTTTTCTGTGAATACTTTATTTAAATGTATCTGATAATACTTATGTACTTCTAGTGATACCACTTACCTATCATGGAGTATTTTTACGTTGGTGTATTATTCCTCTGCAGACCCAAGCACTTCCTCCACAGAAAATAGTTCTAGACCAGTTTAAGAGTTTTAAAGCGCTATAAAACGGTTTGCCAAGTTGAAGTTACGGTTATATATCAAAGTTTGCTTTTATATAATTCATACTTCCGGTACTTGCAGGGTCAACCTGGACCCAGAGGGGTCGCCGGCACCGCGGGGGCTGCTGGTCCTCCTGGTCCACCAGGGCCTGCGGTAACGAACACAAATAACACTAATTAACATCTACAAGCATATCCTTTTATTATACATTTTCACACAATACACGTTACAACATGTGTCGTGTCTCCCTTTTGTGTTGGCCTGATTTTATTTTCAATTAATTTAATTTGAGATAAAATAATACCTGAGGGCACATACCGTAAAAGTCAGGTTATAAACCGCTACCTTTGGTACGTGACCCTCACTAGCTCCTTGCTAACTCCCTGCTAGCTCCCGGCTAGCTCCCCGACAACCACCACAGGTAGCGGGACCAGCCCCGGCTCGACTCCCGACTCAGGCAGCGGGGATGTGGGCAGTAGCAGCAACAGTGGGGAGATAGCAGCAGCGCTAGCTTGCGACAGCGGGAAGCTAGCAGCAGTAGGGAGCTAGCAGCAGTGCTAGCTGGCTACAGCGGGAAGCTAGCAGCAGTGCTAGCTTGCTACAGCGGGGAGCTAGCAGCAGCGTTAGCTTGCTACAGCGGGGAGCTAGCAGCAGCGCTAGCTTGCTACAGCGGGGACACCCATGGAAGGTAGGAGCGGCTTGTAACACGACTTTTATGGCATGCAGGTACTGATATTCATCACTGTGCTTTGAATTGGACACGTGCCAAAACCAGACCATTGTAGTGGTGGTCAAGTCTAAAGCAAGGCAGCTGATTGGTTCATGCCAAATTTGACAAAAAATAAATAAACCATCATTATCTGCATGCCTATTCATTTCAACTCAATCTCAGTATACTGTGTATACTGTACTGTATATTAACCAACAACATACTATTTATCTGTCATCTCCAAACATTTCTTCTCAAACTCATATTTCCATGTGAAAGCATGTGTGTGCGTTGTGTCATCGCACCGCTGCGGGTCTCTTTTTCTCTCTGGGGGATTTTCCTCTGGTGGTTTTGTGAGGACATCTAAACCGCCGTTGTTTTTAGATGTCACTCTGCTGTGTTTTAGGGACCGCCTGGTGCCAGCATTGAGGGAAGTGGGGAACCTGTGAGTGTTTTTTGTTTTACTGTCTTTCACACTCCCAAGTTGGTTTCCTGGATGCATGGCATGTGGTTTGGTTGTGGCAGTGGGTTTCTAATCACATTGAGTCATTAAAGTCACAAGGCTCTGCTGCATGCTATGATGGTTGAGTCTGTTTGGTCTCTCGTTCCTCTAGTGTCCTGCTGCCTGCCCTGCTGGCCGCCAGGGCCTGGCTGGGCTGCCGGGGATGAAGGTAACACTATTACATTTTACATTTAGTTTAATTTAGTGGTGAGTGAGACAGTGTTGGGAACGGTTCCCTCTGTGGGATTCACAAGTCAGATCGGATGACTTTCAGTGTTTAATTCAAGCTAAAAGCCAAACGTATCGACAAAAAGCTAACTTAGACGTCATGTAAAGAAAGACAACATGTGAATTCAGTATCTTAAGAACAACAAAGTAATTTCTTACTCTGTATTTTATTGCTTGATGCAACACTTTGACAACACATTAAAAATGTATTTCAATATATGAACGCTTGCGCACACATTCATAGTTCCCTGCAGATAAATTGTAAAAACTTTGTTGATCCCAAAACCTTTTATTGAACAGATTATCCGGTTAAACATGTCACTTTGTCCAATACTTTATAGTTCATGACCAAATACCTGCAAAACTAAAGTAGTTTCCATGAGTCTCCGCTTTGTCTTTGGTTGAACATCATCATGCTAACGTTGTCCTTTGGAGATTTTAGCACGCTGACTTTAGCATGTACATAAAAACACGGCTGTACAGCCTCACAAAAGTGAAGCTGTTTTAGTCTAGTGAGGGAGATTGAGTAGGAAACCCCAAAATTGCTTTGGAAAAATATATTTTCTCAATTGTTAAATCAGCTTTACAAGGAAAAGAAAGTCTGGGACACAATTAGACCTTTAAATCAGGAATGAATATGCAGGAACCTCGAGCTTTGACAGTAGGAAGATCAAGTTATACAGAATTGTTAATATGAGTTATTGTTGCCTTCAGGGACATGCGGGTTTACCCGGTGAACCCGGAAAAGACGGAGAGTCCGGAGCAAAGGTACTGAAACACATCCGTTCCCTCTTGACAAGGTTCCTCTGCACTAATACACTCCTGAGAGAATTCCCATTTCCAGTAACAGATTACATGTGTGGAAAGAGATGGAGACCAACGTGCACGTGCGTGATTTGATCGCAGCCTGCAAAGGGCTTAATATGATTAACTCTGTTCTCACATATTGATTCATTCTTTCTTTACCTCCAGGGAGAAGCTGGAGAGCCAGGTCCTCAGGGGCCAACAGGACGCATGGGAGACGACGTGAGGAAACTTATTCATCAGACATAATTAGTTTTTTTAGAGCTGTACATTATTCAATAAGACGTATGTATGTATAACAATATATACATATAAATATTGTGGTTTTGTCATTTCAGGGGCAAAGAGGGCCGATTGGATTCCCTGGAACTCTGGGAGAAAAGGGTGACAGAGTAAGTTACAGCAAAGTTTCACATATATTTGATATATTTTCTTATATTATTAGCGTTCATAGCACTGCATTCTTAATTTTAATGAAAAATGTTACCTTAAGTGTGAAGTTATTGTACTTCTGTGTGGAAGGAGGACCTGGCAAAATAAGCTTTTTATTGTACGCAGTAACTCTGTTCACTGTGGATATGACAATAAAACATATCTATTTCTATCTGAAGTGTCATCGCATGTTTTGCTCCCTTGACATGTGTGTAACACATGCTTCCTCCTCTCTGTTCCCAGGGTCCTCCTGGTTTCAATGGGGTCCCCGGGCCGACCGGCCCCCCTGGAGCTCCCGTAAGCACTCTTAGTTTTGATCTGCTCTCTGGTATTTACTCTCCGAGCTCTCGCACAGGATGTGGTTGAAAGCTAACGCTCTGATGTGCGTCGTGTATCTCGTCTCAGGGTGTGGAGGGAATCCGTGGACGTCAAGGTTTGGAAGGGCCCATGGGTGACGAGGTGAGTTCTTCAATTCAACACCTGGATTATTTAGCAATTATGCGTATTCAAGCATTATCTTAAAGACTGCTTTAAATCAATCAGGGAGCGATGGGACCTCAAGGGGAGCAAGGTGCTACAGGGGAAAAAGGAGACGCTGTGAGTACGCTGATGCGGTTGGATGAAATGATGTATTCTCTTTGTGTGACTGCGTTATAACTGTGTGACATTACAGGGAGCGTCTGGGAAAGACGGCTTAGATGGACTCCCTGGAATCGATGGAGCGAAGGTGACTTCTCTCTTTTAAAAGCATTTTCTTTTTTGTTCCAGTATTTAGTGTCAAATATTTTATTGGTGATAATCTTTGTATGCATAATCCTCTACTCAACAGGGAGAGGCTGGTGTTGCTGGAGCTGTTGGTGTGAGGGGGATTGTGGGTATTCCAGTAAGTTCAACTTCATTTTCATTAATTCATTGGATTCTTTATTACCATACTATATATATATATATATATATATATATATATATATATATATATATATATATATATATATATATATATATATATATATATATATATATATCTCAACCTACTAAACTATTGACAGTTTTATATACTATACAATGACTTCTTTAAACATATAATATACTATAATCTATATACTATACTATACTTTAAAATACTAAATACTTTTTTGACATTTTGCTGTAATAAATTGCCCGCCACCTTGCTGCATGTCGGCGTGCAGCGAGCATTTATTTAGCTCAAAGCATTGCAGTGTATAATGCTGCGTTCACGTCATATGGGCCTGGTCATCAAGAGGGTTGTGGAAGTAAAGAGCTGGTTGTGGTGCTAGAAAGCCTCAAACCGGACATAATGGAGCTTTCAGAAACATTTCTGACAGCTCTTAATTACATAACCACTGGTTATTTATGGATGGATGGATGGATGGATGGATAAATAGATAGATAGAAAACTGTATTAACCCCCAGTGAGGAAACTCATTAGCACAACACAAGTAAAGACTCAGAGCCTGATTTCATAGTAATTAGAAAAAATGTAATATATATTTGTTATGTTACTTTATTGACTCTTTTGTTGTCAATACATTCTAAGTTCTTCAGTCACAAATGATTTCCTGTTTTCACCTGCTGTGCTGTGGTTTCCAGGGACTCCCAGGAAAGCAGGGACTCGTTGGGCCCACTGGTCCAAAGGTAAATGGATCATCTCCTTTTCAATGAGGCATCCAAATGTTACTGCCGGCCTGAGAGTCAACAGAACTGACTCAGCCAGACTGAAGTAGTAGAAATGCACATTTTAAAACACAATCCCTGTTTTGGGTTCAGGGTGATGGTGGAGAGGAGGGACCCGTCGGGCCTGTTGGACTTCCTGGGAAGACGGTGAGATTCTCCCAAGGAGCCGCCTGCACCGCTCAGGGCATCTGTTACTTTGACGCTTGTTGCGCGGCTAAATTGTGAAACGCGACTTCTGTTTTCATGTAGGGTGAGTCTGGAAAAGATGGAGAAGATGGGAAACAAGGAGATAAAGGAGCGACCGTAAGGATACATTTCCTTTTTTTAGTTGTATTTGGGCCATTTTGTGGTTTCACATCTATCTCTGTTTGGTGTTTAATGGATTTTAGTTTCAGGTACATTCATTTTACCAAGTTGATATGTAAACTGTAGATATTGTGTTAACTCTTATCTTTATTCAATTTCCAGGGCGAAACGGGAAAACAAGGGCCAGTGGGGGCTGAGGGTCCTCAAGGCATCCATGTGAGACTTATTGATTATTGATATAAAGTTCCATAAACTGATATTGGCCGCGTTTCCCAGATTTGTTAAGAAGCTCTTAAGCGCTAAGAGCTTCTTAGAGCATTCTTAAGAGCGCTGTGAAAAAAGGACGTGTTTCCCAGAGTCGTTCTTAGCTTAAGAAGATCTTTCACGAAGAAGAAAATGTAAGATCAGCCTGACCCACTCTTAACAGCAGAAGGCACTTAAGAACGCGTCTGGGAACACCTTATCTTAGCGCTCCTTTTTAGTCGAACCCTTCTTATGAGCCTTCTTAAGTCCTTAAGAAATGCGGCCATTTTGATTACTAAACCATAAGAACGCCCATTAACAGAGCAACATACCAACATGCTTAATCACTAGTTAACGCAAATGATGAAGATAAATCCTAGAAACAATACATTGGACACAATATTAACAATGTGTTGGATAAATGTAGATAAAATGTTGCATTTCCAGGGTGAGAAAGGAGATAAAGGTTATACTGGTGCCACTGGACTGAAGGGTCATACTGGACTCAAAGGTGACCAGGTCAGACAAATCTCATTTTAACAATGTTACTTTCAACATCCATAATGATCGCAAAACAGTTGATGTTTTAAAGTAGCTTCAGTGAAATTGCTCCTGTCTCGTGTGTAGGGCCCTATGGGACCAATGGGGCCAAAAGGAAGTCTGGTGAGAACTATTATAATCTCAGTGATTATGTTATTGACACGTTCACAGCCAGTTCACCAGTCCAAGAGTCCCAAGAGTAACATACTTCTTACTTCTGCGTACAGGGGGACACAGGTATAATGGGAGACTCGGGGGTCAAGGGAGACCAGGTATGTGAAGCTAAATGTTTAGTTTTTGCTGACGACTCGTGTCAAGTCAACTAATCTTTGTGTGTTTTCAGGGCCCACCTGGTGTTACTGGAGTCAAAGGAGAGGTATGACATCGTGTCCGAGCGTCGGGTCACAGAGACATTGATAATCCCACCACTGTGCCGTAACGCCTGATATGTAAAATATCAACTGAATGTACCCAAACTTCCACACACAGAAAAGACACAAGAAAAAAAGGAATGGACGGATTTGTAGCCTTGTCAGAATGGGATGGTCATTACTTTTTTTAAATTATGTTTTTACCTGCAGCGTGGTGAGAAGGGCCTACGAGGAGCTACAGGAGCCGAGGGCAGACCGGGCCAGACCGGCCACGAGGGTTTGGCTGGTCCGATGGGAGCTCGAGGGCTGGATGGTGAACCAGGCCTTCCTGGAGCATCGGGCCCCAGAGGGCTACCAGTAAGTACATAAATACATACATTACCTACTTTACGTTGGTTTAAGACCAATTGTGACGATGTTGACAAATATGCGCCAGTCCCGCCTGTCATTACGTCTTAACCAGACACAACAGATACGAGAGATGAGTTTTTCTGATTGGCTATCCGTGTAGCACAATTCTTTTTTTTGATTGGCTGATGAGTGGCACCTCACAGCAGAACTCCAGGTGATTCGGGGGAGACGTGCTTGATTCGTCTGTGGTGAGGGCAGCGCGACCAGGTCATGTCTGCGCGCAGCGGCACGTTAAATAGCCTGGAGTTTGTTTTCAGCGTGAGAAATATGATGTGTGGTGGGAGGACGGGACTTAGGACCGAAATGAGTGACAGTCACGCTCAATGCGTGACACTTGAGAGCCCTGTAACTGATTCAGATTCAGATGCAATTTGTGCTAACTCGCTAATGTTAGCATGATAAAATGGTGGTGCAGGCTCCTCCAGTCCATGACTATGTGTCTTTGTGCAAGAACCTTAACCATAAACTGCTCCCTAAGGCGTCGGCCCATGACTTAGTGTGAATTAGTATAGTCCTGATGGGCAGATTGAACAGTGTATGAATGTTTGAACAAGTGAATGATAACATCTACTGTTAAGCACTTTGAGTGGCCTGAAGACTAGAAAGGCGCTACACACAAATGTCTACTTAAAGACAGGCAAATTAAAAAAAACAAGTTCCAAAATTGTGCCCATGTGTGACTTCATTCATATGTTTCTTTTAAGCAGTCATGATTCAGTTTTGTGCTCTGCTAAAGCACGCTGTGCTAATGTTTATTCACTCATTCACAGGGCCCAAAAGTGAATGACGAGAAGCTTCGGGAAATGTGTTCCGGCGTTGTTGAAGGTGCAGTTTGTTCACGTTGATTTGGCATCATTCGTATCTGCACTTATAATTAACCCATGCCACGATGAATCCCGGCTACTTCCTGTTTTAAGCTGATTCATTCTTTCTGCTTGTAGAACAATTGGCAGAGTTCATGAAAGAGTTTCTGAAGAAGCCGGCAGCTATCGGTTCCCCCGGTATTCCCGGTCCGGTGGGACTTCCCGGTCCCGCCGGACCGGCCGGAGCTGCAGGAGCAGCAGGCGCTCCCGGGATGAACGGAGTCAAAGGCCATCCCGGCTTTTACGGACTTCCAGGTGCACCGGGCAAAAAAGGTCAGTAAACTTTCTCTAAATCAGTGATTCTCAAACTGTGGGGCGTGACCCTCTAGTGGGGCGTGGAGGTATTACAGGTGGGCCGCGGGGGGAGATGCATATTCTTAAAAAATAAAATAAAATGTAAGAATCCTTTATTATCCCACAGTGGGGAAATTATTCTCTGCATGTCACCATCCTTAGTAATTAAGGAGCTTTGTGCTGCTGTGAAGCTCTGGGGCTTCAGTGTCTTGCTCAAAGGCACTTCAACATGAAACTAAGGGGAGAAAACAGGGATCCAACCGGCTTCCTTGGTAATCTTTTTTGCCAAATATGAGTTATTTTTTTGCACATTTATAACTTTATTTGCATTGTTTTAACAAAATGATTGCACATGTTATTAAGTTTTGTCAGATGGAGCAATCTGTTTACTTTACATTTTCTTTAATCTATTAATTAAAAAAACATGAGAGGATTTTGGAGACCATTTTGTTCCAATGTTGTTGGGGCGGTGGGCCCCGAACATTTTGCTTCATCCTAAGTGTTGCGTGACGGAAAAAGTTTGAAAACCACTGCTTTAAACTAATACCGAGGCTGAACTACAACAAAGACAGTCCCAAGGCAACCGAAGCTGCTGCCTTCTGAAAAGCCTTAATTGGTTTGCAAATAATATGCGTTTCACCAGCGCCGATCTAGATAAGCTGCGTTAGCTAAGCTGCGTTAGCTAAACTGCGTTAGCTAAGCTGCGTTAGCTAAACTGCGTTAGCTAAGCTGCGTTAGCTCCTTCATGCTATTCCTTTATATTCCTGCAGGGCATCCACAGCTCATACAGTGGACGTAGTGGCAGGAAATGAAGTAAAGCCTTTAAAGAAAACCCAAAAAGAAAATAAGCCTCAACTCACTGAAAGAAGTATCGTAAAGCAGAGAAGGGATTCACTCTTGCGTAACATTTTGCATTCAAGGATTCACTAAACAAGGCTGAATTAGAGTCATTAAGTTGCTAACTTACATTCCAGTAGTGTGAGAACAGTCTGCCCCTCCAGTTCATGTCAGCGTTAATGTGTGTGTGTGTGTGTGTGTGTGTGTGTGTGTGTGTGTGTGTGTGTGTGTGTGTGTGTGTGTCGTCTTCTGCTCTACAGGTGATGCTGGGGACAAGGGAGACAAGGGAGACAAGGGAGAGGACGGTGTGGGAACCAAGGGAAGCTCAGGCGCTCCAGGTGCACCGGGTAAGGCAACGTTTTAGTCATAATAATAATAATAATAATAATAATAATAGCACTGATAAGGATGTTCCTCTTTATTAACTGTAACTGAAATGTAATTCTCCTCACTCTGTGTGTAAGGAAATATTATATAATTGTTATCATATAGTATGCCATATAAATAGAGCCACGATATAACTTGTTGAAAGAAAATATGAAATCTTGTAAAATGTCATGTTCTTTTGTATATCTAAAAATGGCAAAAAAATAATGTCATAAATTACGTCATAGTAGTGTATCCCATACATAAATAGTATTAACAAAACATTATCTGTCAATCATGCTATAGAATTGTCATAAAACTATCGTAAGATATGCAATTGTTCAGTTTTCCATGAATGTCATTTAATATGATTGTATACTACATCATAAAAATACATATACTTGTGACAGTGTAGTATATAATAAAGAAATAAAAAAGGCATATGCCTTACAAATGTGATACACATTTCATAGTTCAGTATAATATAGAAACAACGTGAAATATGTCAGAGTATACAATACATTGTCATTTAAATCGCATATTATACTGTAGAGATATCTCACTATAGTATGATATAAATATACCATAAAAATACTGTGTGTATTTCTTCGACTGTCATGAAAATATGTAATGTCGTTAAAAGAAAAATCTATCAATCATAGAATAGTATGTGGAAAAAAAAGAGTACAGTATGTCATAAAAAAGTAATTTAAAAAGTATTGTTTACCGTAAATACCTCAAACAAATCCAAAAGCATATTTTATTATAAAAAAGTCATGACAATTAAAAAAGTGATGTTAACTTCCAGGTTGGCTTACAATATTCATATACATATTAATATTATTATATTTTGAGCACTTTATATAGAACTATTATTATAGAAGACGTATCACCAATCAAATGACAGCACCAACTTCAACAATTCACCTTTCAGTCATAAATATATCTTTTACGTTTATCCTCATTTCTTTGCTCAAGCCATGTTATTTCCATTCGGACTCCACCTTTACACATACTTCTGTACCTCCACCTCAGGTGCACCAGGTGCTGCCGGCGTTGGGGCAGATGGCAAAAACGGCCAACGGGGCGAGACGGGAACCCCCGGTGTGCCGGGAGCAGCCGGTCCGCGGGGCCCCTCGGGGTCGCCCGGCCTCTGTGATCCCTCGACCTGTATAGGCAGACTTCCTCCTTTCTACATGGTCAGCGGAAAGAAGTCCGCCAGCTACAAAAACTAATGGGACGCCAGAGCTCATTAACACACTTTCCAGATTGCATCCCGCGGTGACCAAGTTTCAGAGCTCCTCAGAAGTCTGGACGTCGTGATCTTTGGGAGTCCTCAAAACGTCCATCTGAACCACGGAGCTAAGAGACGCGAAAAGAGAAACAGGGACAAGGCACACTTGTAGAATACTGTATAGACCTTTTTACCTTGTCTGTGAGAGCTTATCTAACAGGATGGCTGCCACTGATGCCAAAGCAACTTCTTCCAGCCGACGACTGACGCCTGAGTCGTCCCACACACACCCGAGAGTTACTGCTGAATCATTATCGCCAGAAAAAAAAACTATTATGAGCAAGCTGTAAAGTAATATAAAAGTACATCTCTCTGACTTCCTCTTATGCATGTACTTTTTTCTTTCTTTGAATAAGCTCCCTGAAAACATTGCTTCTTCTCCTTTCCAACGCATGTCAAGCCTACAGCATAATGGCGGTGCCATTTTGAGCCGCTGATTCCTCTCTGCAGTCATGAGCCAGTTACAAACATAATTTGGGAAAAGAGGAATTACGTTTTTTGAGGCATTTGCTTCCGAGACAAAAACTTCCAGAAATGTAAAAAAATTAACGTTGACAATTCACCAGACAGTGCAGACCTGAAGCGACATCTCCAACAATGTGGGCCTTTTTTTTTTTTTTTTCATCTTGGATCGCACATTTGTTTTGTCTGATTTCGTCACATTGATTTGTTCTTTTTCAAACAATGGAATAAAGTGATGCGTTTTGGAAAGTGTTGCACATTTAATTGGAGCATTAGATCCATCTTGGAGCAGCTGCGGCTACTAGCGTTACAATTTCAAAGATATTCAAGTGACACAAAGCTCACATTATTATTATTATTATCATTATTATTACACAGAGTGATGCATCACAGCCCCTCTACAGTAAAATGGTTTTATATTGAAAACAAGGTCCCTGGGTTGTTATGGATATAATCTGTACTCAGGAGGGCATATCACTGTTGTCTGGTTACAGAGGACGGTCAACATCCTCCCTACCTCTGTCTGCACAGCACAAATACAGTCACAGATCAAATATGACCTTTACTTACCAAGCTGCTGGGAAGAGTTAGCATTGCGACCATGCCAAGGACATCCCTTTGATTTAAAAGATCGTATTGAGGCTTCGAGCCAGCGGGTTTTAAGTTGTGTGCATAAGTGAAAGGCTACCACGCAAGGGCCATAAAATTTGATTCAGCAAAAGATTGGTTTACATATTTAGCTTGTGGATATCACACATGGTAGCTTTTGATGTATAGTGACGGTACAGAGCAGTATTTTTCTAAATATTGTGAGGCAAGCATAACCTGTTTAAAGGAAACAAAGCAAAGCGTGTTTTATAAAATGAATCCCTTCCAGTCTTTATTATACAGTACGTTGTCTTTGCAATACTTACAATATGCTACTAATTAAAAATATCTTAGCACCAATTCATGACGAAAAAAAAAGGGAAAACAGCTTAATACATTTTAGTTAATGGGTTGAAATGCATTTGTAATGGTTCAAATCATGAATAATTTAGCAGTATAACTTTAAAAAAAAAAATCTATTAGCAAAAACAGCTATTTGAATAATGAAATAAAAGCCAAGGAAAGGCAATACTGATATGGTTCAATTGTTAAATAATAATGTATTGACAATGAAACAGCAAACAGATGTATTAAATTGTATACCATTGAAAAATCTGGTGATTTATTACAATTACACATTTAGGGTCAAATTTTATTCTAAACTTACTATGAATTTTAACATATTGCATTTCCAGCTGCGCTTTAACAATTTTATGAAAAGGAGACATAATGTGATGAAGCAACTAAAAATATTGGCCAAAGTTTGATGATTTTTCAAAGGCAGAGCTGATCTGAAAGCGATGAAAATGTAATTGGTCGAGTTAAATCTCAGAGTTGCTGTAACTGTCGTATGGTTAACAAAACAAAAATAGTTTGCGAGCCGAGAACACGTAATTTTAAACTATTAATTTTAACGACAGAAGATTAGTATTCAGGCTGGATTTACTAGCTTGCTGAATACCTCACCTCAGTCATTTCTTTTTTCCTTTAGCATATACTACTAGATTGACAGCTTTCTTAAAAAAAAACTTATAGCATGTTGTAATAACAACTTCTGTAGTTTGAAGAGAGCCTACGTGACAAGGCTGTTGTCCCCATGGGTCAAAATGTGAAAGTTGCAGGTCAAATGTCAAGTGTGTCAATGTCAAATGTTAGAACACGTGCCATGTACGAGTTTGGGAGCATGTCCATTGGCTCTCTAATAAGTGGGAGGCTGAGCCGATGGCTCGCAGCTAACGGTGCCAAGAGCGCTAACGGTACCAAGAGCGCTAACGGTACCAAGAGTGATAACGGTGTCAAGAGCGCTAACGTACCAAGAGTGATAACGGTGTCAAGAGCGCTAACGTACCAAGAGCGATAACGGTACCAAGAGCGCTAACGGTGCCAAGAATGCTAACGGTCTAAACAACAGCAACGATGTTTACCGGAGGTTGGGTGCTGCCATGCCGCCACCAAGTGTAACTGCGGTATGAGCGCAGTGCAGCGGTGGCGTTAAGCTAGCCAGAGCATATTGTACCTGCTCACGTACAATATGCGTATATGAATTGCGTATATTGGACCATATAAATTAAACCTTTTGCAAACATTACCCAACACAAACTAATGGTTGTACCAGACAAAGTGAGGCTGTAGCAACAAAACCCCCAATTGTACGGAATTTAGCGAAGGTGCATCGTATTGCTTTTGAAGTCAACTTAATTTTTGAAAGAAGTTCAAAAATGACAAAGCATTGCTTTAACTCTACAAATAAAACGCCTCCTGCCTCCAGAGCCGCCGAGAAACATCGGCCTGTTTATCTCAACATCTTCAAAACTAAAGTTGGGTCAGAGCCACTTTACCTCTTCAATTTGGAATTTTGAGCTGAGGTCTTGGCAAGCTCTCATAACATTTTTATTTTCTCTTCTTGAACATTACTCCCCCACTTCCTGTTTGCTGTCGTGCGTCGATGCGTTTCTTCATGTTTGTGAAAGGAAGCCACATGTGATACCTTATTGTGGATGCTATTAAATAAGTTCAAGATGACCAGCACCTCTGAGGTTTGGGAGAGGTGCACTTGGTCCAATGGCCTGGATGGTCATCGAGATGCAAGGGAGCAAGTCTCCAATTTTAGGTTCAGGGGGACAAATAAGAGAAGGGATGTCTTTTCAGAGCAGGGCCGAGCTGCCCGGACGCTGACACTTTAAAAAGGCCTCGGCAAACAGAAAGGAAGTGACACGTTTAGAGAAAGAGGTGCAGCTTTTTAAGAAAAATAAACACGATTAAAACCACCTCCTCAAAGCTGTTTACTGCTCAAGTCTTTGCATACCCTCGAAAAGACAATGACCAGAGCCACTTCATGAAACACAAAAGTACAAATCAAACATTTCTTTCTGTCTCGACTTCTATCTTTAAAACTCAGATTTGTTTAAATAATCATCCTGAGGGTTAGCTTAGCACAAATCACAACATACATGAATTAAGTGTATGCACGTTGTGTCATTGCTGTTTGGGACAGATTTTCAAATTAATTTATTTCTAAATTTAAAGACACTTGCAAATGATACCATGCCATGTATGTTCTGCGTTGCATTCTCTCAGGCGAATAAACATCATTTTGGACGGAAAGTCTGCAAACCTCTCCAAAAGCTGGAATCCACATTGCCAAGGCTGGCTCCAATGTATGAGCTGTGACAGAGAGGTAATATCTTCTGCCTCCAGTTTATTCCCAAAATAAATACCTGTTTTGTTTATGTCCAAATAAATCAGTTTAGAAATTGAGCAAATTTCCAATTTGTTTAAGGGGTGGGGATTTTACCTTTATGCCTGTTTTGGGGTGCCAATAATATCTGAAACAAAAAGGGCTACATAAGAACACTGCTACCAGCTTGGGGGCTATAAGTGCACAAAAAGTGGTCATTTATCACTCTGCACACTCATTAACACTCCTGCTACACAAAATCACTATTGGTATTTCAGATTGTGCCTCACACTGTCTGTCCTGACGCCTTCCCATCAATTACAATTAAACAGATAATTGCCCAGACTAGGTAATTATCTCGCGGGAGGATCCCCAGCAAGTTAGTGAGCAGTAGCTGACATCTATTGCTTGGCACAGGACAGTGTTGACTGTGTACGGTAAATGATGCAAAACGTTGTGAGGCAGAAGAAAGAGAAAGAAAAAAAAAAGCCTGTGTTGCAGAAAGAATTCCTGCAAGAAAACGCAGAGTCGGACTTTTGAGATAATTACTGATGAAACGATACAATGTCGACTCCAAGATCTTCCCCACAGATGGGGCGGTTCAAGAGGAGTCCTTGATACCTCCTTATATATTTTACAGGAAGCAAGCAAGTGAGGAAAAAAATAAACAAAAATACAACAGGTGAGCTGCTCTCTCTACCCCATATTTAATCTGAAAAAGTCCCTGGATGCTTAATCCCCATCCTTCCAAAGCTTCTTCACCAAAAAACAAACAGAACAAAGACTCTGACCGGCAGCATGTGTCGCTTCAGCCCTCCATACTGAGGTTAAAAAAAAAGAAAAGTTCTTGATTCAGACCAAGTTCATAAATACAGCTGGACTTCAAGCTTTGTGTGTCCCTTCTTCCTTAGGTCCCCTTGACATTTTTGGTGTGGGGTCTTTGTGCCAGGCTGGCATAGTAGGCACACTGGGAGGGGTCACATTGGCCAGTCGCACCCGGAGGGCCAGCTGGACCGTGGGGGCCGGGGTTTCCCGGCTCTCCCTGGGCTCCGGCTTGTCCCGGGCCTCCGTCTTTACCATATCCGGGCAGACCAGCTGGACCTAGACAGCGGGAAGACCGACAATGTGAGACTCCAGATGAGGTGGAAGCCACCTGAGAAGTAATACAGCACACAAGAGGCGGGTCGTTACCTATCGGGCCGGTGGGTCCTTGCTCTCCTCTTTCGCCCACACCGGGTTCTCCCTTTTCTCCTCTCGTTCCTTTGTCACCTGGGAATCCAGAAAACAAAAGTCACCTTGATGTTTGCACATTATAAGATGTTATATGTATTAGTCAACACATTTGAACCCTAGAACACTAACGACGGGTAATTTTCACCCGGGCGATTGTGGTGACGTTATTTTCATTGTGTTGCTTTTATCTGAGTTGTGTGGGTCCTTGTGTAGCTTCATGCTGCTGAGCGTGTCTTATTGAAGGTAGGCGTGTCGTATTGAAGGTAGGCGTGTCTTATTGAAGGTGGGCGTGTCTTATTGAAGGTAGGTGTGTCTTATTGAAGGTAGGTGTGTCTTATTGAAGGTAGATGTGTCTTATTGAAGGTAGGCGTGTCTTATTGAAGGTAGGCGTGTCTTATTGAAGGTAGGCGTGTCTTATTGAAGGTGGGCGTGTCTTATTGAAGGTGGGCGTGTCTTATTGAAGGTAGGTGTGTCTTATTGAAGGTAGATGTGTCTTATTGAAGGTAGGCGTGTCTTATTGAAGGTAGGCGTGTCTTATTGAAGGTGGGCGTGTCTTATTGAAGATAGATGTGTCTTATTAAAGGTAGGTGTGTCTTATTGAAGGTAGGTGTGTCTTATTGAAGGTAGGCGTGTTTTATTAAAGGTAGGTGTGTCTTATTGAAGGTAGGTGTGTCTTATTGAAGGTGGGCGTGTCTTATTGAAGATAGATGTGTCTTATTAAAGGTAGGTGTGTCTTATTAAAGGTAGGTGTGTCTTATTAAAGGTGGGCGTGTCTTATTGAAGGTAGGTGTGTCTTATTGAAGGTAGGCGTGTCTTATTGAAGGTGGGCGTGTCTTATTGAAGGTAGGTGTGTCTTATTGAAGGTAGGTGTGTCTTATTGAAGGTAGGCGTGTCTAATTGAAGGTAGGTGTGTCTTATTGAAGGTAGACGTGTCATATTGAAGGTAGGCGTGTCTAATTGGACATGGGCGTGTCTAATTGAAGGTAGGTGTGTTTTATTGAAGGTAGACGTGTCTTATTGAAGGTAGGCGTGTCTAATTGGACATGGGCGTGTCTTATTGAAGGTAGGCGTGTCTTATTAAAGGTAGGTGTGTCTTATTAAAGGTAGGTGTGTCTTATTGAAGGTAGGTGTGTCTTATTAAAGGCAGACGTGTCTTATTGAAGGTGGGTGTGTCTTATTGAAGGTAGGTGTGTCTTATTGAAGGTAGGTGTGTCTTATTAAAGGCAGACGTGTCTTATTGAAGGTGCGTGTGTCTTATTGAAGGTAGATGTGTCTTATTGAAGGTGGGCGTGTCTTATTGAAGGTAGGTGTGTCTTATTGAAGGTAGGTGTGTCTTATTAAAGGCAGACGTGTCTTATTGAAGGTGGGTGTGTCTTATTGAAGGTAGGTGTGTCTTATTGAAGGTAGGTGTGTCTTATTAAAGGCAGACGTGTCTTATTGAAGGTGCGTGTGTCTTATTGAAGGTAGATGTGTCTTATTGAAGGTGGGCGTGTCTTATTGAAGGTGGGCGTGTCTTATTGAAGGTGGGCGTGCCTCTCTGCTCCAATCCCTGCTTCTTTCAACAGGCACGTGTTCGGGTGATTTTCACCCGACGTAAGTGATAGAGGGTTAAACATTTTTGGACGGGTTTTAACATTACAGGGAGACGGTTTCTTCACAGGAGAAAGCTCACATAACCCAGGTATGGATGGACCAAAGAACAAATTTATATCGCCATTATTTATATATTTAATCATGTTTTATTGACGATTCCGTAATTTTTCACCCAATTTTGAGGCTTTTTTTTCAATGTTCTATAGGTTAAAAAAAAAGAAGAGTACTTCAACTTGCCTTGTATTGTTGTATTTTAATATATTTTGGTACATTATATCGGGTAAAAAATACCCAACGTTATGGTGTTACTATTTTTAACGTCAGTGTTCAAGGGTTTAACAACCTTTGACCACTACTGTACGTTGACATTCATGACTGGAATTGATGCAAAACAAACAACGGTTTGTTGGGTTCATAATCTGTACAAAAACTACAGTGTAATAGCAATATGTTTCAGTTTCATGGGGATTTTGTCGCAGAGCATTTCTTTGCCAGGCACAGCCACTTCCTGGAGTCTCCGCTGGTTGTCTGGCAACCTCACGGTCACAACAGATTGAAAGAAACCACTGCGGCAGGCTCGAGACCAAGTCTGGCACATTTAGATTTAAGACATGAGAATGGTATCAATCTTCTCATATAACTCCAAAATGTCAAACTATTCCTTCAGGTGTATCTCAAACATCCATCAGCTATCTTACATAAGTTAAGAGGGTATTCTTCATTTTTCTATTAAAATGTTGGCAGAAACTTTCTCTCTTTCCTCTTGTTTCTGACGTGGATCTTTCTTCGTCAGCCTTTTTAAGAAGTACATTTTTTACTGCCAATACAGGAAATTATTTCATTGACAGAATTATATTGGAGACATTACGTTGGACCAATCTGACAATTGGAAAGTAAAAGTAAAAGAAACAAAACATGAAAAAGGATGGAATATAAAGACAGTTAAAAGTCTTTACCTTTAGGGCCCGGGGGTCCCCTGGATCCTTCTCCGCCATTTTGTCCGGGCATACCAGGCTCTCCGGCGGGGCCAGGTCGTCCAGAATTGCCGTCTTTACCTGAAGGGCCCGGAGGTCCCGGACGGCCAGCTGTACTCTTCACGTGGGCCGGCTGCATCTGAGCCATGAGGTACGCCATTTTGGCTGGAAAACACAAAAGCAAAGTGATTTGATCACACTTTAATTCTTAAGTGTCAGGATTTTAGATCCATTTTAAAAAGAGGAAAAAATGACATCATTATATTAAGTTTTAGAAATACAGATTCACCAACTATTTAGCATCCACCCGTTGGGTGAAGCCCAAATACATTCCTTAAACTGCTTGATTAAAAAGGTGGTAAATGACCCGAGGATGTTTTGATCCACTCAAACAAAGTGGATGTCCTCGTTGTCTTAGATTTGAGCGCTGCATTTGATTCTATTGATCGTGGCATTTTAATGACTTGAGAAATGGGCAGCTGTGGCACAGTGTTTTGACACGATTTCCTCTTACTACAAATAAAATGTATAACATGTTTTGTTAGCTAAGGCAACTTAATGTCACACACATTTGACAGTGACCATGGTGCTCCGCAAGGAAGTGTTTTGGTCCCTCGAGGCAACATAAGTAGTGACCATAAAGGCAAATATCACTAATATGCTGACGACACACACCTGTTTCGTGGGGAAACACCAGTTCTCTTGACTGGATGCACATTCAGAAGAGTAATATATCATTTTAAAGTAATGAGCAGAAAACTGCTCTGGGCGTTATTTTAAACCCTGATCTTATTTTCTTAAATGAAAGTATGATGTTTTCATAACCTTGTGGTTGTTGAAATACTAATTCATACTTTTATTAACAGCCGCTTATATTATTATAACACAACACTGATCTCCTTGAAAGGTCTCTAAAAAAAACCCCACAATTAATTCAGAAGCCGCAGCCGGGATTAATATAATAAATAAAATAATTATGTTGTGACCCAACAATACATCTGGTGAAGCTTTTGTTTTTATGGCCCTATACTATGGAAAACTCCCCTCTTGGATCGTAGACTTATGTTATCATAATTACACACAAAATACTATTTAAAAAAACTAAATGATACGATCAATGCCCATCTTTGCATGAAATGTGCAACACAAATAAGGTTAATAATATTATTATTTAAATTTTAAACAACTCTGTGAAGGTTGTCTCTGCAAGGTGGACGGGAAAGATGAGAAACATAAAATAAACGGCCTCCTCACCATCTAATTGTTTCGCCAGCTCCTCCTGGATGAGTCGCCTCATCTGCTCCAGTGACACCGACTCTCCCTGAGACGTCAAACATTATAATCATTAACTCAATTATTGATATCTCAAGTTCAACAACGAGGTTTTTCAGGCGCGTGACTCACTCTTTGGCCTGGGATGCCGGGGTTTCCTGAAGGTCCTTGAGGCCCTGGAGCTCCTAATTCTCCAGGCGGTCCAGACATGCCCATCATCCCCGTGTGGCCCTTCCTGCCAGGGGGCCCGGGGTTTCCAGGTATACCTGAATCTCCCGATTGTCCTTTATCTCCCTTCACACCTGAATCTCCCTGGATCAGATGACAGCCAGTTGTACATTTTAAGACATGAAGAATCTCCAAAACCACTGGATTCATTGTTAGAAATCATCTCGATTGCATCATTCTGTGATGAATTGTGTCTTTACTGTCATTTTAACTCCTTGTATATATTGTAAACATTAAGCATCTTCTCCAAAAAGTCAGAATGTGATCATTCTGAAATTATAAAGACGATTTGTGGACATTTCTCCTGAATGGACGAGAGATTTGAATTCCACGGATTGCAGCAGTGTGTGTACGACGTCTATGTTATTTGCATCTCAAGTACTCGCCTTGTCTCCTCTGAGGCCACGGTCACCGACTCTGCCTGGCATCCCCTAAAGAAAACACCAAAAACAGTGGCTGTGAGCATGAAATCGGGATATATTGCGTCATAGTTTGTCAACGTTGTTTCTATGAAGCCCTTACCTGTTTACCTTCTGGGCCGATTGGACCATGTGGACCCTGGAAATCAAGATCAAACTCAACACAACTCACAGACGGTCAATTTTGGCCGCTAGGAATAATCTTGGAATGAAAATACTACAATCCAGCACTCACCGCGGGGCCCTTGGGCCCGCTAAAGCCTGGTAATCCCGGGTTGCCGGCCTCTCCCTTGTCTCCTCTAAGACCCTGCAGAGACATAGCCGCTCATCACATGGCACACACACACATGGCACACACATGGCGCACTGTACTTGTGCTCTAAAAGCTTCGCTCATTACCGAGGATTCAAGCGAGGGATTAATATTTAGCTGCACTTCTTATCGACATGCAGCAGTGCCCCGGATCAACAGAGAAAAAAAAAAATCTCATAAACCAATCTTGCGGTGAGACATGCCAGCTTGAAGAGATTAATATCCATATTTACAGGCGACATGTAGGCCTGCAGAACAGCAGGTTACGACAACCACGGAGTGATTTTAACTTACACAGAGTGAGTATAATTAAACTAGAGAATCTGGCAACATTGCAACAGTTTCAGCTTCCTCTTCATTGGCTACAGGTCCACGTCGGATCAGACTTTAAGCTGATTTTGATGCTCAACATGGTAAATGAACGTGACACTTCCTATCTATCTGCTCTCCTGTGACCTTACGCTGCCCTCTGTCCAGGTTTCCTGCTTGAGAGGCGGTCGTGTGCCTCAGGCCGTTGCTCTGTAGCGACACCTGAAGGCTGCTCGACGTCCTCCTGGATCCATTCGTTTCAAAAGGATTGCCTGCACTGTAATTTATTCTGTTGGTCTATTTTTATACACGACAAAAAGGGATCCCTCCTCAGTTGCTAACCCTGAGGTTTCGTCCATATTTCCCTCTCAAAGGGTTTGTCGAGAGCGTTTTCTTGTCTGAAGCGTGGGGGTCCTCGACTGGAGGACAGATGGTGATGTAAGATGCACCGCTGGTAAAGACCTGAGGTAAATGTGTTATGAAAAGAGCTTTACAGATAACATTTTTACTTAAATCGTCTCGAAGGAATTTATTAATGATTTCAGAATTGGGACACTTAACATTTCAATCACTTTGGTCACTTTAATTAATAATATAAATACTTTTTAAATACATTTTTAAATACATTTTGTATTCTACCTGTATGTAAAATACTGCTATTGTAGATTGTTGACTGTTTCAGGACTGTTTAGTTCATTTATCTTACTTGTTTTTTGTTGTACTACGTGTTTCTTGCTGTTGCAATCCTGCAATGTCCCCACTGCGGGAAAGCATCTTTTTCATCTGATGTTTAACTTTTCTCTTTTATCCAATTCCACATCTCCTATCAATCTTGAACGGACCCACCATCTCCTCTGCCTCTTTCCTCTTGCTGCATCATCCTCCCTCCATGTGCTAAAATTGTCCATCTGATAACATTTTCTTTCAAATATCCGATCCTGCCTTTTAAATAGCTTCACCCAGCACTGAAATCCCTCTGCGCCTCCTCTCCCAACCCTGTGCTGCGTCTGGCTCCTGCCCTCCTCCCTCCTGCAGGCTATTTCTGGTGCTCTGCTCCCCCTGCTGACTGATATCCTCCTCTCCTCTCTGGCGGCTGGCTGCAGATCGTCTGCCCTCCAGTTAGCAACGGTTACTCCTCCTCCTCCTCCTGAGGAACCGGCCTCCAGCCCACGGACCACCGATGTGCAGCTCCATCTATTTCTGTCCAAAAATGCGATTTTTTTTTGGGTTGTTGTTGCGATGGACAGGCAGCAAAACATCCAATTAAGAATTCTCCTCACTCACAGGTTTCGTTATCTCCATCCACATTTTATATCCGTGACATATGTGTTATGATGACCTCTGCCTGCCTCTTTTTCTCCAGGCCCAAATAATCACCGAGGCCTCGCTGACTTTAATTAACCTCATCCTCGCGCTCAGACAAACTGTACAAGGGCTCTGGAAGCTTCACGAGGACTGAGCTTGAAAATTAAATTAAGTTGCTTATCATGAACTGTGGGGACTTGAGCACTCGTTCATTTCAAAAGGTGTACAGTCCTGAACTTTAAGAAGATTAATATCCAGATGCCGCTTCACTCGCTCACTAGTTGCATACTTTGGGGTTCCTTCCTCCTGACTCTCTCACCCAGTCACCTGATCGATGCTGACAAGGTAAACTGCTCCTCCATCCTGCCACTTCTGTGTGTCTGCTTTTGGGGTTAAACCTATAGAAATGCACCGATTGAATTTTTTTTTTATCGTTTCTTATAAGTCTGACCTGCCAATTCAGATTTTTCTTTCTGTTTTCTAAGATCCAAAAGTGACAGCAAGGCTGCAGACTAAAGCTTTTTTTTGTTTTACCACTGTTTTAAAAACTATTTTCAACCATCTGAAAGGCAGAGTACACTGTAAAACAATCAACATGTGATGCCTTTACTAAAAAAACATACAATTCAAATTATTAATTAGAAAAATAAATACATTTTCCCCCCCAATATGTTCACATGCTACATATAATTGCGTCTGAACTGTGGTTTTATGATGTTGGTCTATTCTGTGCACAACATATTTCACGTCTGTCCCTCCTGGGAGACGAGTTGCTCCTTTAGTTGCTCCTCCTGAGGATTCTTCCATATCTGGCTTCGATCGCTCCATCTCTACCTGAGATGGGATCCGAGCCCATTGCAAGAGATGGGCCTCACGTGTTCGTTATTACGGAGGGATTTTCAGGGTTTGAACACGTGTGGACAATACTGTGCGTTACACAGACTCACTCCTCCGCAGACAGTATTCACAATTAGATCAAAATCAATGCAGCAGAAATAATTTCATCTTTTTCAATTCCTTACATTATTCTTCCTCGTAAAATAAATAGACACAGAAGGCTTTAAATGATGTTTTTCACATGTTCAGTAGCCGCTCTCAAGATCTCTCAACAAACAGTTGGTGGATTACTTTCTAACTAAGTTATGATAATTACGCTCCAATTCACATTTATAATTAAAATGAAACGCTGGTATAAAAATTGAACGCAGAGTTAATTTTTCTCAAGCAAAATACAGATTCATGTCCTCATATACATTTCCAACAAAGAGAGAAAATGACACTCTTACAGTTGGTTATTGTATTAAACTTTAATTGGATTTGGTTCATTTTTTCCCATAAATTGAATCACACGTGTTGAACGTTGTGTGAAGGCGCCTGAAATATATTTTCTTCTTTTTCTACCAGACGTTACACATGCACCTGATGCACGACGGCCTTCCCATCCCCCACATAACCTCGGTTGCACTAATAAAACCTTTGCGTGGCCCACAACCAGGATATGCTTCACTCCGACCTATTCCCTGTTCTCTGTGCTCTGATATTACTCTGCAATCAGTTTTCTGGTGTCAACCGGCTCACCTCCCCTTAAACGCAACCCCAAGGGAAAGAGATGTCCCCGCCCTGGTCAGGGCAACATTTACTCAAACCCTCCATCACAATCTGACAGATCATCTCTTCTAGAAATACTTTACAGCCTCCTCTTGCCACCAGTTACATCCCCGCGTGCACACTTAGCAATGAAAACGCTTCTCACTGCACTTCTCGGGTAAATGTGCACTTTGTTTGTATTGAGGTGAAGTGTTTCGGTGCCACTATTGTTTGTTTGCACTTTGTTAGTCGTCCCATTTTTGGAGAAAATGTACAAAAATCGGTGACTCACTGGCGTTCCAGGGAGACCAGCTTTTCCTGATGGCCCCGGTTCACCTTGCTTGCCCTGCGATGCAAAGGAGAAAAAGAAAGAAGCGGAAAAAAAAAAACACAGGATGAGAAATTTGATGGGAAAAGACAGCGAGAGGAACGACCCGAGTGCCACTTTATGTCCACATCGCTCCGTCTGCTCGACACCGGGCTGCGTCCGTCTTCCGTGCGTCTCTTCACGTCTTCCGTGATTGAAAAAGACTCACCGACTCTCCTCTTGGTCCACTAAGGCCTTCTCTGCCTGGAGGTCCCATAGAGCCCTGCCAGGAGCACACAAAAAAATAGACTTGTTTTATTATGGCTTTTACATGCTGAAAGAAAAAAGGGAACAGAACCATATCTCATCTCGAGGGCACGCTGAGCATCACTTTAATCTTTATTGGAAAACAGCCTCCGCAGTAGCAGGGAGGTACATCTGAGGAGCTTCCTTTTTTTTTTTTTAGTGGAAGGAGTACGTAGGTGAGGAAAAGATTCTAACTTTAGGAGGCACACCGTGAGAACGATCCGTCTCCGAGCTGCACAGCCAGAGGACGAGTTAAAAAGTTATTTCATTCTTCCTGTGAAGGGTTACATCCTGCTTCCAGACAAATGGGGGAATAAAAGCTCTGCAGCCTTCAAAAATGGGTCTATGAAATGAATTCCAGTTTGTCATTTGGTGAAGATTAATGGAATAAAACAGTGACAGAGGATACGAAGCTGCTGGTAATGAAGCTCCAGTATTACAGAGACGTGATTAAATATTCTTTGCTCCGCTGGAAACTTTGCATGAGGTCCAAAACCGTTTTTTTTTTTTAATCTCAGGCGTTCTGACTGCATCCCCTCGATCAATGGAGGACTGGTTCCAGGCAGCAATATTGATTATTCCCACTGAGACGCAGCCAGAAAGGGATGCTGCATAGAGAAGAATGGCACGTAGGATTTTAATAGGGAAGACAAATATGTTGTGCATGCGGGGGCATGCGCTGTATATTACTGTTACACTGAAAATACATGAGCGCAAGCTAAGGGAGGCGTTTTAAAGTTAGTTATGTATTGTAGTACACATAATGCAGTCCTTTTACTGCAGCTTTTGTGTCTGTCTGTGTGTGTGTGTGTGTGTGTAGAAGAGATAAAGATGGCAAAAATGAGATGATGGCGCCGCACATTGAATTTTTCCTTTAGAAATTCACAATTGTGACGTGTTTGCAGCACAGAGCTCTCAGAAAGTAGCAGGTATGTAGGAAGGAAACCAACAATAGTCTACGTAAGGTTAGAATACAGAGGTTTTCAATAATATGTTTATTTCATTATCCTGTTATTACATACCTCTTTCCCAGGTTTGCCATCCCGCCCAGATGATCCAGGCTTCCCATCTTCTCCCTGTTTGGCACAGAAGAAAACTAATAATTAGACTAAATAAGAGAAACCTTAAAGGACAAATTAAGCTAGAAACTGTTGGATAGTTATAGTATTAATAAAAGTGTATGTTTCTTTTCTGTTTTCAATCACTAAAGCTAATGCAAGAGGACATTATGGAGAAAAGGAGTGTGTTTGTGGAGGGCTAACTCGCTCAAACGTTCCTGTGTTAGCTGCTATTACAAGAGCGTATACAGTGTAACTTCAGCAGCGCATGATCGAGTCACATGACCTGCAGATGATGTCATCTTACAGGTGTATTTATATAGCTTGCTGAAATCGTGCTTCCATGTTTCCATGTAAGCCAGCCGGCCAAACGGTCCTCACAGCTCTCATCAATAACATACAAGCAGTAACAAAACAAATATTATGTTTTCTTTTAAGACATTTCAATTATTTAGCTGTTCTATGCGTTTGGTTATATTTTAGCCTCATCCGAAATCCTTAAATTGCTTCTTTTTTTTGGTTTTGCCGCTCCAAAGCATGACATAGTCTCTGTATGGATGCATACGTGCATGCATTGTTATCCTTATATTTTAGCTGCGCTATCTTATGTCTTAGATTATCACTTTTGTCGCTGTTTCTTTTCACATTTTCATACAGGAATCGTTGGAGGGAGCCTGCAGTTTTGAGAGCAGCTCTGTAATTGTTATAATTGCTTTCCAAATGACAATAAATAACAGCTTACGCAGACTTGGGATCCACTCATGAGGATCCATGACACCTCTGCACTGTCCTGAGGCGCACTGCTGAATCCGTACCTCTAATTGTGGACGTCAACTTTCAATTTCCTCAATAATAGTGACCATCCTTTCTGTATGACATGATATTTAAAAGACAATAACTTCGAGCGGTGGAAGGCAATTTTTTTCAGCGCGGCGATGGAAACACCTGACGGCTCCTCCGGTTCTCTGAACGTCTGTGCGGCTGCCGGCCCGCCACACCGCGGCTCAGCCAGAGTTTGTCTGTAATGAGCCGTGCTATTGGTCACGCTGCCATGGCAGAACCTTTTCTCTGTGGTGTGCGTGTGTGTGTGTGTGTGTGTGTGTGTGTGAGTCAAAAGCAGCAGGTGCAGCGGTTCTCTCGGAGAAGGTGTTTTCAACAAAAGAAAGTGAGAGTGTCCGACGCATCTAAAAATCGCAGTGCGGCACGCCGAACGCTGACTATGAGCTCGTCCAACTGCAGTTAATAGTTCAAGTTATGGCTCATGAGCAGAGGCCGTTATCTTTGCAAACTCATAATCTGTATACTCTACCTCCCGTACTTTTATGTTCCTGTGTTATTTTGTGAAGGTGCCAGTTTTTTTAATACAAGCAGAGAATGTTCTGCCAAATGTATCCCACTCTGATCGCATGCCTCTGTCTTGTGTGTGTGTGTGTGTGTGTGTGTGTGTGTGTGTGTGTGTGTGTGTGTGTGTGTGTGTGTGTGTGTGTGTCATTTGATCAAAATAATTGGCTAAATTCCAATTGTGTGATACATTTTGCGAAGACGTGTATGTCACCTTTCATATACTGACCTGCACCGGGGGAAGAGTTTTTCTGCTTTCCCATACAAACATGTGTAGCTCACATTTTGAGGGTGGGGTGTGTAAATTTAACACTGCTGTCCGCAGGAAGTGGACACTTTCACTGCTCGGCCGTGTCAAAGGAAAAGTCAATGGAAAAAAGCCAGCTGCTTTGAAATCCTATTCCATTATTAATCATGGCATTGAAACACTGGATTTGCAACGCACCAATAAGTGAAATGTACTGACTTTGATGAGAGTGATGTTGCAGAAAACCATCATACAAAATAGTTTGGACACCTTACATTTGGAATCACAAGGAATCACAATATATAACTTGTTTTGTTGAACACATCTTGTTTCATAAACAGTTCCTAGAAAGTATGAAGTTGACAATGACGCGTTCTGTGTCATGAAATGTGGGTCGAGTAAACACATTTCCCCGACATGAATTGTGTGTTCTGTCAAAGGTGTAAAAAAAAAGAAGTTCTTTTGGTGCAGGTCACACCAAAAGAAGATACCATAGTTGGAAAGCCGGATGTGCTTTGTTTGTGTTTCAACCGATTGCTCTGATGGATGTAACGTGACCTGGTCGGGCTGAATTACACCATAAAGCTATATATCGTGTTGAATATGCCTTGAGGTCAATCAGACACGCTGGGTTGCAACAGTAAGCAGTTTCAAGTCTTATAAACACGAGTCCAACACTATTCTGTTGAACATTTTTAGTAACCATTGATAGTTCTCTTTCTCCCATGTTTTTTTTTAGGGCAATAGTTGAGCAATTCACTGACATATGGTGACGCTCAACAGGGGCCGATCACACAAGACGCGACTTTTATTAACGCAGCCGCTTAAAAAAACGCCTTGACAAAAACTTTCCGGGCGTTTTTATTTTTTTTATTTTAAAGAGAGTACGGTGAATAACTATCCGTGACTTGTGTCTGGAAGACGAGAGCTTTCAGTTGTACTTTCGCTGAGCAGGAGTCAGTTGGAGCCTCTTCTGAGCAGAAGAGTCGTGTTTTCATCTACAATTGTAAAGCTCTTCGTAATTAAATACCGCTGATATTAGCGCCTCGTCGGAGGTCATTTTCTTTTGAATTCCCCGCTGTTCACACCACACGAAGACAGGAAGGAATAAAGCCCGCCTCCTGCTTGATCCGATTGGCTGCCCGGGCCGAGTGTGACAGTGATGAGCTGTGCGACTCTGCGCCTTGCTCTTAAAAGTTGAGAATATTTTAACACTTAAGCGCGTTGAAAAAACGTGACGCGCAGCGTTTAAAAGACGCATGAAAGGCCGTACCGTAGGAAAACAATGGTTTAGCTAGCGAAGCGTTTTTTAGAGTTGCCTTCGGCAGGATCACAGCGATAGAGATTAATAATTGCAACATTGTGGTTCTTGCTAACTGCCCGAAATGAAAACTAAACTGAAAACTAAAAGTTCGACTAACCTTAGGTCCCGTTTCACCAGCTTCTCCTCTGTGGCCCTTAAAGCCCTGCGTAGGAAAAAAAACAAACAACAGCCGTGAATCAGTCACAGCCGTTTGCTCCGCCAGCTGGCTTCATCAGATCCGGTTACTTCCGGTTACTTACCGGGAGTCCCCTGAGCCCCGGGTTTCCTAGCGGTCCTGGCTCGCCTTGCTTGCCCTGAGATGAAACCAGAAACAGTGACGGCATCATTGTCTGTCCGTGTTATGCCATCATCATGTTGTGTAGCTCCAGCTCGACAGGGTTCACATTCTGACATGTGGGTTTCCACGACTTTAATGGGATAGTGACAATAGTTTGATGAAGAGAATAAACATTCAAATAGATGCCTGTATGTACGCCTGCTTATATTTTGAGGCTCTTTCTTTTAAAAGCAGATTCAGTATTTCAAACTCAGCGTAAATGACCGTCATGAACACATGAATATAACACATTTACAGGACTTTTACGACACTTTTGGGATGTTTTTTTTTTTCTTCAATGACTTTTCCAGTGCCTGGAAATAACCATTTTAACATTCCAGGACTTTTCCAGGTATTCCATGACCGTATGAACCCTGGATATCGTCTTTGAATCACTGACACACATCTTCATCTACTTACAGGCTCTCCTGGTTCACCTGGTCGGCCATCTTTTCCCATTTTCCCAAGCTGTCCCTGCAGATCAATTGAATCTTGTTTAGACCTACTTACAACACTTACAACAAAATGACAGAGTATTCACGCCACACTGCAGGAACGGTGCGCATATTCATGATGCCGCACATCCATTCATTTTACTCACGATCAAGCCGGGAAGACCTGGTGGTCCCTGGATTCCTTTGAGACCCTCTTTGCCCTAAAAACAAACAAACAAACACAAACAGGTCAATGTCACCGGGGGAAAAATACATGATAAATGGCCGCTATTAGCACACGAGCTGGCCGACCTACATGCTAGAGGGAAGAGGTTTTGTACAGTAGTGACATGTGGGTGATATGTTTTCTGCGAGGGAAAAGCACATGGAGCGCAACCTGACCTTTTCTCCGGGGGGCCCCGAGGGGCCGGCGGGGCCGGGCTGTCCGTCGTTACCCTGAAGAGGAAAAGAGACAGTGTCAGGGGAGGTCAAGCGAAGTAGAGAAGAATGAGGGTGGGAACAAAATCCAGTACAAATTACCCTGTTTACAAAGTATTTATACCATTTTGAGAGCAAACAGCCCAGAATCATTACTTACAGGTGAGCCCATTAAGCCAGCGGTACCTGGATGACCAGGGGGTCCTGAAGGACCCTGTGGATGCAGAAGAACATATATACATAACATTATGCAGTGGTGGAATGGAACAAAGTATTTTTACTTTGTTAGTGTACTTAAGTAGATTTTTACGTATTTGTACTTTAAGTAAAAATAATAGTGCATACTTTTCACTTTTACTCCGTTACATTTTGCAGCTTTTATCTTTACTTTTACTCCACTACATTTGTACAATATGCGTCGTTATTACATTTTTTGGACACAGTTTCGCCAAAAAAATCCCTGGTAGGTAACTTGTCATCCGCAGAATTGTAAGATAAAGTGTGAAAAGTATTACAAAGGGTAAGCACAATAAGTACACCAAGCTTGCAATAAACACATGTTGTTGCTTATAATTATTACTAATAGTGACTTCTGTAGGGGCATAAGCATTACCAGCAGCTATATCTGCATCTTTATCAAAATGGTACAGGCCTAGACATTGAGAGACAACCCATTGCACATAGTACTTTGACTTAATACTTAAAGTAAATTTAAAAGTAAATACTTTTTACTTAAGTAGGATTGTTGATGTAGTACTTTTACTTTTATTTTCCTAGGTACTTGTACCTTTACTGAAGTACTAAACTTCAGTACTTTCTCCAGCGCTGCATGCGACTCATACTAAACTATATTGCACTGAACCTTTTGTTTTAAACACGAAAGAGAACAGAGGAAAAGACGCATCACGACCAATACACCTTTTCTCCTTTCTCTCCAGGGCCTCCTTGGGGTCCTCGATCACCTTTAAGACCCTGTGGTGAAAAAGAAAGCGAGACCATAAGAAACGCCACACTTCAAAGAGGAAAGCGTTCATCTCAAAGACACTCAAAACTATTACAAAAGAGGCGGTAAAAGCGATGTTTGTGGAAAAAACAACTCCATCCCTTTTCTTTTGTTTTGTGGTGTTTTTAAATCCACCCGATTATCTGAACCTGGTGAAGCTGCGAAAGGAAACTAATGAGCAGTTGGCCCTTCGGGAGGAATGAGGGGGCAGCTAAAGTGCACAAACTTGCCTTTGCTCCGTCGGCTCCGGGGGGCCCCTGAGTCCCGGCTGTTCCCGGCGGGCCCTGTAACGACACAGCGGAGCATCAGTCTCGAGCACCCAGGACCTAATCGTTCACCGCTGGCCCCGAGAGGAGGGCCCGGCTAATGACGCCGAGAGAGAGTCTCCACATCCGTCACACCAACTGAGGCCGACGATGCCAAACGCGGCACGCGGCCCTCGCGCTTCACTTAGGGCCAATATGGCGGACACACACACACACACACACACACACTTTATATCCTAGATTAGTGTTTTTCAACCTTTTTTGAGCCGCGGCACATTTTCTACAACAAAAAACTGTCCCATTGTAGCATAGAACAGCATATACGGTAGCTAATGAGTGCGCTACCTACTGGCATGTTAGAATATTTCATTACTCGGCCAGCCACTACACTGCAGACTCTGACGCTCGACAATGGAAAAATGATTTGCGGCAACTAAATCATATTATTTTGGACCGATTAAGTGAAATTGGACATTTTCACACGGCACACCCGACTCTCTCTCTCTCTCACGGCACACTGGTGTGCACAGTGGTTGAAAATCACTGTCCTAGACGAGCCGTGGTCTTTACATCACAAGAAGAGGTGAGGTCATGGTTGAGCGTGCATGTCCTACTTGGTAACCGTCTTGACCGCTCTTCCCCGGAGGCCCCAGGTGTCCTTTGTCCCCGGGGACTCCCGGGAGGCCGGGCAGGCCCGGCGGACCCGCGGGGCAGTCGGAGCAGACGTCCTGTAAGAAGGCAGAGACGTGTTTGTGGTGAGGCGGTCGCTCTCTGGATCCAAACAGGAAGTGGTTTCTCACTGGAGGGGCGCGGGGAGGCTCCTTACCTTCAGGTTGAGGTCAGAGAGGTCGGCTGCCTTTCCCTGAGAGACGGGGAATGAAGAGAGGAAAGCCAGAGTTATGTAAGGACACAGCTTTTAAAACCAGGAAATGTAGACAGCCTATTTAAAATATTGTTTTAAGATAAGATATTCCTTTATTAGTCCCACAGTGGGGTAATTGCAGGATTACAGCAGCAGACAGGTAAAGTGCACACAAGAGACACACAGCAAAATAAAAAAACATAAACAAACATTAAAACAATAATAAAACTGTAAAGAATCCACAATAGCAATAGTATATATACAGACAGAAGAAAATGTATTTAAAAATAAGTGATTGAAGTGTGTTTGTGGTGTACTGGGAGCTCAGCTGGTTGTGCAGCCTGACAGCAGCAGGAAGGAAGGACTGAGCTTTTGATAATGACACATCATAAAGAATTGCAAATGAATGTTGATGAAAATAGCAATAATTGCGGTCTACACCTGTATATGCATGTATGATCTAATAAATGTAATCATGCAAGTCAAAACGGATTCAAAGCGTCCACTAAATGATCATCTTTTAGTTTAGTTTTGCCTAAAAAATAGAATTTGTGTGATTTGGGCTTGATTATTCTCTCCGTATAGGACGTACTGGACATAAAGTGAAATATTGTAGCTCAAATTGACATCTGAACACCAACTGGCCCCTCAGATAATACGGGTTGTTCTCCAATTTGTGTACTTACAGGATCTCCCTGAGCCCCCTTGTCTCCCGGCCTTCCTGGTAAACCCTGTGTTTGGTGCAAAGGCAAAAAAAATAAATAGATTATGGAGTCGTAAAGCGCTTCATATACAAATAGGTAAAGAAGCATGAATATTACAGTAATGCAACTGTATCTGATGATGTATTCATTCATTCTTGACTCACATTATGTCCTGGTGGACCCTGAGGACCGGCGACTCCCGGTACACCTCTGATGCCCTGCAGCCCAGAAGAACAGATATCAGAGAAGCTCCTTTTGTGTCAAAAGTATTCACTTTAGAAAATATTTACCGAAGGTCCAGGGTCTCCATTATTTCCCGAAGGCCCCTAGAAAAGAAAAGAAGAAGAAACGTTGCACATTTCCAAGAATAATAAATGCAGTGGAGGAAGATGACGTGACGCTGGTTGACTTCGTTGCTCGTACCGGTTGTCCCACTTTGCCTTCTCCTGCGAGACCCCGATCCCCGGGTGAACCTTGTTCTCCCTGCGACCCGGTTTGGCCCTGAGAGGAAAGAAGAAAAAATAAAACATTTACCACCACAAATACCACCTTGTTTTCAATCTGTGATGAAGAAAAATACCTATAAATGTTTTCAAGCAGTGGACATTTTGCTGGTTAAAAAAGAGAAGCAGCGTGGGTGATGAGGGCGAGCGACTTGACACCATAAATCCGGCAAACGACCGTCTGCGGTCTGTGCCACCTGACGCCTTGCTCTTCAAGGCAAAGAGCCGCTCATCACCAGAGCGGCGGTCACAGTGCAGTGGACGCACAAATTGCTGTTGTTGCTTTCAACAGAAATGGATTGTTTTTGTCGTCCGCAACAGAATTTTACACACAAACCTCAGACAACCTGCAAAGCTCACACACACACCACACACGCATGCACACAAGCGCACACACACACACACACACACACACACACACCTCGCTACCTCTAGATTTACCTTTGGTCCTGGGGGTCCTTGAATTCCTTGTGGTCCTGGAGCCCCCTGTAATAAAACAAATTACAGCAATAAAAACAAAGCTCGCCAATCAAATACAAGACTTCATCCTCTTTTTAGAGCTGAAAGTGGGTACAAGTTGCCGTTCTTAAGAGTAGCGAGGCCTCGGGGCCACACCTGGCAGCTGTAAAAATTAAAAATTAAATAAAAAAACAGCGCCGCTTTGAGCCAACTCTGCTGTGCTCCTGTGTTGCTTTAACGCGATATGTCTTAACAATGTTGTCCCTGTGTGCTGCTGCCTCGTCAGCAGCACGAAAAGAACACACGTCGGAAAGAAAGGATGAAGAAACGTGCCGGGCTGCAGAGAGAATGTGCCGACTCAGGCTCGTCTTCCCGCCGCGCGGCCGCGCGTGTCGCTGTGGTTTCGACGTGCATTGCAGGCGGGAGACGCCTCGCAAGCAGAACGCGTGTGGAGCGACATTCATGAGGTTTCTGTCCAACGTGGACTCACAGACATGCACTTCTAGGGTTTAAAAAAGTTCCCGTGATTTAAACAGTCCCGTAAAAGTCGTGTTACAAGCCACTACTACCTTTGGTGGGTGTCCCCGCTAGCGCCTCGCTATAGCTAGTTAGCTAGCTGCTGCTGCAGCGGCTGCTATCTCTCTGCCAGCGCTGCTTCTAGCTCTCAGCTAGCTCTCCGCTAGCTCTCCGCTAGCTCCCCAGCGACCAACGAGTCGGGCATCGACCCAGCTCGACACCCGACGCGGGCAGCGAGGACGCGGGCAGTAGTAGCAGCAGCAGCAGCAGCAGCAGCAGGGAGCTAGCAGCAGCAGGGAGCTAGCAGCAGCGCTGGCTTGGTAGGAGCGGCTTGTAACCCGACTTCTACGGTACTCATAATCCATGCTACTTTGATACCGCCTCAAATTCTGAGTTTACCTCTGACCTGCTGGAGGACCAGACCTTACACACTTTGTGTGACATAGAAATGCAGAGTGCAGATGCAAATGTTTCCAAAAGATACAAAATAAATCAGGAAATGACATCTACAATATTTGCATTTGATGTATTGTTGATCTTTTTTTTTCCAGCCTTGAAGCTACTTAGAGGAAAACAAAAAGGAGCAGCTGGATTTTAACTGACTTTACTGGACTAAACGATCTTAATGAGTCACTGGAAACAACATCTACATATGTAGGTCTTTAATTACAATCATTGTACTTACTAAAAAACCTCAGAACTTGTCTGTGTGCGCATTAGAACGTGCTGTGTGATGACGAAATAGGTGCACAATTAAAACTCAGCAATAAAAGCTTATTTGACTACACAAAACACCTTCAGCAGTGTGGACCTCTAGTTCTACGTGCAATTCTCAGCGGCTCTGATTCAAAGTACTGGTGTTGGGTGCAAAGAAGAGGAAGCTAGTATCTTAAAACACAATGCAAATGTTTCCTAATACTTTCATTTGTTTCTTTCCCTTTAAATGCCTGAACTGCACATTACTTACACATACACAACTGAAAAGTCGCCAAAAAGTAGTTTAAAACATTATTCTGCAAAAACAATACGTTTGAACAGAAGTTATAAATACAGTGTGACAGAAATAACTTCATCTTACAGTTTGCCCATCTTTGCCCTTTCCCGGTGGTCCGGGGGGTCCAGTCAAACCGCCATCTCCGGGTGGGCCCGTGGGACCCGATTGTCCTGGTTTACCTGCTTCGCCCTAAAATAAACGTTACATGGAAGTGAAGGACTTTATTGTCTCTCGGGGCTACAACAGGTAGAGCTGCAGGAGGCTCATAAACTCAGAGCTGAAACCTTTACTGCGTTCTATTAACTTCTACCTTTTAATGGCAAATTGTCCCTCAATGTGTGATACTTGTACAGGATCAAATCACTTTTTTTTCCTTCTTTTTTTTCATCAGTAACTTGTGGAAAAAGTCAAAGAAAAAAACTAAACAAAAGGAGAGAACAAAGAAAGTGAAAAAGCCTTGAGAGACAGTAGAAAGAGACGTGTAGCTGCAGGATTCAAATGCTTCAAAGGCTTCTCTGCTGAAACAGTAATGGAGGACATACAAGGTCACATACAAGGTCACACTCTCCTCTCTGCAGACTTATTTTCACTCCGCATTGCCAAACTCCCTTTGCAACACAGTCTAAATGCTTTTCAAAAAGAACATCCAGCTTTTACAGACAGCTTTTTTTTTTTTTTTAAAAACACCAGACTGACCTTGTCTCCTCTCTGTCCGACCGGACCCGGAGGCCCGAGCGCCCCCGGGATGCCCTAGAAGACAGACAACTGGTAGGTCCATGCTCGTTGTACAGTCACAGAAAACAACAAGGAGGTCATCCATGACTTTCACTTCAAATTCATCTCAGGAAGTTTAGAACAGACTTACCACATTCCCCGGTAACCCACGAGCACCTTGAGGACCAGCTATGCCGGGTGGACCCTTGGGAGAAACACACACCAGCCGTTACAGTTGGAACACTGCAGCACATCGCCCCAATTGGTGAGCGAAAGGTGTGTGTGTATATATATATATATATACATATATAGCTTAGCTTAAAGATGAGCTTAAAGACCAGCAATTGATTCACTTTATACAAAAGCAATAAGTGCTTTTCATGTTTTCAGTTCAGTTTTTCTTCCACAGTGAGAAAAGTCCAATCTGTGACGCTGATGTATGTATGTATGTATGTATGTATGTATGTATGTATGTATGTATGTATGTATGTATGTATGTATGTATGTATGTATGTATGTATATATATATATATATATATATATATGTACAAATACAAATACTAGACAACGTACTGGGTGTCCAACACGTCCCGTCTCTCCCGTTTGTCCAGCGTCGCCTTTTGAACCCTGGAATTCAAAGAAATGGCAAATTAGTTGTGTTCAGCGTCAAATCGCTCTGCAATCTGATGAGGAAGACTACGAGCATCTCACCGGTAGTCCAGCTGGTCCCTTGAAGCCTTGTTCCCCAGGTAACCCTCTCTTACCCTTCAGGAGAAGGCATGTGAAAATGAGTGGAAGAATAGATGCCCGTAGGATTTCACTCTCACATATTCCGTGTCCAAATTATTACGTCATGTTTCTCGAAGGATGACGATATGACATTAATGAGGGTGATGAAGATTGTAGATAATAACGACATTCATGATTCATGAAGGCAAATAAATATTAACTGAACACCATCACCTTCATATGATGCTTGAGAAAGTCAGAGATAATGGAAATTGATTCAAGCATTTGCAAGTGTGTGTGTGTGTGTGTGTTAATTGTTGCATTATAAGTAAACATACACATTATCTGTGCTATTCTGTTCCAGCTAATATTTTCTGTACTTCTTTAAACTGCAATGCAGAGAGAATCAGGTCAGTGCATCACCTGTTGTCGTTGTATTTAATTAGCACAGTTAAGGGTCCATGTTGTAGCGCATACCGGAGCTCTACTCACCTCTAGTGGACACTTTTGCACATCGCAAGAAATAGTTTTGTTCCTTTAGTAAAGAGAAAGAAAACAAGACGGCAAAATAAGAAGACTTTGAGATAAAACTCACAATCTCTCCCGGGTTCCCTTGATCGCCCTTCGCTCCTTTCTCTCCAGTCATTCCCTGGAAGTAGAAACAAACAACTCCGAACAATTACAAGTTGTAATATCAAAAAAAAGAAGAAGAAAAGGGCAAGACAAGAGAAAGAACAGACGATTTGACTCTTAAACTTTTGGCATCAACTTTTTTTATCGACTAAAACCAAAAATGATCCGTCGCACGAGAAGGTTGAGTCTGTGTGATGAAACAAGTGGACTCACAGGTTCACCGGGCTCGGGGATGACGTTGGCCACCTGAGAAGGAAAAGAAAAACGCAGTATAAAAATTGTCTGAAGCAATATCGTTTGACTTTAACCAACCAGACGGATGTATATTTATTTTTTATTTTTATTTATAACATCGCACACTCGTGATTTCAGTTTGATAAAGTGCAAAGAAGCAAAAGCAGAAATTATACTTACATTTCCCGGGATGCCAGGCAGTCCCCGGACTCCCGCGTCACCCTGAGGCCACAGACAATACGGTTACTGATGACCTCATCACAGCTAACACCAACAGGGTGAACATTACTGAGACAGAAGGGGCCGACTGCAACTCAGTCTGTTGTTTGTAACTCAATCCTAATTTAAATTCATCCTTCTACATCATGTAAACTGGTTCCTTCGTTACCTTGTCTCCCTTGTCCCCTTTTGGTCCAAGTGGTCCGTCCTGTCCTCTCTCTCCCTGTAGAAGAGATAACAACAATAAATGTATATAAAAATCAAGATTTGATGATACATCACAGACCATGTTTGCGCTTTAATGCAGGAATATGGGAACTTTATTAAGTGGAAGTTGAGAGCAGGCTTTTGGGGAATCCCAGCAGAACCTGAAGGCGTCTCAGGAGGTTACCCGGCACAAACTCGTCACAGGTCCCCGTTGGGAAATGTGTACACAATTTCAACCCTAAATCAACAACATGGGAGGATCCTGTGAAGCGGGGTGTATGAGCACTGTGTTGCTTCATCACACGTACCGGGACCCCCCTGTCCCCTCGTACTCCGTCACCACCTGTTTGACCAGGGGAACCAGGCTCGCCCTGCGAAACGGAAAATATAACAAGTGTGACTTGATGAACGACGTATCACATAAAAATACATTAAACAAATAAGCGAGGGAGCTCACTCTATCCCCTGGAGGTCCTCTTGGTCCGGGAGGCCCGTCGTCCCCCTGGAGAGAAAGACCCGCGGGCCAGTCGACATGTCAGATTGGCATGATGGGAAACACACATAAGCATCTTGTCCCGAGTGTTTCTGGGTTCGTAATGACGTCACGCTGGTACCTTAGTTCCGGGTTTGCCCGCGAACCCATCGGCTCCGCGCTCTCCTCTGGGCCCCTTCGGGGACACAAGATTCACATTTTCATGTCACAATGTTGCCGCTCAAAAGAATTCTTCTATTTGCCGCCGGCGTTGCCATGAAGGTGAAGCCATTGTATACATTTCATTGTGTCAATTAAATATCCCACGAGCTGTGTTTCCATTGTTTGCTTCTATATGCTAGTCGTAGTAGCCTGACAATGAGAGGGAATGACCCTTTTGACCGACTTGAATTATCCATGAAAACTAATGTAGGCGGTGATTCAGAGGGCTGGAAACAGAAACACACTTACTTGAAATTTTCCATCAAAATGGCCTTTGCTGATGCATTTAGTTGCTTCAACAGTCTACACCCTGTCGCAGTGTACGTGCAATTGAAATACCGAGCAAACTGTAAAAGCTAATATAGCTATTGTCCATATTTGTCCCTCATGAATTGTAGCTGAGAGACTTGGAAGTCATTAACCCTGCAGTGCTCACATAGGCTACATATATAGCATCTTTTTCTTGTGTTTCCTTGCTGAACGACACAGATTTGACGTATTCTGGCCTCTAAAAGATGACATGGCGAACATGTTTTTATGCATCAAGACGACACACAGAGCAACATTGGCATCCATTCATTGTTTTGTCTCACTTTTCCTGTTTTTGAATTTGTTATCGGCTGTTTTTAAAAAATCTTTTTCACTGAAAAGAGCTGTCAGTTGCAGCTGGAAACAACATGTTGAAGTGTGACAGGACAGTCACAGACCCTAAAAAACAAAAAAAAATGAGCTAAAAGTTACCAATAAACTAAGTAGAGCTTTCAGAAGTACATATTTGGGTGATAATTCTGTGGTTTTGTCTCTCTAAAAAGCCTCCATTCACATTACAAATGTTCACATGAGTTATTTTTTGGCACAGTTTTAAACGGACACAGTAAGCCGTCGCCGCAAAAAGAAAGAAAGAAAAGAAAGATTATTCTTAATGTCACACTGACCAAACTGCCATCATTTCCAGGAAGGCCGTCCAGACCGTCTTTCCCAGGAAGACCCTTTTGAAGATCAAGAGACGAAAGGTTGACATTAAGTGATGTGAGCTGAAGCTATCGTCAACAACATCTGGCTTTATTTGAGAATTTAAAAAAGGCCGACTCACAGCCTTTCCAGGCTCTCCGTGTTTGCCTGAAAATCCGATTTCACCAGGTAGACCCTTCATAAAGAAATAACAGAGATTCATTCAATTGTTGCCCAAAGCAAAATATAATTTTTCGGAAAATATTGTGTGTCCGGATGTGTGCGTATGGTGACTTACAGGAGGTCCGGTGTGTCCTTGGTTTCCTGTCGACCCAGGTGGACCCACAGGACCCTGTGAAATAAAATGCAATATAAGTAAAAATGTATATAATTTGATGACCATATCATGATACTAAATGAATTTGGGTTTTTCAAGGTTATCTTTTGTCAAGCAATATGTTTCCATTGTTTTCTTGATAAGTATGTACAAATCAAATATTCAGATTTCCCCAATGAATTCATGTGTACAAGAGAAGCAGTGTGCATCAGTACCAGTGAGCCGCCACTAGAGGGAGGTATTGCAGCACTGTTTGCAGCTCATTCAACCTTGAGTACCACGACAGGTGTACTGTATTTCTATTTCTCCAGGCAGAAGTTTGGAGAAGTAATTGACGCAAAACGCTGGCTTGAATCTAGTTTGTTTTTCTCCTGGCTGTCAAAGCAAAACAGCAAAGACGCCTTCGGGAGAGCTGCAGTTCTGTGCTTTGTGGCTCACGTCAAATATTGAGCCACCTACGCAATTTAAATGCCACATTAAAATCTCCTCAATTTACTCTGAGGAGGTCTTACATGCATATACACGTGTACATCAAGACACTGAAGTTGTTCTTACTGGGGATCCAGGGAGGCCATCCACTCCAGGTAATCCACTTTCACCTTTTTTCCCCTGAAAGACATTTAAATTCAATTAAAAAGTGAATTAAAAGACATTCAATGCACAACGTGAGCTGTTTCCAGAGCCAATACGACCGAGGTTGCTGGGGTCATGATGACCAATGTATTTTTCTTTGTTCCATTTTGGGAATTTTAGCAATGAAAGGGTTTCAAAAAACTAAACTTTTAAACTCTCCCATAGTTTCATTGTCTTTGGCCAATTCCTGTATTTTTAAAACCCAACATTACTCAACTAAATCGGGCCTCCAACAGAGTTTGGAGGGAGGAGAGAGCTTTGAAAAACATTTAGACCTCAAAGTCGGCACACAGAACATACATGCGCGTTACATGGAGCTGTGTTTAGTCAAAACACAATAACTATATCTGAATAAGGAATGAAAAACATATTTGGATTCATTTAAATACATTAAAAAATATATATTGTGCCATACAATTGTACGATTTCAACTTACATTCTGTCACAAGACACAGACAGCTAAGTTACATTAGCATTTCATCAAGATGTTGACTGCAAATGTCACAAATATTCAAATTGATGAAGTTATTCCACATGATAACTGAGTGGGCTAGCAGTTTAATTCATACATACATTCATTAAAGTCATAATGGAGGAGAAAAAAAGTCTCGAAACACCTGATTGAGTTAATTTAACTAGCTTAAGAGAGTAGCTAGCATTACATTCCTTCTCACTTTTGGACTGCTTCAATCAATTTGTGTGTGTTTTTAATCGTATTTAACACTGGAGCCCTCAAAAACACAAACAAACAAACAAAACATAAGCAAATCAACAAAACATCTTCACCAATTTGCCAACACATGCTCATACGCTGCAAATACAGAAACGCTCTCAAGCAGTTTCAGGGGGACACTATAGAGTGTAACACACGTGGCTGGCCCACGATCGTTGCCGCCATCGCGCTTAGTTTATAAAGTTATTGCAGTCGGTAATCCTTCAATGCCGTTAGAAAGTGACGGTCGATGTAGTTACTTAGTTTTTCTCATCGTGGTTTTGTATAGATAGCTGCTGTTAATCAATCTTTAGCCTTTAGTTTAAAACCTGGAAATTCAACTCGATTTAAATAGACGTATTTTAAGTTTCAGGCGTGTGCTTCACTTTTTAGCGTCCCCTGAAAACAGTTTCCGTTGTGTTGCCCATGCGTTGTAAAATTGGTGTGTATGTTGATTTCAATATAGAAAAAAATAGTAAACACTCACTGCAAAACTTAGCACTTAATCATTATAAACTGCAGGCTCTCAGAGAACTAGCACAAACTATGTATTTAATTAAACAATGTACTTAATGTCAGTAACTATATGAACACATGAATAAGTATATGAACAAATTAACAGTAACTACATGAACAAATTCTGTCAGTGAAGGTTTTCTCCGTGCATTCCTGTCACATTTCCGCAAGAAATGTTCACAGTAAAATCCTGGCACCTGCTCTCTGGAATAATTTTTGTATTCATACTATTTCTTTGTGCTGTCCTTCACATTCACATTCCAGCTCAGGCTGCCCTCGGCTGTCGTATCAGGATGGAGGAGGGGTTATAAAGGCCTTAGTGGCAGTGACACACACGACTGATGAGAGCTTTGCTGCAGTGGAGGTGAGAGTGGCTCAATCTACACCAACTCAACCATACAGCCAACTCTATCAGTGTTGCAGCAGTGGAGAGCACCCTATTATCACAGCCGCCAGCCTACCTTCACCCTACTCACACTCTCTCCCGGTGCATCTTCAGATGAGGTATAACAACGACAAGAAAACAGGTCAAGCTCCTCACCATCTGTAGTTTTTATTTCAGATTGTTTGTTTTTTAGGATTCACTTGTGAAGCATCCTATGGGGCTGTAAAAAAAACATGCTTCAGCAAGATCTCCAATGATACTACAAAATAAAAGCAGAGCTGCACAGAGAGAGATTTCTCACATATTGTACAAAATGAACCCAATGTGATCACTTTATTCATATCGATGAACTGTAAACCCAGAGCTCTCGAATAAGCTCGGCTGGCTGAGGACAAAGTGCATTCTGGAAGTAGAAAAAGTGTTTCACTCAGGTCCAGAGGACGTTTGCCTCCTCGCTGCTGCCTAGCTGAGCAGCTGCTAATGTGGATTCCAACATATTTCTAATGAGAAGTTAATTGCTCCCGGTGGAGACGGGGGAATGGAGGTCACTATCTTTGTTATTGTTTTGAAAGAACAAATCACAAAGAACCACTGTGCCTGTGTTAATAACAGCCTGCCACGTGATTGGACCAACGTGGACGAGAGACAGCGTAAAATGAATATAAGAGACCAGCAGTACTCTTTCTAGATAATTCTACAAGCACTGATAACAGCTACAGTAACAGCTCTCATTAACATGAGGAAGTAAATATCCGTTTTCTTTATTTTAACTAATCCCATTGGAATATGATGAATATCATGGGAGCATAGTGTAAACTTCCAATTACTGTAGATTAGAGACACAAGAGCTTCTCTGGAGGCAAAGTAATCTAATTTTAGTCCAAACTCAGTGGACTAAAGCATAATCTTTATAAGATGCAATGCATGATAACATTTCCATCATTTTTTTTTGTTTATCTCCTTGTCATAGGATTATTGTTTTGTTTAAACATCATACGGTTTCGTTTCTTGTGATCACAAAAACAGTCAGCGGGAAATGAAACTTCTATTTTCTCAAGATTACAAAGAAATTCCCTTGCGATGCAAACCCGTCTCTATTGAATTACACGTGTATACTAGATGCTTGTTAATTATATTTTAATGGGAAAGAATTGCTCGCGGAGACATGTGCTCGCGTCCTGAGTCCTGTTGTGGTTCAGTTCAGGCAGCGCAGGCCTTTTGGCTAAAGAACAGCGTGCAGGAGGTTCCATAGGTAGAAATGGAATAAAATATGAATATGTATGTTTGTTTGTATAATCCCCTGGAAAGAAGATCTTTTGGGTGTTTCTTAAACACATTTTCGACGTTCTCCGGCTTAGTTTGATACATGCTTGGCACGCAGGAGACGCTTCAGTTGTTTGCAATCTGCGAACTCACCACCAGGTGGCGTCAACACCTGCACACCTTTAAGGTTATTAAAAGATCGAGGATACATTTACATGTGAATAAAACACATTGCATATTGTGCCTCAGGTGCTTTTATACAAACATTCTCCTTAAATATCTGCGAATTCATTAATAATGTTTCCCTATCGTGTACACAAAAAAATCCATACGCATCATGCTTCTTCATCATGTTTGTTGTCTTGGAAATTGAATAATTTACTCTTACGTAATTGTACATTTAGGAGACAGGTTACCTTTAATGTGATCGTAAAATAATGAAACAAACCGTGATCATGTGATGACGCCCTATTTGGCCTTGCATACAAAAAGACAGGACATAAAAGAGGAGGAAGCTACTTTAAATTTAGGGGAGGGAACTTCCTTGTGAGGAACTGAGCCTCCTTGGCGGATCATCCTGTCAGGTTTTGAGACAGACTCTGTCTGCTTCACAAGAACATGGGAGCGAGCCGTGGCGGGTGTGACGGCCTGCCGTCTGATTTGTATGCAGACAGAGTCGCGTCGAGGAAAGTCCCCGATGGAGTCTTCTTGCAAAGTTAATTGTTCCGTCAAAAGTTCAGATTTGCCGCAATTTGCTTTAATCGTGACTGCGAGGTGCATAAATAAAACGGAAGAAGGATGGATCGCCGATCGCACTCCTCTCGGCCTGTGAAATAGCACAACCAATAAGATTCCCTCCACCTCCAGAACAGTTTTACTGAGAAATGAAGAGATGAACGCACGCTGGAGCCAGAAACAACAGAAAGAAAGCAACGCTAACGCTAACCCTAACATCAAAGTGAAAGTCTTACCCTCTGGCCGGACTCTCCCGATACCCCCGGTTCACCCTGCAGACCCGGAGGACCCTGGAAGATAAAATGATCGGATACATTTCACACAACACGACCGTCATGTTCATGAGCGGCTGGGCACTACATCTGAACAGGCGGCTTTTGCAGCACTGCAAAATACCAAAATACTGGACCCTAAACAGCAGGAGAAAGGAAGTAATAAATCATGATCCTTACTTGAGGCCCCTGGGGGCCCATGGCCCCTGAAGGCCCAGGAGGTCCAGCATCTCCCTGAAACAAGTCGTACACATGACACACGTTACATGACATAAGTTATTTGGCTCTTTGAGATTATGGTTGAACATTTTCAGATAACTCCTTTACAACGTGCTACACAATGGGAGTGTGTTTATTTGTGTAGTTAATGGTTTTGTGGTAGTCTTTAAATCTTTACATTCCTGTTAAATAACATGATACATGTTTTGTAACAATAACTCACCTTTTCACCTCGTAAGCCTTCTTTTTGAAACTGAAATAAAAAGATAAGACAAACAAATAATCATTGTGAGTTATTTTTTAATTGGTAAAATCATTAACAGATGTGATTGTGCGACTAGAAGAAGAACGGAGGCCATGCACAGTATAACTGGCAACCCCCTTAACACACACGGTGGTACGGTCTGGTTAAAAAAAAAGGAAAATGGCTGATCGCTTTTCCTGCACAACAAGAAGTATTAAAACTGGTTGTTTTATCTGACCAAAAGTCGAAAACGCTGAGTAATTCTTTGTACTATCATAAAGTCAAGAAAGGCATTTTATTGAAGAAGCTGGGACCAGCACGTTTCTGTCGTATTTGCATCTTCCGTCGCAAACTAAAAACATCTTTTTCGACTACACCTTGAATAAGGAAGCTAGCGCAGTCGTAGCACAGTAGCATCACTAATAATGTCTCTTAAGGGTGATATACACTCTTGCAACTACAACTCCGGCTGGCCACGCAGTCCGATCGACGGACTCGTTTTGGTTTATGGGTCAGGTGCTCCAGACCAGCAGGTGGCGCAACGACCGTAGAGTCCACCTGCACACCGACGTTCACCGATATCTCCCTCCAGGAGTTCACCTCCATCTGCGTGTCCTGATACTCCGTCAGACGGGTTTTATAAATGCTCATATTTATGGACCTCTTCAGCCAAACGTTCTTAATAATAATAACAATAATAATAATAAAAATACATTTTATTTGTAAGGCACTCTTCCTCCGAGAATCTCTGAGTGCCACATAGCTAAAATCAAAGTCATAAAATTAAGGTCATAAAAGTCATAAAAGTCAACTTAAAGTAAAAAACGCCTTTTTGAATAAAAAGGTTTTTAGGCCAGTCTTAAAAAAATCCAGGGTCTGTGTTGCCCTCAGATGGGCAGAGAGACCGTTCCACAGGCGGGGGCGCTGCTGAGCAAAAGGCCCGGTCGCCCATGGTGCGGAGCTTGGTGTGGGGAACCCGAAGGAGTGAGCTACTGGAAGATCTTCAACGGGATGCATTGATCGTGTTTCTGCTATGACAGCAGTATTATGCTATGAAACCGGAAATGCGAGACTCAGACAGGATGTGGTTAGCGGACCAATCACAGCCTTGCGGGCTGCGAACGGCTCGCGTAGCTTTGACGGATAGTCAGAAATTTGGGGTGACGCACACAAGAAGGCTGACGGGACGACGCAAGTTGGTCCTTGCGTGTCTTGCGCGCTTGCGTCTCTGCGTAAAACCCGAGTATGAATCAGCCTTTACTGATCGCACTTTGTAGTTTGACTTTATTGAAGAAATTGTACTTTCCTGATTCTTGTTGTTCTGAGTTTGTACTCGTGGTTGAATGCACTTATTGTAAGTGGCTTTGGACAAAAGCATCAGCTAAATGTAATCTAATGACAAAGAGCTGCATGTCAATCTACTTAAAAGCTAAAATAATGAGTTGTTTAACTTCTGTCGGCCGGTGGTCCCTCTAGATGTGTGCTTACAGTTCAAAGGCAAATCAGCAGGTTAATCTCGTCCAAGATGACCTTGTTAGCTTTAATAATCATCTGCCGCTTCGTCTTTATAACTCCATCACTCCGTCATGTTCTCCATCACTAAAAAAGCCTGTAATTCTTTTCCCCTTTCGTCTATTTTTGGCACTTACCACATCCCCAGGTAATCCGGCCAGGCCTCTCTCCCCCTGTGACGTAGTTCACACAACAAAGATGAAAAACCCCGTCATTAGAAGAAGGAAAAAAAGCACCTCTGGCAATATGGTAATGATACGGCAGCAGCCATAATTTATGAGATGACACGTGTGTACTTATTGTCGGCCTCAAGGAAAGTGAAACTTGTGGGTAAAGAGCCATGGGAATTTGCTGCGTGTGTGTCTCTGTGTGTGTGTGTGTGTGTATCCGTGTGCGTGCATATGGGTGTGGTATGAGAGTGTGCACGACTGGAAGATTCATCACAGTCAGTAATTAGAGACAAATGAACTCTGCATTTCATATTCTCAGACAAACGAGTGGGCAATGAGGAGACTGAGGAATGTCTGCAGAGAACAGCCTGGAGATGACTTCCATCAGCGCAGCGTGATATCAGTCTGCTTATTACAATACCTCGCTTGAATTGTTTCTAATCGAGTGAGCAGGGTGTTGTGCATACAGGAGGAGGAACCTACCTTGATGCCTTTAACTCCGCTGGGACCCGACGCCCCGACCAGTCCTCTCAAACCCTGATACATTTTAGACAAAAGCTTCATTAATACAGAAGGTGACTCACCAAATATGCCACAGATTAAATATCCGTGGTCTGTTTGTGACTGTGGGATTTTAAATAGAGGATTAGAGCTTACGTCTTTGCCATGAACACCAGGTTTGCCAGGTAATCCATCAAAACCTGCCTGGCCCTAAAATGGAGTCGAGGAAAGCATTTAGAAAGTTTTGATAACTGTTGAAGACGATAGAGGAATTAATAAATAATTCTTGTTATAAATAATATAATAATATAACTGGTTAATAATATATATAATATAACAAGTAAAGGCCAGTTTCATGTACTCCACTTATAAGTGTCTTAAAGCGTCTATAATTGCAGAAATAAAACATATTTGCTCATAAACACTCAATGCCCGCTAAGTATTTTGTGAAGAACTGTCGACTCAGGAAGTGATTTACGTTACGTTACATTTACAAAGAAACCCAAAACATAATTAGCATGTGCAGCAAGGAAGCAGTTTTTAGAGGTCATCCACATGAATGACGATACCAACGTGTGATGATAACCTATCCAGTAGATGTTAACATATTACAATCAAAGTATTAGCAAATGCTGCATAAGCTGCAGCTCTAAAATAACTTCTATGAACTGAAAACTCAGTTTGAAACGCTGTAAGACGAACACGCACACTAACGCCCACTCAGACAACTCTGTGGCAGCAACCTGTCAATCACAATAGAGCCCGCCCTAGAGCATACTCAGCTTTATGGTCTAGTTGACTCTAAATGGGACGACAATTTACAAAATGAACATCGTGCTGTATTGAAGAAGACTTGAAACTAGAGCTTGAGACCATAATGTTTACAACGTTCACTGAAGTGACAAATCACGTGAGAATTTGAGTCATTTTCTCATAGACTTCTAAAAAATTTGGCTTATTTTTGCCACTAGAGGAGAGAGAAGAGGATTCACTTCTCAGACACGAGGGTTGACGCCTGAGTATCTGTCCATTCCAGTGGATATTGGATATGTGAAAACCTCGACCTCCTGGTGTTGCAAGTCAGCAGATCGCCACCACAAAGGGCCCCATTACATCTCTACCAAAGTCCATGGCAATCCATGCAGTGGAGATATTTCTGTCTGGAACAAAGTGGTAACCAAAACCATACGGAAGATGATAACAGACCTTTAAACAGCGCCGTGTGTTGAGTTTTCAGTCAGCAAACATTGCCCTGACTTCAACCCCAGATGCCTCCTCTAAACCACCTATTCCCCTAATCGCTTTACTGAGACAAGTACTTTTCCAGTTGTCACCTATACAGGAAATTGCTGACTGACTGGCCGGCTGACAGACAGCTTTAAACCTGGCATCAGCATGATTGAATGAAGCTTGGGTATGCCGAGAACCTGCTGCACATCCGCGTGCCATATGGCAAAGTAATCAGTGTAATGATTCCATGTTTAGTGCTTTATACGGGCCCCTTGTTTAAAGTTGTTTACATTTTAAATTCAAGTTGACATCTCAGCATGATGCAAAAGTAATTCAACTCTCTCATATCCGTCGAGTCGATCTGTTACTTGTAGCCCAGAATCCCTCAAATCATGATCACAAAAACATCTTGATTCAGTTGGAGACCACTGACGCTGGGAAAGAAGCTTTCACTCATTTATTAGAGGTCCGACCTGCATGCTAACATCATTGTGATGGCTAGAGAATGGGAGGTGTTAGCAGCTCGGAGGCAACTTCAGACGTCAACAGAGCTTCGGTAGGCCTGAAAGAGCTGCGTTACGGCCAAACGCCCCCACAGGATCCCAGACAGGAAGTGTGGAGAGTGAATCAAGGAAGCCACATCTGTTTGCACGATTACGCCTCTCAGTTCTCGGTTCCTTCTGAGAAGAATTGTCTGGCTCTGAAGTTAACCCTGTGGTCTGAACGCCCGTCATTTGTGCAGTTTGAACTCTTGAGCTGCGCAGGTTCAATCGAACATGCACGGTTCAAATCCGGGGACATGCTGGGAAAACATGGCCGGGGAAACTAAATGTGTGACCTTGACTTGTCCCTCAGCAACTACTATTTTGTTTAAGTGCCTTTTGAGCAAGATGCTGAACCCCTTTCTGATGCAGGACAAGCAATCGGTTCATATTACATAAGTCGAATGTCAATGAATGGGCGCAGTATGACTTACCCTGTCTCCCGACGTTCCTTTTTCACCTTTCCCACCTGATTCACCCTACGGCAAAACACAGCAACATTCTAATATAATTCATTAAAAGAAATGTTTGAGCATCTATCAATGTCAGATCTTAACCGATCACTCGGTAAAGATCATACTCACAGTGACACCTTTCGGACCTGGGGAGCCAGGCTTTCCTTCATCCCCTTGAATTCCCTAAACGAGATTGAGCAACATTTTATTAGTGGGAGGTTTTTTGTTTTTTTTAGACTTGGCACTCTGTTTAATAGTGTTGCAATGACATACTTTAAGGCCAACTGGGTAGGGGGGGACTGCTGAGTCAGAGGTAAATCAATGTAGGAAATGTAACTGACCAACTAGAAACCTGAACCTCGCCCTCTCACCCCTCAGAGGAAACAGCAGTTGTCAGTGGCACGACTCCCTATGGATGAACCTTGACACTTCTTTTCGTATACAAAGAGAGAAAGGCATGTCTTCTGATATCCATTTGTAAGGTATCTTTCTTTTCTAACTCTACTGTTTAAAAAAAAGTATTCTTCTGTCTCCTTCTTAATCAGGTCTACCACACTTGACATCGGCTACATTATTCAATGAATCATTATATTGTCAGTTTGATTTTGAAAGCGTATGACTTCAGGGGAAACAAAGATGCTATTTCTGTGTAATTTGGCCTCTTCACAGTTCTCATCAGATAACTAATGTGACGTGAATAATGGATTCAAGAGGCCTTCTTGAAGAGGGACATTTCAAAATGTCAGAGAAAAAGCACAGGTGTAAATAATAAAATTAACAATGGCTCACTGTCACACCGTAATAGCTCACTGGGAAACTTGAATACATCTGAGCCATCAATAATATTACTATGCTGCCGTGGAATGGGCCTATTATGCTGTAACACGGTGTGTGGATGTCAGCTGTCTTCCAACTTTAGGCTAAAAGCCTGCCGGCAAAAATAATTTGTCAACACTGCTGAACTTAAAAGATTTATGAGCACTATTATTATTCTTTCAAAAAAAATGTTGGAGCAGAAACACTTCAAACGCCATGCTGGCTTAAGTTACCTTACAACAGTTGTGATGGCTAACGGGGCAGCAATTGCTAGCGTAGGCGTCTAGCTTATGGATCAAACGTTAGCATGCATTCAGCGTCTCTAATGATGAATCTATGTCCAATATTTACTTTAATGTTTCGGCTTTTCGAATTCCTGAGAATAACATCAGTTGCGATCTTGATGTTTGACTAGCTAGCATTTTCTGTTTGTGCTACGGAGTTAGCGGACTCACCACAGACTTAATGATGTCGCAGCAAAAACGTTGAACCATACAGTAGCCTCCATGAGCCATAAATACTTTAATTCATGTCCGCGTGCAATATCCATTATGCTTGTTTAAGTACTTTATACACATTTTTATTCTATTTGTATATTTAATATTCCTCTGTTAATTTCTTATTTTTGTTTTAATACAGTTCTATTGTTTATGTATATTACTTTTTTTTTTTTAATCTGTATTTACTTGTGAGCAATGCTGCTGTAATCCGGTAATTTTCCCACTGAGGGACGAATAAAGGATCATCTTATCTCTTTTATATATGTATATATATGTATTTAAGTTGATGGTAGCATTTAACTAATTAAGTATTCCTGTGCTCAGTCCCGGGCCGAGCATCCTGTCACGGTCCATTGGCCGAACCTGAGCCAACACCCTGCTTCCTCCCCTCCCGGCTCTTTCCCCAGCTGCTGCTTCATCCAAGGGAAAGTCAACCAAACTGCCCCCTTTTACACAGAAAATCGATAACGGGCTGAGGGGTAATTGTCCAGAAAAATGAATGTACGGCCGTTAAACAGAACAAGTGCGTCTCTCATATCAGTGCCAATAACAAAATGACTAAAGATATCCTAGTTTTTTTCTTCTTCCACGCATAAACATCATGATGAGCATGAATGTACGTGAACTGGCTCGTGATATCGTTTTGAAAAAAATGGTAAGACCACATTCACACACCTTTTGTCCAGCTAGACCTGACAGCCCAGAACCACCAGGCGGTCCTGCTTCACCCTATTCACAGAAGATGAAAACACGCATATTAGCACACATTTTTGCAAACTCTGACCGAAATATCAAAACAGTCCTGACTTACTCTGTCTCCTTTGTCTCCAGATAGGCCATCGATGCCTGGCACACCACCCAGTCCCTGTCAGGTGATGAGAAACACAAAATGAACACCGGAAGAGGGTGTGAACTCTTTAGATTCGACATATCAAAGAAAACCGCCACATGTTCGGGTTCACGCGGGCCACACCTTCTCTCCTTTTTGTCCAGGAGCACCTGTCAACCCTATCCTGCCTGAATCACCCTGTGAACAGAAGGCAAGCGTTTACTTTGACTGTTGCGTCGTACATGAGCATGCAGGATGGCTGGCGGCACAGGAGACGATGGCGTGCTGTCAGAACATCAACCTGGTAGCGTCACAGAACGTGGTTTAGTGCACGGTGGTCGGAGGGTTAATGTCGGAGGAATTGATGGATTTGATTATTTGAACAGTAATACATACATTTGGACAAAAGACAGGCGTTAATGTCACACAGAACACAAAGTCACACACGACAAGATACACATAGAAACGTTTGGGAGCTGGAATGTGCCAACAGCTGTTATCGCCTTCATCGAGACCCACCGTGGTCGAGTCACGCGTCCAACCAAAGACTCAAAGGAACAACGGCTTCCCAGTGTTGCACTTTTGGGTCGAACACTGATGTCATAAGCTATATGCCGAGGAATCCCTTGGAATTTGAAAGCCGGACCGAGTGAAAAGTAATAGCAGTTAAATTGCACAGTACCACGAAGGTCCTGCCCACCGCAAGACTTGCCTCTGCTTCATAAACCACTTTATGAGTCACAGCAGGCACAGCAGGTCGCCCCTTTAATTATTTTCGGAGCTTATATAATTTGTAACGCACGTCATTTCATTCATCACAGAGATTAGGAGAAAGCCCCCCCCACCCCCTCCTGCCGCCCCGCTGCGCCCTATAACGAAGAAGACATTATCCGCGACATCACTGCTACTCTGGGAATCGCCCGTTATTGTCGGCTAAAGATGCAATTAGAAGCAATCAAAGCCGCATGAATCCACTTTCACCCTGTGCGACTCCATGACCGACATAGACGCTTTTAACCGCTGCCTGGAGTCGGCTTACGTCATGTTTTTCGTATCGTCTTTAAACAAATAAAAATAAAACAAAGAAGAAAAGTTTGCGACAACAAGTTGCAGCCTTCTCTGGGAGGAAGTGAAGACAGATGCTCCAGCAGAAAGTTAGAAATTGGAAAGCGACAGGGATGTGCTGCATTAAAGATTTGATTTAATGCAGTTTCATCAAACCGGAAAGGTTTTCCGCCGCGAGAACAACAAGATGGAAATAAATTTATCGCAAAATTAGTTCTGCTTTCTGCCTGACTGCTTTGCTGGCGTTAAAATAACACTTTAAACACTGCACATAAACCTGTATTATTCAAAAGAATTACAGATGCGTTTTTTTTTTTTTTTTTATCACAACCAAAGTAGATAACACAAGTGAAAAGACCACGTCTCGTCTTCCAGACCTCTTGGGGCCATTTTAAGTGTCCCTCTCTGGACAGCTTGAATGATGCATGCCCAGGATTTTGTCTCAAGGAATAAATTACACTGTGAGACTCCCAGCTGGCAGCACCAGGCAGCTCAGAGGCTGTGATTTGAACAGACTTGGTGGGCATCTGCGTAGGCCTGCCCTCTCTTCCACACATCCTCTGTGGTAACTCGTCCTCTAATTCTGACAATCACAGCTGTTTGAGCAGTTTCCTACCCACTCCCCGACAAAAAAAAAGATAAAGTAATAAAGGTACATATGAAATACCAAAGGAAAGAAAGAAAGGGAGAACTTAGAAAATGGTGTCTGTGATGTACATGCATATAAAATATGCACGGAGACAAGCATGCGGCGTCAGGAAGAGCAGGTGTACTTACCTTCGCACCTCTGTCACCTTTGACAGAGATTACTTTGCCCTGCAAATAATTCATCAATAAGGATCAATTATTCTCGAGGCGGGAAGAAAAGCAGATGAGATAACAGCTGGAAGGCATGCAACGTGAAACAAATTAAATTTGTATCACGGTATATATCTACAGAAACTCATAAAAACATTGAACGTGATGTTCTGAAAATACAATCAACTCGCTATTATCTCTCCTTTCAAAGGAAATCAAGCTTGTAAATGAGCACACTTTAAGTTTTCATACAGTTTCTCCTTTTTCTCCTCTGATTCCTGGAGCTCCGCCGGCGCCCTTAAGGCCAGTGTCACCCTAAAAAAAAACGTGAGTTCACAAAATGAACAAACATACTCGGGTGGGAGGGAGGGGGGTGTAAGCTTTTGTTAGACACAAACTTGTACTTAAAAGCAATTGTAGATGACCTTTGCACCCTTAGGACCTGCAACACCGGGCGCACCAATCGCTCCCTGTGAAAAATGAAAACACAGAAGTCTTTCGAAAGCCATTTTAGAAAGGATTCCCACTCATCTGTGGAAATAATAGATAGGGATTAAATCTGGTAGAAGGAGGGGGCTTTACCTTATCTCCTGCAGAGCAGGAGGAGCAGTTCACTTGAGGGCCTCTTTGTTGCTCCACAGTAGTAGGTGTTGGAGTGGGGATTTCCACAGGAGGGGCCTCCGTGACAACTTTCTTGGGGCACTGAAATTTAAATGTAATGGTCAAACCAGAAGAGATGAAGCAACAATTTGTGCCAGGACTATTTGGTGAGCATGGGACCAGCACAAAATTGCTTTCACGTGATGTTAGTGAACTTGTAGCGGCCATTTTGGAAGTCGGCAGTGTATCTGAGGGGCTGATTGTTTTTTAAGGTTAAAATAGTTTTAAAATGTGCTCACTCACTTTCTTGCCAAGCGTTAGATGTCTCGATCTGGTGCTCATTCACATGAACGTAGGAGAAAAAATAGGACCTAATGCTTTGAATAAGGTCTATTCAAATGTTCGTACTGGAAAGTTAATTTACTAAAAATGAGCCTGGTTGTGTGTCAGCGACAGAAGGTAAAAAAAAAAAGAAAAGAAGAAGCCAGAAAAGGAAAGTTCCTGTCAACCTGTCTGTTTTTATTCAAGTTTAAAAATCGAAGTGCTTTAAATTGGAAAGTAGCGTGACATGAAGAGGCAGCTGGCTTTGTTAAATCTGTACTGGAGTCACTGCAGCTACTCACAGGTCCATTGGGTAGATCGCAGCAGGTTTCCAGCTCTGCATGCTTGGCATCGCAGTACACCATCATCCTCTGGAGGTCGAACTGCGCGGAAACCAGACAGACAATTGATGAACATATCAACGTGGAGGATATTGGGAAATTTTAAAATCTATTCCAGCCTCTCGTGATGCTTCATTTCATGACAGGAGTGTAGTCAACAAACACACAAAGACTCACATCAATTGGCACGCTGTCGTACAGTCTCTTTCCAATCACTGTCTTGCCCTGGATGTCAATGTCCTCCCTGTCTCCGATGGGCAGAGTCTGGATGTGCTTGCAGTCCAAGTACAGAGACACGGACTTAGCCTCCACGCTGAGGGCAATCTTGTGCCAGTTGCGGTCAAACAGGTTGTCAACTTCTGGGTTCTTGAACACGGCTCTGACGGCGTCTTTCGTCAGGCCGACAGCGTTGTACTCCACCCCCTTGTTCTCGCCGTCCAGTCGGATGGACACCTGACGAGACCGAGGCGGGAAAACGTTAACGACAGAGGCAGAAAGATGAGATCAGACAGGTTCAGGGAGGATTATATGTATTGGCATACTTTAATATCAGACTTTATCGATGCACAAACTACCCATCAGCATGTTTAAGTGAACACAATTATGAAAGTAAATACCGTAAAAGTCGGGTTACAAGCCGCTACTACCTTCGGTGGGTGTCCCAGCTACCTCGCAGCTGTAGCCAGCTAGCGCTGCTGCTAGCTCTCCGCTAGCTTCTTGCTAGTTCCCTGCTCGCTTCCTGACAACCACCGAAGGTAGCAGGACCAGCGTCGGCTCGACGCCGGACTTGGGCAGCGGGAAGCAGCGCTAGCTTGCTACGGCGGGGACACCCGCCGAAGGTAGGAACATCTTGTAACCCGACTTTTACGGTAATCAAGCACAACATTTATAAAAAAAATGTTTTCACTTTAACATGGAGAACATAGCATTACATGTAGGTCAGCAAACTGACATTGCAGTTGAAAACTATGATTAGGAGTGGCTTGATAAATACAATATTTTCATGTTTATTTTAAGAAGGATCTGAATAGTCTGTGAGCTGAGCCTCTTGTGAAATCCTGCCACACGTGCAGTAATAGTCACGTTTATTACTATTTACGTTCGGCTGACCAACCTGTGGGATTCCATATTTGTCATAAACCTGCCAGAGGTACCAATCTTCCCGTTTTGAGGTTTTCCTGAATTTGAATGTCGTCACAAAGGCATATTCATCTGGCAAGCCTTGAGGAAACACATGCCTGCAGAATAAAAGCACATTGTTACAGCGTGTATAAACGCTGCTCTATTTGCCTTCGACAGTCACAGTTTAGACTTCAATGAACAGACTCATCATGAAACGTAGCGTCTATGTTTCACCTGTAACCACTTTGTCTCTATATATACACTCTTCCTTCCATGGCACTATTATTTAACATCCGCTGCAACTTGTGCTGATACTTGTCAATATTTCACAACTTCTGAAGTGAATTCAACGTTTGATATTCAAAAATGTCATCCAAACATTATTGTGCTGGTAACACATTTTGCACACGTGTTTTGCACAGATGTTAAGGAGACACTGTGCAGCTTCTTTTCAGTCAAACAGGGATGTCACTTACTCCGTATGCTGCACAATGGGCATGGTGCCAAGGCGAACGTAAGAACTTTGGCCTTCGTCATCTCTGGTTCCCAGAATATCTCTGACTTTGAAGTGCTCCATCAGGTCGAACCCTGCAGCAACACAGTAAAACAGCCCAGTTGGACTCACGACAGCCTCTCGCACACAAATAAATAGGCACACAGGGCTCTTAAGTGTTGAGGTTGAGTTATGGCTTTGTCAGATTTCTTGGGTACTGGGGGTTTAATTGGGTCTGTCCCACCACGCCCTGCCGCCACTGTTTGAAACTATTTTGGAGATTAAAATCACTGAATAGCTGGAAAATAGAACCATTTGTTTGGCCGCGCAACATTTCTTTGATTTGCTGCCAAAGGAAAAATGTTTTTATCCTTTCTGTTTAGGTCCACGTATTAGTGTGTGTGCGCACGTGTGTGTGTGTGTGTGTGTTGCCCAGCAGTATGTGATTTGAAGTGGTGTGACCACAGGTCATATTTAGGTGGTTTGGAAAGGACACTCCCTTGTTCAACAAACAAGCGCTGTAGCTATGGCAATGCCAGCGGGACGGTAGCTTGTGCAGCAGTAATGCTGCCAGCTGGTTGGGAAGGTCTCACTGGAAGCTAGCGGTTATGCTGCTGTGCGTTCAGCGCACTGTGCCATTAGCGAGCAGACAGGGATGAGGACGGCCTCGACGTAGTCCTGCACGGCCTCGGCACTGAAACAGACATCTGTGAAAAGTAAGGTTTTTTCCGGTGGGAATATTAACGCCAGCACACTCATCTTCCAAAGAGGAACATTAAGGTGGTAATGTGAGAGTCCGACAAAAGCTCAGCGGAGGTCATTAGAAATAGCCTCGAAACAGGTGGTAAGCCCCAGAGGCTGCCCCTGTGACATTAGCAACAGAGTAATAAATAACCTTAAAAACAGGAGCCATCATAACAGACCAAATAACTGAATGGGTCCGTCATCTGCAGCTACTCTGTCAGTACGGCGTCTCAGATGAACCGTCAGGGATAACAGAGCATCATGCACTCACCACAGGAGGGAACCGTTCCTCCGGTTTGTACGTGGTACATGGTAGATGGTAGATGGGGGAGGGGTGGGGGTACTTTTTCCATACACCATCCTTCATTTTTAGATGCCATATAATTCACGTGCATCTTTAATAGTTTCTACGTTTGGTCCGTAGATGGTTTGTCTCGGACCATAATAAAGCTACCCGACCATGTTCGAACTAAGTTTGGTTGTTTTAAAATAAATTAAAATGGATTTGTTTGAGAGCCTGTGGGTCTGCATCTACCTAGCTTCGCTGCATCACGTGACCAGATGGTTTGTCTCAAATGCACGTCAACCTGGTTATCCATTTAGCTAATTAATGGTAAATTGTGTCTTTCAATTTTGTTTTTTTGTCATTTGTTGAATAAAAGTGCAGTTACTTTTATTTCTATTGCAAGTTCTTTTATGTCATCAGCAGCATAACTACTTTTTGGCAAGACAAAAGCCATCAAGACTATCTCACCCCGGAGAACTTGCATAATCTGAAAGTGTCAGACCTATTATTGTAGCTTCTCTAATGGTCCGTATAGTCTTTAGGTTTTTCAAAGTGTTGCTACGTTTAACCCGTTTACATCTGTAATTTGGTCTTTATTAATCAATAAATGTGTCAGAAAATGTCCTTTGGCTAAGTTATTTTTGCAAAATCTGGCAAGAATTTGCCATTATTTAACCAAAAAATAAAGAAACGTATTTGAATACGACTTTTCAATCGTCAATGAACATGAAGAAAACTTTTGAGATCACAGAAAGGACATGTTAAACTAAAACGACACACTTATACTTGTAGGAACACGACATCTCAAACTAAATACATGAGAGGAACCTGGTGCAGAAGGGCTTGAGCAGTGAGAAGGCCACACCACTTGAGCCTTGGTGATGCGATACTGAGGGATGTTTTGCTTCGTATCAGGACTCGCTGAAGGGTTTCGCCAGAGGAAGCCGTGCAGCTGTGAGCCTCGGCTCCTTGTCACCCTGCTCGCGTCGTGCACATTCGCTCACCGCTCCGTTTCTGTGGCCGTCACGGGGCCATCGCAGCGCAGAGCTGTAATTTGGACTGGCAGCGGATAGCATGTAATCAACCCAAAAAGTTATTTTGGACGGCCCCAAAAAAAAGAAAAGAAAAAACCAATGGGGTGATCTGCGGGAAAAACCAGATGAGTTCACTGACGGGGAAAAGGCAAAACGCATACACACAGCGCTCTTTTCATCAGAGCAGATGGCAGCGGGCGTGCAGCAGATAGCGAGCGCGCTGGAGCCGCGAAGACGCTGCTCGTGTGCTCGGTGCCCTCGAGGGGTCAGACCAGACAAGCCCGTGATAAACACAAGTCTGACTCAAACCGCAGGTGTCTACGGCTGTCAAATCATAATCAGCGGCAAAATAGTCTCTCTCACGGAGAGTTACACTCGTCGAGGACATTTGCTGGGTAATTATAAGCGGGAGCCCACAGCTGCTTGTTGCAACGAAAAAAAAAAATTCAGTCTGTCTTGTAACGTCTCTGAGACATTCTCCATGTGCTTACCCGCAATTTGAGAGAAAAGCACTTTGCTCAAACAAGTTTGACATTGTGTGTCTTCAAGCGAGGCCACAGTTACAGACCTACAGTGTTTTGGGAAAACCCCCGGACATCTCTGTCATGTCAGGGAGCTTCAGACCGCCGTGTGACAACAGCGGCCGAATCCCGATGCAGGTTCAGGCTCCGAGGTGCGATCGCCAATAAACGTCAATAATCATCCATGTACGTTGTCTCACTGTGCTAACATCCAAAGTAACATTTTAAAAAATCATGTTTTGCTGCACCTGCTGTGGCCTCTTCATGTTCTCCTGGGTGAACCATTATCATAAATAAATCCACTTTGGATTCAAAATGATGATAGAAGCGCTGAGGCAGCGTCACAGTATAGTCATGCTCGCTATTGGTTTCGAGGAAAGATTTTCTCATCTAATTTACCAGCGGAACGAGACTTTGGATAGGAAAGACAAACAAAGGCACAGCCCGAAATACATATTCCAATTAGAGAGCTAACAGCGCATCTGACAAAGTGTTACATCTGTGTAAGGAGACTTCAGTGGTTTTTTTCCTGTGATTCATCTAAAGTTTGTTCTAATTCCTCTGCAGTTTGGAGGAAAAGCCCTAATTAGCATAATTAGCATCATGGCCATCATCTGATAAAATGTCCCACATGATTAGCTGTTCTTTAACTTTGATCAACGAAGCCACTAGAAACAACCTTTTTCAAGTTTGAAGCGTTCATCATGGGAAACACCGACTGAAACACAGTGATGTACTTGAGTATTTCCATTATGAGCTCCCTGGTACTTTATGCCATTCTACCTCACTTTGGACCACCACCACTGCTTTATTACACCAAACTACGTCTGTTTTAAACGTCCAATGATACAATATAATGGATGTATAGCAAAGATGGACACAATACAATACAAAGATGATTCTTTATCTTGCGAAATTCTCTTTTCTTATTCTTTTTTAGTTTTTGGCTCAGTGGTTGGTGCAGCAGGCTTATTGAAAAAAAGAAGTTAATCTGACATCTGTGTGGAGTTTGCACATTACGTCTAAATGGATTTCCTCCAAATGCTCTTGTTTCCTCCCTCAAAATAAATACATTCATGTTATATAAATTAGAAACAGCAAACAGGTCGTGGGTTTGCTGACTCTGCCTCTCATCCAGTGCATGCTGGGATAGGGTCCAACCCTAATGACCCTGAAGATGATGATGATGATGATGATGAACCAAGCAAACAACAAAATGGATTGTTCTATTTGTAGATACATATTCATTAGTCCTTGTTATATTGTATTCGTCACAGGAATGCGCGGTACCATCATAATATAATGATGCTTCATGACTTGTATAAGTCTGGGTTTCACAGAGTTTTTTAATGTTTTATAGGGACTTTTATAGTCTGATTACACAAACTAATATTTTTTGTGGGGGAAAATAACTAAATACTGGCACAAAATGTCAGTAATTTGCGATAAAAAAAACAACTCAACAGTTTTCCCAGAGTATCAGGTGAAAGTCAAACTTTCTAAAACACAGCTTTCATCACTCTGACATCTCTCTTTCCATGAAGTTCAGCAGAGCAGGAGTCCAAGACAGACATGCCAGTGCATCTGTTTTTTCCCTCAGTGTGATGGATGTGGGTGGGAGACGCAGACAGGAACTCAGATCCCCCAAAAGACACGCTTAAAACAACATCCGACCTTTCTGGTGAAACACTATGCACCAGTTCTCAGAAACCCTTTTTGCACAGCAGCTTGGAATTTATGAAATCAAAAACATCGAATGATGGATGACTAGTAATGTGCTTCACTCGGTTGACAAGTAGCTGGATGTTTCATAACTTTTCAAACATGATTTTCTGATTTTAAACAGGAAGATATTTAATTAGTGAGCTTTCCTCGGCAAGAAAGCGGAAACTCACATTTCCAAAGGACTTTGGGACCAACATTTTGATGTGATTGGCGAAACAGTTCAAGCAAACTGATTTTCATAGCTTGTGGAAATGGATGGAAGTAAATAGATGCTGTAGAACGTACACAAAATACATCTAAAACGCAGCAGCGTTAGTATGTAAAATGATAAGCTGTGACGGAGTGGGGACAAACGTGCATACATTTAGTCTGCCACTGTTTCCTTTTTGACAGAAAATGACTGTTGCAACAAAGTTGTACTTTTCAAATCATGAATAAAACAAATTTGTTTTCCCATCAGTTAGAAATAGAATAATAAACTAAATAAGTGCATAGTTTTCTCTTCACAAAGCTGCACGTGGGAGTGTAGAGCTTTCAAAAACAAAGAGCTGTCTTTGTAGGTGGACAAGTATTGCCAGCGATGCATGTCGACATTGTAAAAAAGCAGAAGTTCGCACATACCTGGAACCTCTTCTAGGCCGTAGCTGGTGCTGTTGGGCTTAAACTGATCAGGCTGGACCTTCATGTTCGGACACAAGACATCTGAGGAGAGAGGACAATAGTTCAGTTAGACACGCTGTGAGTCAGGAGACCATGAACTCCTGGCATCGGTTGGGCAAAGTCTGAGGAAGTGACAGGAAGTAGTCTTTCTGAAACGGTGTGAATTTTGGGGAGTGGAGGGTGTGGCTCTACAAGCGCACGAGGCACCTCAATGGGCCCAGGGAGGCAGTCACAGTTTTATATTTCCCCACACTATATATTTCAGACGTGGCGACGACAGTGAGAAAGGCAATACACTCAGTTTACGTTTTTATTGGCAGGAGGGGTATTTTCTATATCTGTGTCAAGATGCCAGCTTCACTGCTAAAGAGCGCATATGTGGTGTAGTTTATTAGACGTAAACATTGGAGAGATTTATGAGGGTCAGTTCATCTACATTACACAAAAACAACAAGCTTATTTTGTCACTTGAAGGGTGGTGAGTTGAGGTTGCTGTCGGAAATCTTGGATTTGTTGGCAGCGTTTGGGAGGGATGGCAGTGTCAATTGGTGGATTTCCCGCTTTGGTCCAGATGGAAATTTCTCAACAACTATTGGAGGGATTGTCGTGAAATGTTGCTACCGACACCCACACCTCCCTCGGGATGAATTTGAATAACTATTATTTTTTTTCTGGCATCATAACCAGATCAACGTTTCACTCCAATTCTTCGTTGTGTGACCAAATACCTGCACAACACAAGGCGCTCCATCAGCCCAAGCTGCTAGCATGCTAACATGCTAAATTGCAATCTGGGTAAATAAAAGCCAAACCAGCTGCATGTCTGCATAACATGGGAACGGGACAATCATGTTTTTGCCATGTTTGTGATACAACCCTTTACAGCTGGATCATATCAGGCTTTTATTTGAGAATACGTTCGATTTAAGAATCTAAATCAAAAAGCAGGGATGAAACAGGAAAAACACATCTTGTCCAGGTTAATTAATTGGTGTATTTCAACAAAAAAAAGAGACAAATCTCTCCAGTCTGTTTGGAAATAACGTTGATTCCCCTGCATCAATTTTACAACAGACAAGGGGAATTAAATATAACCCCCTCACCAATCGCTCATGAAGACGAAGCTATGACAGCATCCTGTCATTGGTTTGAAATCAATCTGTTCAAAGAAAATTCTCATTAAACTTAATGTCCGCCCAACATTTTGTCTGTGTCGTGACTGTCAGCCCTAAATATTATCTGTGGCCAAGAATATCACAATGAGACACTCCAACTTCCCTAAAAGATTGAGTGTCTGTCAAACACCCGCCATCAAACCCTGCAATTTTCTTAAATCACAGCTATAAAGATCATCCTGTCGGAGGGGCTTTTAACCTTTTGCGGCGTTCTTTATGAGCACAGCTCTGTTGACATGGTTTGTTTTTCGGTTCCTTACAAATCCCAGACCATGCCTGTTGCCTAATGGCAAATTCCAAGCAGCTAATTTTAACTGTCAGCACTTGCATACTCGTTAGAAACTCTACAAGTGGCGTTATCTTCCTTTCACATGTATTTCTAACTCCAGCTGTATAGTTTGTCCTCATTTGTGTCTGTCTTCAGTTTGCATAGCAGAGAAATTAAAAGGAGGCTTTCTTTCTTTCTTGAAGTTGTTTTTAAAGTGATTATTGAAGAAAAGGGACTTGGTCTTGTTTTTCAAGCCAGAAAGTCTCCCAAAAATTACTGTTCTGTGAATGAATGGAAGTGCGTCACTCTTTTTTTCAAGGCGGTGTTGTTGCACAGCCGTGCGCGACTTAGCATGCTAAAGCGCAGCTACTCCCTGAACTCGTGGCCCTGGAGCTATAATTTAGGAATCCGTCTGTGAGTTTAAATGGAAGCAATGTCAAACCTGCCTTTGGAAATGAATGTCTCAGACAGATTCATAAGCAAGAGCTGGAGCATTTCACACCGAACAACCACCATTTTCCTTTGCAGCCAGGATCTGATACATTTTTAATCCTTACTATTACCCATGCCGCCTGTCATCATTATGCCTGCTGAATTTTTTAAACCCTCTGCAGGTGTTAGACGGGAGCTTTGATAATAGAGTCCTCCATCACTGGGGTCATGTAAGGTCAAGTGTGTGATCCAATGCGTTGGTAAGCGAGGCCACACACGCGCTAATGAAATAGTGAAGAACATAATAAGTAGAGTCCATTTTTAAAACCCATGGATTAAAAGGTGAAAACATTCGACATGGACATCGGAGCGGCTGCCCTGGACCCAATTAAAACATTAGAGCTATAATTTTCTGGGTGAAAATAACTTGCGTCGCTCGCTGAGCCAGTTGAGCCGACCACTGATATATTTAGAGACTCACTTGTGGTGAGTTTAGAGATTACAGAAAGAAAACATTGGAACTTTTTTGTCTGTGTAAATGTAGCCCTGCGTTAGTTCTACAGAGTTGCATGCACAGCCTGTTTTATGACATATATAACCTACATTATTAGTTTAGATTATTTATTAGATTTAAAATCTATAGAGTCAAGGAGCAAAGTGAAATGTCATTGGCTTCAAAATGAGTGTCCATGCTGCCCGAGCACAAGTTTCACTCTGTGAGGTGGTATGCCCTTGAAGAAAAATAAAGGCGTTTCGGAGTCTGAATCAACACTTCCTTCAGAATAATCTCTACTTTTGACTGTAAAACATGACAATTTAGAGCTAGATTAAAGTGAGAGTTGCTAGTTTGTTTTTGCTCATCTGTGCGCGAAACCATGCAATCATGTCTTCTCCTTTTTTGCATTTAGTTTGTGGCTAAGAGTTATGGCATCCTTTTCTTTCCAGTCTGTCTAATTTTAGACAGGAATTTTAGTGTTGGAGTGCAAAGTATTCATCTTCCCTGTGAAAACATTCAACGACAGATATTTCTCCGCTTCTCCTCACAGCTAGCGGACAACTCTAAACTCTATTTTTAAGTTTATTTGAGCTAATTCCTTTGGCTATGTAAGATACCTCCTAAGCCTGCATGCCTGTGTTGAAGGATTGTCTCGGAAAACTAGTGAAAAAAACCCCAATGAGGTTAGCTGAAGACAGGCTTTCCAGTGCTAAACACCTCTGCACCATAGCAGCAGTTAAATAGGCAGCTAACCCACAGAAATGTTTTGGTTAGAAAGCTGTCCTCTTCAAGCCACAGTTTGCAACAGCCCCCTAACACACTTCATACTCTGAAAGAAGCTATGATAGCACGGTGTGTGCATGTGCCACAGCCCTTGGTGGTTTGGGGTGGGGTTATGCGGTCAGGGTCTTTCCTCCATGTAGCGCTTATAGGTTAAAATAAGAGTCCAATTTGATTAAGTGCACGTTCAGGGTGAGGCAGGCTTTTCAGAGTGAGGCTTCAGACAGAAGCCACGGGGCGTGCAGTGCGAGTGATGTGTTGGCCCCGAGCCCGATGGCTGACTTACTCTCGCACAGCCTCCTCCTCAGCCTGCCTCTGATCTTGTCAATGGCGTTGAAGTCCGTCACATGGAAGACGTGGGCATTCTTTGGCTCGGCCGCGATCTCCTCCAGCTCCACCTTCAGCGCCTCCCCGATGCCCACAGCAAACATCCTGATGCCAGCTTTGGCGGCCGCCTTGGAAGGCTCCAGAACATAATCCTGGCTTCGGCCATCTGTGAGAAGGATGGCCACCCTCTGAATGCCTCGGGCCGTCGGCCTGGCTCCGTTACGCTCCGTGAAGATGTTGGCGGTGGTGTAGCCGATTGCATCCCCGGTCATTGTATTTCCCCCCAGGTAGCGTATGTTGCGGGCCGCTCGTTTCACGTCCTCCAGGGTCCTGTGTTTACTCAGGGTGAACTCGGTGGTGGGGTTGTCGCTGTAGCGAACCACGGCGACTCTCGTCTTGTCCGGTGCCACGTCGAACGACTCGACAATGTTGGCCACCCATTGCCGGATTTTCTCAAAATTCTCCTTTCCAACACTGGAAGACGTATCCAGGATGAACGCCAAGTCGTAGTGGACATTTTTACATCCTGCCACAAGAGAATACAGAGAGATTAGTCACATACAGTCAACATGAGCTTGAGATAATGGAATATTCCATCTAATCGTTTTACCTGCCCGCTGAGCTTCCACCCTCTCGCCAGAAAGAGTCAAAGCCAGGATGAACAAGACCAAAGTGATCCTAAATCCCAGGCGTAATTCCATCTCGGCCTTGGTTTGGTTCTGTGTCGTTTAGCTTATTACCACCATCAAGCTGTTCCGTCTGTGGAAAGGTCGGTGGAAACATGAACACTTTACTATTCTTCTCACAGGTACGGCAGTCAGTTATTTCGTAAGTGTACAACAGACCTTTCAGATATTTTCAAATCTAAATCTGTGAGCCAAGCGCTCATTGGCGAAGAGGATTTGTGTTCATTTCTCTCCAACAGTGAAACCAAAGTGGGTGGTGTACTTCCTGTCGTGCAGGGTGATTGGTGTAAAAGAGGCCTCCTACAATGGCTGCTGCCACATCTCTTATATTGAAAAAGGGGACTGGTGGGAAGATGAGTTCAGATTGCATTTGCCACTTTATATGTATAAAAAAATCTCTATCACATCCCCCGTATTGTCCAGTATTTCTATTGTCTCTTGTTTCAAATTGTTTCCGCTGTAAAAGCACGCAAGATGTGTTCTCCATTCTCAACATGTGATGATTGGAGCAATAAACCAAAACACACACACATTCGTCTACAGCAGCGAGGAAACACTGGACTCGCCAAAGACTGTTGGAACTTGCTGCCAAACTATTTATTTTTTTTGCAATCTCCACTCACAAAATAGTAAAAGAACAAAGTTAGAAGTGTGCTAATGTTGCACTGGGTGGTTTCACCACACACTGACGAGGTATCTCTTGTTGAGCAGCTGTGATCAACCAGCAGGTTGTGAAGGAGCGATCAGTCCGTCTCTGTTGGATCGTGTCATGAGGCTGTCGTGCCTGGGTGGCGCTGACAGAAACCTGTCATATAAACACAAAACTATTCTCGCTCTTATTGTACACCAGTGGTTGCGATGCTGGCCTTTGTGACTGACTGTAGCCATAACATGGAGTCCTCCTGAGACTGGGAGAGTGTCTCTCTGCGTGGGGGAGGTTGAGGAAAGCGATATGCACAACTTGGAAAGCAATAATAAGAGAGAAGTGCTTTACCATCCCTCACCGCCATTCTGTGCTCTCGGACATTTCTATTGAATTAGTCTGTAAATGTACTTGTTCTCCAGAGGTGAATGGCATCCAAACCTACAAGGCTGTTGTCAGGAATGGACTTATATGTATGCTAAGCTTAGCTTAGCATACATATAAATATATATATATATATATATATATATATATATATATATATATATATATATATATATATGTATATATTTATATATATGTGTGTATATATATATATATATATATATATATATATATATATATATATATATATATATATATATATATAAACAAAATGCAAAATGATGCATTTTTTTCTTTGAACTCTTCGGTTAGTAAGTATTTACATATTTATATATAAATAGTATTTATATATATGCTAAGCATATATAAATATATATATGCTAAGCTAAGCTAACAGTCTTCTGAGTCCAGCTCCAGCTTCATATTTAATGAGCGGATAGTATCAATATTTTCATCTCCAGCTCGACAAGAATGCATATGAAATAATTTTTCCAAAATTGTTTTCACTCAAAATATTCCTTGAAGTCCATTCCTGACAACAAAATATATATATATATATATATATATATATATATATATATATATATATATATATATATATATACATATATATATATATATATATATATATATATATATATATATATATATATATATATATATATATATATATATATGATATTAAATAAATTACATACATTAGAGCCAATAACTTATATGACTCAATTATCCTGTATAGTTATGACCTGATGTATTTATAGTTTAAAGATAAATATGTTACCATTTTTAGCATATTCAAGTCTTTTTAGGTCAGTGGACCTCTGGGGCCTCAGATGAAGTGGCAGTAGTATGTTAGAGTAAAAGAGCAGATCATTATTCCAGGAAATGGTCATTTTTTCCAGCAGCAACCTGTTGACTGTGGCCTGTATTCTAGATTGTGCTTTATTCAGTGTAAGCAAAGTGCTTTGGCCTCCAGATACACGTTTCCTGAACTGATACTCAATTGGGCTGCTTTACTGAGGCTATTAATGAGTATAATAGGAACGCTATAGCTGAATCACTCTAATTGCCCCAATTAGTGAGCATTTAAAATCTGAGCAATTCAGCCAAGCGAGACTTCGAAGGGAAAAAAAAATAAAATCTCACCAGCCCAATGAAAGCTGCTGCACATCAGTAAGATTCATGCTCCTAATCCTCCTTACCCAACTTTGCACAAGTCTAACATTTTCTAATTTTTCTCCCTTTCATCTCTGATCACATTTAAACACTGCATGTCCCTCTCAGTGCAGTGTCCAATCAATCTGCAGTCATGCGAGCAGATATACAGTATCCGAGGTAAAGCTAAAAACAAGCTGGTTCCTCTCTGTCAACATCTGAACCATGAGGCCAGATTCCTTACAAACGGTGGGTCTGTATCGTCAGGTCTGCTTCCACTTCCTCTCTCAATGGTAGACCTGGGACTGCAATAGATGTCTATAACAGAAGCACCGCGTCTGTCATTGCCAAGATGTCAAAAACAGAAACGGTTGTGCAACCCAAGAAGAACGGGGAAAAAAAAACCTGTTCCCTTATAGAGCATCACAGCATGTGAACACAAAACTAATAAAGAACATTTAAAAAACAGTCAGTTTTTAGAGGAAGATAGCAGCGGCAGATGGATTCTTGCTCCTTACCTGGCCTGTCACTTGTTGGTCAGCGGTTCTGAGGTGTGTCTCTCGCTCTGCCTCCAGCAGTCACACCCTGAATCAGCACCGAGGCAGCGGCATCATCATCAAGTGATAATAATCCCAGATATCTCCCCCCGTCTGCCCGCGCCAGAACTCAAAATGAGATTATCATTTAATCCAGGGTGACAGTCCAGTGTTCAGTGTTGTTAGAAAGTGAGGAGAGGTGAGCTTCAGAAGGCTCGTGGATGGGTGGACGGAGTGGGAGGGCACTGGGAGAGGGGGTGAAAGTGTAGGGTTTCACTGGGGGAAGAAGTGGCTTCTACTGTTCTCCGCTGGGCCTGTGCTCACATAAAAAAAGGCCGAGAGGCGCAGCCAATTATAGACGCAACTTTCTGGATATTTTTATCCTTTATTTTCTCTCCTTCATGGCTGCACCCATCTGAAGTGTCGCCCTCAAAAGGAACCAAAAAAAAAAAAAAGGCACTGCCTCAACGGTCCGGCCTTCGCCGCTGCGATAGCCACAGCGGAGCCGCCCTGGGGCCGGTGGTGGGCCGGGCCCGCGATGGCTTCAACCAGCCACACACTTATGAAGCAGGGCTGTACTTAAGTTGGGGAAATGATTATAGAACACTTGCGCTCGCAGCTTTGTGTTAAATGTCTGTCCTCGCTCTGACTCAAAGCTCTGTGATCTGTATCACTCACGTCGTGCTGTTTTGACAAGTTTACAACCACGTCAGACCACTAAGCCCTCTTTTTATTTTACACGTATATTTTCATGCACAAAATATGACACATGTATATTCTAATTTCCTTTCTTCAGTAGTTTTATTGCACTTATTTTACTTTATAATTGGTGTCCTTGAGCCGAACATTTCGCCATATCCCGATTTCCTCGAAGACGATGAATTCTTTATTCTACAATATCCACTTTGTCGAGCTGATCATTTATTTACAACAAGCAGACACACTCCTGGATGAGTAGTCACATGTCAGTACCGGTTACCGACCTGTCAAGCTTCGCTTTCATATGCACATTTAGAGGATGACTGTAGATTAGATTAAAAAACTATTAATCCCCACATGAACTCACATTTCAGTATACACTGATGCTCTTATCATGTGCGGTCATGCTCTCTGGCGGCAGTGGAAGCTGCAGTGAAACACGCCAACTCTCTCTGCCTGGAAGACGTTCTGTGCTTCACCTCAAAAGTCCTTTGCGTCACAAGTCTCATGTTGAACCAGCCTCTTTAAAACGCCTCTTACTTCTGTATTAGAAAACACATCCAAAATGCAGTGGAGGTGGTGAGGCAACAACATTCTCAAAAAACTGTGCAAATATTTGAACGTCATGGGCAACGAAAAAAGTTAGCCATTACATCCCGGCCCTATTTGCGACGCCTTTGTAGCCAAGGGGAAGTGAGCGCCGGGCAGGCTATGTATGGGCTCAGTGAGAAGTGGATGGGAAGTGGGCTGACGATACGGGGCAGATGCACGTTATGAGCAACGCTGTCAGTCTAAGCAACCGTCTGTTGCCTTATGTGAGAGGGCTAAAGAGGTGAACAGCTTGCTGGGTGAGCGAGAGGCTGCGAGCAGCACGCAGTCGTGAAGAAAAGCCATCTGTCATCTGATTGACAGCCAGCGTTCAACCTCCCACGTCAGAATAAAACAAAAATATGTCAAAAGATTCCTGTGAGAGTTACTGTTAGCACTTTCATGCAACGGTAATAGCGGCTCACTAAACTTGGCGGGGAATCTGCGGCACTGCTTTGCAATGCAGACAGCGAGATGACGTTGTTCTCATGGCTCCGGAGCTGAAATGGCAGATTCAAAGATGTGGCAGGTTGCCTTTGATTTGCCTTCTTCAACTAGTTGGTTGAAGCCCCCCTCCTGTGAGTTATATTGTAGCAATGGGTCACATGTTGCCTTATGGGAAATTTAACTGGAAGGGTCAATTTACATGACAGTGTACAAGACCGGGCGGGAATCTTGGCATCACATATTACATGAAACTTCATCTCGTCAGCCTTCAGGAAATGTGTTTGTGTCCGGCAAGTCCCTGCACGGCCCAATCGACATCCTCTGAGGGGCTACAGGTGTGTGTGTTCGAAGTGTGTGAGACGACACTGAGAGTGTTGGTTCCTTCAAAATAACATCGCTGGCTCCTAAGGCGTACTGCTACTGTAGCATCAGCTGCGTCCTAACTAAAGAGCAAGGATCAACACTGGAGGCTTTTCTCAAAAAAATGTTGTCGCTCTTCTCCAGATTGGCTTCTTGAAGAACTTTTGAATGACAGATGGTTCATCCAGGTACCTGAGTATTTCTTTGTGTCGGCCCTTTATCAAACTGTTTGAAACGTTGACTTCTCAAATAGTTCAGTGGAACAAACTAGTGGGTTAAGAGCAACAGCAGGAAGTCAGCCCGAGCAGGCAAACACATCCAATGAGGGGCAGGAAGGTGATCGACAGGCAGCAGGTCAACATCCAGCCCCTCCTGTCCAGCTTACAGGAGGGGCTGGACTAAAAGGAATGAAGCAACGGGCAACAAGGAGTCTGTGGAAAAGAGCCTAATATAACCTGCAGGTGAACATGTGGGAGGGGATGTCAGGTGACCAAGACTGGCAAGAGATGCTGAGGGCACCCAGTGGATGAGACAGCACACGAGATGGAAAAGGGACAGAGTCAGCGAACTATAAAAACGTACTTAAATGAAAAAACATGTGCTGTAGAGAATAATGTGTCCCTGCATCTGCTGCATCGATTATGATTGCGCAAACATTTGATAAAGATGTTTAATGACAAAAACAGTGTTGCCGACTGAAGTCTGAGTTAAGTTGTCAACATTACCTGGCTAATGACCAAAAGGTCAGATCCAGCATGAGTCGAGGGAGGCTTAGAGCATTAGCCAAATCGTGCTGAGTGCAGAGCATTGTGGGAATGGATCCAACAACAAAACATGGCTGCTCCTGCACTTTAAAAAGTAAGATATTCAGCAACCACCGCTGACATATATCATATTATGAACGTGGCAATCAGAAACACTGCATATAGAAATGAATGGTCACATGAACTCTTTTATTATTGTCGGGTCATATGTGCAAATGTTCATATATACATCATAGGATCAAACCCATGAGAGTAAGGTCCTTGCCTGCTGCTGTTTAACTCATCACACCAACGTATTTTCTCTGAAGAGCATCTCTGCTGTTTCATTGCCTTCATGATTTAACTCTGCGTGGCGTGCCATGCGCCTTGCTTTGAGCGCCGGCTGATTGCATCATGACATACTTTGCGTGATCCGGGCAATAGTTGTTTGAATTAAGAAAATCCAAACCTTAAAGCTGCCTTGCATACACTTCTTGAAATGTTATGACATGTTTGGGTTCACAAGGGAAAGTCTGCCGCACCTTTAAGGAACTTCAGACCCGTCTGGCTTTGTGCAAATATAGTGCAAATAATCTGGTGCAAATAGTGTATCTCAAGATTACTAAACGGCTGAACAATCTGCGTTATTTGCTCATGTTGCCGTGTGTGCAGCAGTTCATAATGGCACAGCGCAGCAGCACCTTTTGGGTTCCTGCGTGTTGTGTCATCTGCCGGGTAAATAATTAAACTATGAATCAGCTTCCAAACTGGGACGTAAGCCTGTTTCTGGTGGGTCGTCTCGAAAGCATGACATCATTTCATAAAGTCCTCAGCTGCGTAAGTGAAAGATCCAATTTCATTACAGCTGGCGCCGGTCCAGAGGGACTGCACCACTATGCTTTGTGATCAAGCTTTTTTTCCCCCTTTAATCTCCAGTTGGACGGCTTGGCTTCACGCCGTCGAGCGGGTCTTCACCGCTCCCACCTCCCGCCGTCAGAGTGCATCTTGCAGATTGCTGACTGCGATCCTCTTGATGGCTTTTCCTGATAGCACTTCCGCGCTCCCAGGGGGATGCTCTGTGGTGCTCTGTGATGCTTTTTCGAGCGTGCGGCTGGGCCCTCTCCGCCGCCGGACGCTGCCCTTTGCCTCGGACACCTTGGGCCGGCTTGCCTTTATCTGCAGGTAATCCCCCTGTTGACGTGCTGGAATTGCACTGATCCTCCTCTGGGCATTGTGCTCTCCTCAGCCGCTGCCTCCCCTCTTCCAGCAGAGGGGTGCTGTGGTTTTTGCGCGCCACCTCTGCGCCCCGTGCGGCTTGAGCTTTAACTCTCCGGGAAAGCAAAGGAGGTGCCGGCTCGCAGCGCAGAGGAGCCGGGGTACCTCGACACACCACATCCCCCAGGTGCTTGTCTCCATGCGGCTCTGTGGAGACGCGGCGCGTCAGCTGGGGCCTCGCAGATGTGTGCTGCTGTTGGACTTTGAGCGTCTCGGTGGAAGCAGGGGGGCAACCTGCAGCTTTTACCGGCCGTTGTCTCACGCAGGATTTCAATTTCCCCGCAGGCGGCTCAGTCAGCTTGGCATCCAGCTTACAGGAGGGAGGTTTGGCTTCTTGCTGGATGAACGTAAGCTGGTGCCTCTGAGCCTCCCTCACCTCCGCCGGCAGCTCCAGTGGCGCGAGCTTCAGGGGCCGTCTGAGCGGCCGGCTCTCGGCCTCCCTCTGCGAGTCGGGCCCGGGCGACTTCAGCTGCAACAAGCCCGACTGTGCCGCGCCCTCCCGGGTCGGCGAGCACGCCGTAAGCCGACCCGCTGTGTCCTTCCCCTGTGTGGCTGACAGACGGAGGCCAGGTGCTTTGGAATTGAGGCCATTTTTAGCCGCCAGTCTGAGGTTTTGACCATTCAGATGCAACATGGTATTTTTAACTTGGATGGTCAACATTTCTTCCCGCTGGAGCGCACCCTGAACAAAAGAGACGTCATATCAATATCACCGGAAACCATAACGTGGCCTCCGCCTCTACCGAGAAGTCTTTGTTTACCACGTGATCGCGAAGCATAATGCGACTTACCTAATGTAACGAGTGCAGCACTCTTAGGAAGATGAGTCATCTCAGTAGCACTTCCTGACGGGACATAGTCTAAGAATTGTACCAGTGCCAGCGAAGGAAAAATCCCTTAAGCTGCTTTGTTTTGTTTAATAACTTAATAGCTCCTTTTTTTGAATAACTGCAGAACATAGCCATAGTCTGAAGTCATCAGTTTCCTACTTTGCCATTATATTAATTATTATTTTATTATTAAATGGTTATTTCTCTACAATCAGTCATCAAGTCTTTGATGTTACCTTTAATAAATTGAACAGTGGTTCCCAAACTGTGGCTGCAGAACGCTACGAATAGTCATGAGATGAATATGATCAAGAGACGTTTGCTAGAAATCAAATTCAAAATGTTGATCCAGCACCAACTTGTCCCTAATCTTTTAATTCTACCAAACAGGTTTTAGCACTTCAGGCCGTCAAAGGATTCAAATAAAGAAGCTGAGAAGGAGAAAAAAATCCTTGATTAAACTTTTTACAACTTAAGACGTGCAACCTGTGATGAGAGTTCAGAAAGAGACTTCTTATTGAAGGGGCCAATATTGTAGAAGATACACAAGTGGTTAAAAACTGACGCGCTGCTTGTGATGAGCGAGCTGAAAAGACAAAACAAGGTCTGCAGACGCAAGCTAAAGGGAACCAGTTGCTCTTGTTTGAAAATGATGTAAATGATATATCAACCAGTGCTGAAGTCATTTGTTACAACTCATACACTTTTTTATAAAGTAACCTTTGTGAGGAGGTGATACAATAACATGTTTTATGACACTTTGACTTTCTTTAATGCCAAACTAAAGACTTCATAACGCTCCAATTGACCAGCAGTACCTTCAAAACCAGTAACTCATATTTACTACTGGATGAATACAGAAATGAAAAACCAAGCACGAGCATAGGGCATGTTCTGCTTGTATTGTCTCATAATGCAGTCGATGAGGTCGCTGTATGCATAATGTTGCCTCACTTTCACTACATGCCACTCACACTAACATCAGCTGTGTCCATTGGCAGTGACAAGCATGTCGAAGCAGCTCACTGCAGGTGCTTCAGTATACTCACAGCTTTGCCCGACATCTCCCGCTCAAACTCTTTCAGGAGTGGAATCTTTCAGCGAAGGTGAGCCATGTTGTTGCTGTCCGTGTGCTCGCTTGCTTTTGTGCCACCTGGGCACACGGCAGGGACGCTGCAGTTGGAAAAGGTTTTAGCTGCCTTAATGTAATTAAGCAGATTTGGGTCACAGTGCAGCACAGAGATCTCTAATCATCTCTGGCTTAGCGGCAGCCAGCGTGCACACTCACGTTCAGGCCGCTTTGCTTTCAGCGTCCACGACGCAACTTTACAATGACGTGAAATAACGGCAAAGTTGCTGCTCAGGTGATTATGAAGGAGTCACATGGAGCAGATATATATGTATTTGTTTTGCATTTCACTCTCCACTAGATGGGGCCACAGACCTCTTTTGCATATTAGCGTCAACGTGGAGGTTTGTGACCTCATCATCATTATGTGGAGAACACAGCCAGCTGTCAAGGAGCTGGTGGACATCAGCAGAACACATCCTTCTCCTCAAATATTTATAAGAATATATATATATAATCACAATATATATATATATATATATATATATATATATATATATATATATATATATATATATATATATATATATATATATAGCTGCATCATATCATATATATATATATATATATATACATATATATATATATATATATATATACATATATATATATATATATATATATGTATATATATATATATATATATATATATATATACATATATATATATATATATATATATATATATATATATATATATATATATATATATATATATATATATATATATATATTATCACAATGCACTCTGGGTTGTCAACCTGAGGCTCAGAAACCCTAAAGAAGCCAAAGAAAAATGTCTGTAGTCTTCACATGATTGTGCGCCTCTAAACAATGGATTTTTGGTTGGTGAGTTCCGCTAATTCTTTCTTTTTTATACAAGCAAAATACTGAATACACACATTTTCAGGCTGATACATATCCTTTATATTTCAAAAAGGAAAAGTCGTTTGTCTTAAACCATAATCTGTCCTTCAGGGTCACAAGAAAAACATTTACAAACGACTTTAGGTTCCACTGATTGATGTTATCCAGGCTTTACATTTTCTCCTGGCAGCAAATCACCTGTCGTGACGTCACAGATTCAAATCTTATCTTCTCTTAATCATATTGCCCTCCCACAACCAGCCACATGAAGGTGATATATAGAGAAGTAAAAGTGTTACAGATGGATTTATAGCCTTTAAAGAGACCAAATAGTGGATAAAGGTGCTGCAACTCAATGTCAGAGCGATGCCCTTAATACCGTCAGCATTCACATGGAGTTAAACTTTGATTGAATTCTCTTCTCTTCCAAGCCGGGTGATAGTTTTCAGCACACACATCTGCAGACAGGCGAGATAAGACAATGATGTGATGTGTATTGCCTGCAGGAATATCTGCAGATCTTAATCACTTCAAGAGAGCGGTTTATTTTCGAAATTGGGCTCCATCGCTCCCCCGTCAGCCTAATGTTCTTTATATGCAGAGGCAGACTGTCGCAGAGTTTTCCTGCGATGGATGAGACTCGTATTAGCGGCCAGTTGTGCCTCCTACAGTTGATCCATTTTTCATCAGGCAGACAGACTCAATCATCGTTGAAAATCTCCTCCTCTCCGTTGTCTCGTTCCCTCGCCTCGGGCCCGAAGAAAAGAGAAAAAAGGAGCTTGTCAGCTGCTGCTTATTGCGAAGCTGCATCATATCATTGGTATGGTGGGGATGGACCCTCTGCAGAACAACTTGGCTACACTTACATGATCATTTAAGATGCAAAATTACAGGCTTGACGCCAAGAGATGGCCTTTACGCCCCTCTGCCATGTTCTCATTGTGTCGGCCTCTGCGTTGCCTGACGTTCACGGCTGACATGTAATTACAGCGGTGTGGGAAGAGATAAAAAGGGACGTTGCCTGCTCGTTCTCCCACCTACTGAACATCCAGCTGCACTGCACGATCCACTTGGGGAGAAGAAGGCGTCGACTGGACTGCAGAGATCTTTTATCAGTCAAATGTTGCCAGAATTCACGATACGAAGCATTTTTATACCATAATGTTGCTCTCACATGGGCTTCAGTTTGGCTTTTAACTAAGTAATGCGCAGCCAGAGCAACTGACGGAGCACAAAGAGTGAAAACCCACAAGGCTTTCAGCGAGGAGGCTGGTCTTTATACCAATGTTGACTTGGTTTATGAGTTGTGTTGCGCAACTTCCGTACTAAACCAATAGCAGTTACGCAACGACACACAAACGTAATAAATTCTGCCGTTGTAGAAAAATTGCAAGAGCACCCGATTGAAAATTGCCTTTTCTTGAACCTGACCAAGTAGTTTTGTTTCAGAAAAAACAATAGTGCACCTGCGCTGGAAGTTTTATTTTGAAAAGACACTCGAGAACTGACACGCCGTTCCTGACTGACGCTGGAAGGGTATTCAGAGCAGCACATTTCAAAGAGTTGTGCCACTGTTTTTCTTCCATTGTTTTTCAGGTATTTGTACAAATGCTGGATGAGCCCGCTTCGGTTTATGCAACACAATCCCAGAGGTTAGCTCTAGGAAAAACATCGCTGGGCAAAAAACAAATAAGTCAACTCAGTAAAACGTAAACAACGTAGCATAAGTACTGAAGACACAACACGTCACCATGCCTGAACCACACGTTGGGACCAGATGCCGGGCTCAAACACCAGCCTGCTGGTTTAAAGTGTTGTTTGTTCAACACCCTGGGAAAGAGAGCGGGCTGGCCGCAGACCAGGCATCAATATTTGAGTGGCTGGGAGTGAGAATGTGTTGATATGTCTGTTCAGTGTGAAACAGAAAGTTAGCTTAGCACACTGAAAAGTGGGGGGGACAGCTAGCATGGCACAGTCTGATGCAAAGTAGCGTCTAAAGTTCACTAAATTACATGTTTTTATTACTCCGTTGTTTTCACTTAGATTTTTTTTTTAGATTAAAAAAAATGACGTGTTATGAAGTGAACTTTAAAGGTGTTGGTCGGTGTTGGCTTGTTAACTTTGAACAGAGCCATTGCTAGCTGTCTCCCCCTGGTTCCAGGCTTTATGCTAAGCTAGGCTAAAAAACAGAGGTAATGTGATTAGTTTTATAGGATTAATCAAGGATTATCTATCTTTTCTCTTGCAGCTCATATTTTTGTACTCTCATCCGATCATTTTCTGTAAGATGTCGGAATATTTTAGATGGAGACTATTCAATTTAGCTCACAGTGTTTCTTTGTATTCGTCTGCAGATACTCCTGGAGGCCAGTTTCCTCTCATTTAAACTGATAGAAGGCCACACTTGTCTAGACCTTGACTTTAAAAAGGTGTGATAGTGAGAATAGTATTAGTTTCAGCTTTCTGAATAAACTCAAGAGGTATTTTAGATTAATTATTAAATAACAAGTGAGTTAAAAATTGACCTCAAATCAGTTTAGACTGAAAAAAAAGGCCCAAAGCACATTTACAAATCATTTAAACCGTTGATTTAATAAATATATATAATGCCACAACTTTTTTTAACAACGTAAAACCTCATGTGCAAATGAAACTTCTCAGATGTTAGGCAGTTAGAACGAGACAGAGGGTTTTAGAAGGAGGCTCATCATTTTTATTCAAGTGTGTTATGGCTTCACTCAGGCTGTGTAACTGAGTGAGTCATCCACACCAAATCATGCACACACGCACCAAAAAAAAAAAAGAAAAAAAAATGGAAAACATACAAATGTAAAATGTTATGTAAAATGTTCATTTCACTCTGCACAATTCCCAACAATGTCTTCTCCGTGTGGTGGAAAAGAGAAGCGACCCACACTGGAGTGTACTGTACAGACATCAGGTTCAAAATTGTGACAGAAGACGTCGGTCGGCTCAACATGACCGCAAAACCACATGGATGGGATATAATCTCCTGTAAGGAATATGGTACATGGTATTATTTGTTCATCAGACCTACAGAAGAACCTATTGCAAAGGATATTTCACAAATAGAAGTTATGGAACACAGCCGTTCTATTATATATGGTATTACACAGTTTGTAGTGCAATTTGTGTCTCTTCATCCCTGTCGGAAAAAAAAAAACATGGCACTGTTGACAGAGAAATGGCCTCCATGTACTGCCACACGCAATAAATGACGCCTGGAAGCCAAACACGGCTACGTATGGGAAATACCGGAGAAAAAAACCCAAAACGAACCAATAACCATCAGGAATCAATTCACCTTTGTGTTGTCTGATGCCACGTGGCAGGGAAACGCTCGAGAAAGCAAAACGCTGAGTGAGACATGTGGCTGTTGCTCCGTGCCATCTGTGTTATAGAGTAACATTCAGTCGAGGACCATCAATATGACATGCGGCATCAAGTGATGGCAGACAAATCTGAGTAATATGCACGCGCTTGGGAGGGGTGTGAAAAACGATCTGACTGGCAGAAAAAGAAAAGCAAATGAGTTCATTTGTTTGCTGCTTTTTTTCAGAAAAAGAAGAAGAAAAAGATCCATTATGGCTGATACATTCCCCAAAATGCTTCATGGAAAAGTTTGGCTGTGAACTGAATGGAAGGTAAGACGTCAGTGACACTTATTATAGGTAGATAATGTGCTCAACCCTATCAGTATTGGAAACATATAAAGGATAATTCCAGTTTATTACAAATCTTATTTTTGCTCGTCTGCCATCATTTGTGACGGTCATGAGAACATTATCTTCATCAAAATAAAAGCTGAGATCTGGGAACAACTGCAACATCACTACAAGAAAGTCTAGTGAGGCAAGTATTTAACAGCCACAACATCAAGCAGGTGTTAACAAGAGAATCGAATAGTTAAGCCAGAATAAAGAACGTTTATGGACGCAAAGATAAACAGATAAACTCCCTGTAGGCCACTGCTCAGCGCTAAACAGCCGGCAGATAGAGTTAGCAACTAGCTAGTGACCGTGAAGCTAACGAGCCATGTTGTTTGTGGGGGCATTGGAAGAGAAACAAAGCTGAAGGGAAAATCAGTATTGGACTGACATGTATCAGGTCCTCAGATACAAGACTGTGAATGAATTGTAGATGCAAACTCTGATAATATGTCAGCTATATGTGATTAGCTTGTTTTGCTGCACCCAAATGAACAAAGAAATATCAATGCAGCAAAAAGCATTTCATTGAGACAATTTTCAATCAGGTGTGAGATCAACTCAGAGTCAGAAGTGACTGCAGTGCCCGCTTTCACCTCGATATCTGAACTTGTTAGTCAGTGCAACATGTTGTTGCTTCATCTGATTGAAATCCTTGTGGTTAAACGGACAATATTGAGTTGTTTTTTTTCATTTTAGGGGGATTTTTTGAGGGAATATTGCTGGCATCAACTTAAAACCTGTGTAACCATCTGGCCGCTTGTGTCTCTTGTGTCATCTCGCCTTGTAGCAATGTTGTGGCATTCCCAAAATCTCAGTGATCCCCTCTGTCAGTACATCACTGCCTGATTATTACTGATAGTGTTAGTCAAAACTATGAAGAAAAAACAACAATTTGCGATATGCTGGAATTATCTTTTAAGCTGCTTGCGGATGATTATGTCTTTTTGAAAGGAAAGAGTGATTCAGTCTGATTTGGCACTGGGTGTGTACGTGGTTATAGAAGGTACCGGCGTAAGATCCACCAGGTTCTCACTCGCAACTCGCCCGCAAGCAGAGTTAGTGACTAGCTAGTGACCGTGAAGCTAATGAGCCATGTTGTTTGGGGGGGCATTGGAAGAGACAAAGCTGAAAGGACGCCTTAAACAGAATGTTTCAATGTGCAGGAGAGTCCGACAGACGTCCACACGTGGTTAATTAAAGTGGTGAATTCACGCGTACACACACGGGGCCACTGACTGGCAGTTGACGTGTTGGGAGTGAGGGCGAGTTGGTAAGATTAGAAGTTGATTTTCATCTCTTCATATGAACTGGTTTGTCAGAAAGATCCGTCTATAAATTAACCACTTTTTGCACTTCAGACCTCCTATAACCTTCCGTTTAGGTTTGCTAAAGCACAAACAGATCGACCACATTTAAATGTGCCCACGTCAACAGAAACACTGACTGCTGTTTCTTCAAGGCACATATGCTAATGTGTAAAAATACATATGCATCTCAGCCGTGAAAAGGCATTGTTTTTTTTTTATTCCAAAGGTTGTTATAAACATATTGTACACAGGATATTTAGATAAGCCGGTATAGTTCCAATAATGAAACAATGCTTTTCGGGCTTATCTGCGGGCTTCGCGCCTGGTTATGTTCGTCACGACTGACTAGGATTCACGGCGTTTCACCATTTACCCGAACAGAGTGGCATTTACCTTGTGAGGCACGCTCAGCTCCCCAGAAAATGAATGTAAGCCTGTTAAACACGAGGCAGCAAAGAATACTGATTGCAACGCTTCTTGAAAGGGCCATACATTTGGTGTTTGGTGTTGTTTGGTGTGTTTCCAGAAATATTGGTTGATTTTGAAGGATGTAACTTGACTGAGGGAATAGCTCCCGACCCTGTGTAACTTAAAAAAAAGCTCTCCTGTACTCTAGTCTTTACAAATAATTGATATTTAAATATACATTTACAGCTTAAAAGGCCTTTAGAAATCACGTGTAGCGCTTTAATCCTGCCTAATTCAAGAGCTCAGTTATAGTGAATATTTTGTGTTTGACAGCAAGCATAAGTTGTGACAGGGAAGGAGCGTTGGGCTTTAAAAAAAAAGGCAAAAAATCAAAAAGAAATATCAAGAATTGCTCAAATATTTCCCAGCCCTGTCACAAATTAGGCCTTTTTTATACCAACTGACTCCTGGTGTTCACATCTGCATCAGACGCAGCACAGACAGCGAGATGATGCATCTCAGTCGTATTTCTCAGAAAATTCCTACTATTTGGAAATGAGGGTTTGATATATACATTGTATTAGTTGGCCGTTTGCTTGCACTTCTGGGATCGTGTTCGTTATAGATTAAACCAACAAAAAAAAGGGTGATTCAGTCAAACCTGAGAACAAAACGTTAGTGTACAGTTTGTTTGAATGAAGAATGAATTCAGTAAATAAAGTGTATCCATTTAAGAACTGCTGGACTTTGGCAAAGGAAACAGCTCGTATTGTAAATCATTCTTAAGACTATTTGCCATTAAAATATTATAGTTATTGTGAAATTATTTCCCAATTCATCATACATAGTTCATGCACTTATCAGATCCGTCAAACATAAAGAAATCGTCCCTTTTCCTTTATCTTCTGCTGATATTTTACAGAAAGTGAGAGGATCATACTGATGTTATTAAGTATTTTTCTTATCTGTAATCTTCAGCTTGTCCCCTCACATTAACTCACACTCGCTATTTCTGCGTGTGTCCGTGCTGATGGGTTTCTCAGGTTGTGTGTTTCCCTTAATGGCTCCAAAGTGCATCAAAACCTCAAGAGCCATCACTTTAGCTCTGCATGCTTTTCCGTCAGTTCTGCTTCTTAGTGCTGCAGGGTTCACCAGCAGACCCGGGGTCAGCTGCTACGGAGGCATGCATTGTGTATACTATTCAGGACTTTGGAGCACAATCATGCATGTCCTTTGATTACAAATATCACTGCTTATGGATTCAGCTGGAGTCACTTAATTGCACTTTGGTCACTGCAGGTTAAAACCTGCTGATCCTCTTTACACTGGCTCACACCATCATCACTTTGTTAATTTGAGTCATTTGAGACATTTTCCAAGAACCTGTACGTTCACTCTCCTCAACCCGACTTATCGGTCGGCTGCAACTACATTTTCCCATGATGCCAAATTGTTGCAGCCAATCAACAGTGAATATGTGGAGCGACCTGGCCATGCAGATGGTGCAGAGGGTCACTGATCGGAAAGCTTTTTAAGGTTTGACTCGATAACCCTGATGATGTCATATTGATGCCATCAGGTGTATCTCACCTGAGCTTGATACCTAAAATATTTAAATGAAACCCTGCGTTGCAAACTGGAGGTGTAGGGTTTCAATGTAGGTTTTTAGAGGTCGATGGTTACAGGAGTCTAAAACTCTGAATATCTCAGCATCCACTGGTTTACTCAGTTTTTTCTAAATCTCCCTCTCTTGTCCCCAAACTTTGTGGAAAACTAAATTGCTGAATGAGTCTTTCGTTATGTATCTTTTTCTGACTGTAAATGAAGAAGCTGGTCTCTCTGCTCTTGTGCGATGGCGTTAACTCTTATGGATGTTAGGCTTGGTTTTAAAAGTATCAATGCACTGAGGAGGGCACTTAATAGAACATGAATGTAATGTGCTGAAATGCAAATCTCTTTAAAAGTGTCGTGGGGATGGTGTGGTTTTTCCTTCAGGTCAGTTTGACGTCTAATTACGAAAAAAAAAAAAAAGGCCGTCGTTGAAATTAAAGCTTCTGCGGCCGGATCTGATTCCTGATGAGGGCACACATTAATAACAGCAGCATGATCCTCTGAAGTCAAGACACACGGACACCTTCATTTGGCTGTTCTACAAAAGGACTAACGAATGTCACACAACCATGGCACACTCAGTAAATGACATCTAATGCACATGCTAATATTGGCAACAATATTTTGGCTTGATGCATGGTGAAACCATTTAAATATATGATTGCTTATAGAAAACAATACCTGATGCTTTAAGTCATTTTTAAATCTCTGTCTGCAGTGAGGCAATGGGATAGTACATAACTTCAAGTTAATAAGGTGAAACAAGCGAACTCCCTTTTGAAAAATAGCATTTCCCCAAGTGTGCATCATTTGGCATGTAACCAAAGTTAATATATCAATTCTGTACTGTAAGTCTGAAATAAGGAAGGTCTCGTCGTTTGTGTTTGTATATGGAGCAATCTCTTGAGAAAATAGACATCCATGCTTCATGCTTTGCATCCCATTGTGTCCGCGCTGCTCTGCACAGTGTTCTTCATCTGTCCCCCAAGAATACTTTTTATATTACACACGACCAAAACGGCGGAGGAGGAAAAAAAAAAGTGCTGAAATAAGATTTGGTAAGGAGCAGCATTGGAAATGTTTGACCTTGTGTATAAAACATGACACCTCATGTGTCCTCTCTGTCTGTGTGTGTGTGTGTGTGTGTGTGTGTGTGTGTGTGTTAGGGTTTAGATGGATTTCCTTCTCCTCATGAGCTGGTGATCGTCTGTGAAGCTGTGGAGGCCCGGAGACACCGAGCTGATGGGCGAAGGGAAAAAGCTGTTTTTCAAGGTGCTGGGCGAGATCTCCTCGATCCTGTAGGAGACCGAGCGAAAGTACTGATTGGGATTCAGCTGCGAGCTGAACGAGTTCTGCTGGGAGAAGGCACAGCCGAGTCCTCCCATCCCTCCCCCAGAGCTGCCGAAGTCATGCGAGTGGTAGTGCATACAGGAGCAGACCGACTGCAAGTCGGTCACCTCCGGTCGGTACGGCACCTCGCGCCGCCGCCGGCCCCGCTGCAGCGACTCGTCCTGGATGTGGATGATCATGCTGTTCCGGTTGCCGGCGAGCGAGGCCCGCTCCTCGGCGTCCCGCCGCTCGTCCTCGCTGTTCATAGTCAGGAACCGGAGCACCACCAGGTTGAGGAAGGCCCCGATGACCGTCAGGCCCACCAGGATATACATGAAGCTAAAGGCCACGTACAGGGGCTTCTTCTGGAGGGCCCGGTTCTTTTGAAGGGCCACGAAGTCCCCAAAGCCTATAGTTGTTAATGTGATGAAGCAGTAATAGTACGACTGGAAGAAGCTCCAGTCCTCGTAATGGGAAAAGGCGGCGGCTCCGATGCACAGCGTGCCGATGCAGGAGAAGAACCCCACCGTCACCATGTTCTCCATGGAGACGTCGGTGATGCTCATGCCGCAGCACTTCTTGATGCGCTTCAGGAGGTACTTGACAAAAGTGTTCATCCTCTCGCCCAGACTTTGGAACATGACAAGAGTCAAAGGGATTCCCAGCACGGCATAAAACATGCAAAAGGCCTTCCCCGCATCGGTCCCCGGCGCTGCATGCCCGTAGCCTGAGAAGAGAGCAGACAGACAGCAGAGGGTTAGTGAAGCAGGACGGTATTTCGCGGCGTCACGAGCGCTGGACCCGCTACCCCGAAAGCCCCCGGGGGTCAGCTTTTGTTTACAAACATGACCAAGCAAGAAATCTTCCTCAGAGTCTTCGAGCGCTGCCAAAAGAAGGGGTATTGAATGGATGCATGCCACAGAAATGTGTCCGCTCATTAATCTAATTTTGGGCTCAAAGATGATGGCGGGCGGGGGCGTCCAATTAGTCAGAAGTTTCCGGCGAGGTAGAAGAGTATGGAGGAGGGATCGGACAGGAGTCACGGCCGAGCCAATGAAGCTTTTAGCTTAATTAAACTTTATCTTTAGACCACAAACTGCTGACTCACAGACAAACAGACTTTTTTGAAAACAAACCTGTGGGGCCGACAATAGGATTCGTACTTTAGATTTTTGAAACGCAACACAAACGATTTGCTGTGCGATTACCGGTATGAATGAAGCCAACTGCTGTTGAATATGCAGCGCTGGAAAAAAAAAAAAAAAGAGTCGTATTGATTATCGCTGCTCTACCACAGCCCATAAATGTGAGTATTAAACATGAAAATCCCGGCCAAGAAACACCCACCATCGGTTGGAATGTGTATCACTTCAACAACTGCCATAATATTTTTGGTGTGTGGCATGTTTTTTATGTATTTATTTATTCTCGATACGTCCTGAGCAAGTTCTGAGTTTTGCACTCTCGTATTGATTCTGTGTTTTCCCATATGGCTCCACACCCACTCCAGCATGTGTTGAGTTGAGCACTTTAGAAAGACTCCAGCAATCGTATTTGTACTATAGCAACAAGGCAACTTATATGTGTGTTATCAGCATTAGTGCAATTTAAAGAACCGTTCTATACCGATATTGAAGATTTGAAAGGTAGATTTAAACATTTCATGTATGTATGTATTTGTTTGATTGTGAACGTTTTCAGTTTTTTCTTCTTTAAATTGAAAAGAGTGTCTTCGGTCTTCAGTCTCTCGCTGATTTACAAACCTGTTGAGCTTCTTTTAGCTCTTTGCTTTGCTTTTCTCTCGTCAACCTCTTTTCCAAGTCAGCTGTTTTTCAGCAGACTAGCTCTGATAAACCGTCTGTAAGCTTCCTGTTGACGTGAGCGGCTCGCTGCTGAACGTAGTGGAGCATTCAGCAGCTGAAGAGACAGATACCTCCCTCTGGACTCGCTGGAGGCCAGAAAGAAAGCAAAAGGGTCAGTGTTGGAGAGTCAGCTCATCTCCAGTTAGCCCCGAATGCTAACTTAAATCGGGATGAAATAATTAAATTGTGGTGCTCTTCTAGACTTTCGCAATGTTACTGGACCGAATCCATCAAACGCTGATAGTAAAACAGGTTCTTTTGCAGGGATGTGATGCTCAAAATAAGATATACACAAGATATCTGATCAACAGCAGTGACAGAAAAAAGCGACGCTATGACAAATTAGTTAACTGTGTGGGTTTTTTTCATGGTCGAGGAAAAAGATTAAAGAACAACTCCATCAACCATAAATCTCATACAAGTATGAACTATTATCGTGACAGATCTCATCGTGAACATCTTTGAGACGGTTTTATCGGCCATCCCGCGACTGAAAATCCAAACGAGGGTCACTTTTTGGCAACAGAACAAACTCCGTTTGCTGATTAAGACCGTGAGACGGGGCTGAAATCTCCAGAAAAAGCTATAAATAAAATAAAAAACACACAAAAACAAACCAGTGTTGTACAATATGTCAAGCGAGGTTTAGTCTCTCCCAGTGAGCAGTGAGCTGCCAGAATAAAACCCCCAAAATATATGTGTATATGAAACGCAACACAAATGAGTAAAACATGCAGGGTCGCTGGTCGGGACCTTGAAGTTTGAGGTCTGTGCAGGAAGCTGAAAGAGCATCTGCAGGTCAGCGGCAGCTCGCTGGTGTGTGCCGACTACAGATGAGCTGATAAAATGCCTTTGACGAGGAGCAGCACTGTGCACATTATTTCCACATGCACACATAGTCCTCGACAATAGCAACAACCTTGTTAAAAAACTTTTCACTGCTCTGCCGTACAGCGGGGAAAGAGTCTGAATGTCAACGCACGGCGTGGAACTTGGAAAGATGAGCCGAATGTGATGCAACTCTGTAACAAGTGGCTTCATCGTGATATTCTCTCCGTTGTTAGGACTTTGTTTTATTTCGTGCGGGAGGAAGAAGCATTTTAAGAACCTCTGCATATTTGCTTAGGGAAAAAAATCAATGTGGGTCAAAGTAAACACCACGTGCTAAACGCAGTGAAACATAATTGTGGCGTCCCAAAAGTGTCCGTCGATTCTAATTACATCTCAGGACCCATTTGTATTCGTGCCCAGCCATCTGTCTTCTTCCCTCCTTTCTCTAAATTAGCAAATTAATTGATATTGATTCTGATTGCTTGAATTTGTTCTCGCGCAGTAATTAGGACGTAACGACTTACAGTGGCAGCTGTGACGAAGTGACAACTTTCGTTTGATTTGCGCGGCGACCGATAACCACAAATCTCGTCCGTAAACAATCTCATTTAACACGCAACATCGAGACATTACACCAAGTGAAGGTTGTTTTTGTCTGTGCGGTGTTGGTGTGCGACCATCGCGCTCCACAGCTTCTCCCCGCTGCAATCAGACTGGAGTGTATTAGGTATCGATTCAGCAGCTGCCAACTGAAGGGTCAGTCGCATGTATTCTCCATTAGATTAGCCGGCGTTGTGTTTTTAAGTGTAAACCTGAGACACGAGAGCGCCTAAGTGTCCGTGTTGAAGTCTGGATCTTCAAGCGATCAAACGCTAACACGGGAGGCCATGAGAGCGGTATATTAAAAAGGATAACGAGCGATGGAATCACGCCCACGGAGACGTCAAATCAGCTGGAGCGCTCATGTTTCAGCATTCATTCGTGTCCATGCAGTCCCAAGGCAATATGTAAGGGATGATTAACAGGGATTTACAGGGCTCAGTGAGATATTAACTTGGATTTCTATTTCAAATAATGTCCATCAAGGGTGGATGAAAGACAATGAGGAGATATGTTCGTGAACGTTTTTCACTGTGCTTTTCTTTCGGGGGACTCACACAGACAAAAGAAACGTAAATACAGCTCGGACCTAAAAAAGTAAAAGAGGAAAAAGATGTCTTGGATTACAAGCCTACTTTTTCCGATTCAGTCTGGACTTATAATATTTCTTTGGCGTGGTCGATGGGATGTTTGGTGTTCAGCGGCAGCGCCGCGCTGTGTAATCTGTTTGTCCTGTTATAATGACTCTATTATCTCCTGTTGTCTTGGGAACAGACGTATTTGCTCCGCCACACAGAGCCGTGCCATGCACAGGTGCTTTTGTGCTCATGTGTGCACAGGTGAACGCATGTAGTGCAGCGGAAAGAGAATCACACCCTTTAATGAACAGTGAAAGCAGGTGGAAAGGGCCCGGTCTCTCTAATGTTAAGGTTGAGAGTCTGGAGGGTCGCGCTCCAGACATCCAGCGCCGGCGACCCGAAGGAGAAGAACATTTGACGTGTTTTCGATTCATATTCTCTGACAGGATTTGGTTGAAATAAAAGCACACCAGTCTTATCAGGCAGACACAGAGAAGCAATGCACAATCTTCAAATTGAGATGCTGTGAGTTTGCCAAGTTGTAAATCTGATCTGGGGAAGCTCACAAGAAATCTTTGTTCAAAGTGTCTCAGAGACAGATTTTCCTTTCTACAGAAAACTTTCTTGGCAATTATATAGAGCATCTTAATATTTAAGTAGGAGGGGTTATAATAAACAATGTGAAAATTGATTGCTTTAATAAACTAACAGATTTTGTAAAAACAAATATCCTTTATAGCACTACTGCATAAGCTTGGCATTCAAACGTAGGGATAATAATAAATCTGCTGGCCGTCTGCTAAAAAATAAACTGCAAAAGAAATAGTGAAAGCCGGATTCTCTGTACCCCTCAGTGTGAGTTTAGAGATGTTTTGAGATGTCTTTTTTGATTATAAAGCAAGTCTTGTGCTTATAAATATATACCTGAAAGTATAAATATGCTCAGTCTGTGGATAAATGCATATATTCAGTATTCTCACACGGATGGTGAATGCAGGTATATTCAGACATGCAGTAGGATTGGTGTTATGATGTGTTGTTGTTTGTTACATTAAAATGTGTAAACATAGTCCAAACAAATAATATGTCTTCTTTACATTTTAGGTATTATTCAGAGAAGTGTTATAACACGGTGACACAAAGGAAAAACTCGAGTGTACAATTTATTTCTCCAAGCATTTATTTAGCGCGTCAACATAGCAACATTTGCTAACTAGCGCTAAACAAGTACAGCTGAGGTCGACGGACATGAACCAAAGTACTGGACTAACTGAAGGTTTAACATCCCGATGGCCCAGGATGAAAACATGAACAAACTACTAAGAAGAAAGAAATTATTCTTTATTAATCCCCTCGGGGAAATTAGTCTCTGCATCTTAACCCATCCTTAGTGATGACGGAGCAGTGTGCTGCCTTTATTTTGTAGTTTGTCTCTTGTCTCTCTGCACTTCCTGTCCCCTGTTTGCCTCGTCCCTGCTGGTGCGTGTGTGTCTCCTGATTGTTAATGTCCTACACCTGTGTTTTCCCTGCTTTCCCTGCTCCAGCTTGGTGCCTGCCCTTTTTGTGTCTGTTTTTGTGAACTTTAAGTAAAGTGCCTTTTGATTTTTCCTGAACCTGCTTCCTGTTTTCCTCTGCGGCTGAGTCCATGTCCCACCACACCCGGGCGTGACACCGATAGTCGAGCAAGTTTCATTCAAAAGCCACAAACGTCGACTTCACGGTGGCAGAGAAGGAAAAGTCCGAGGATCGGTCTTACCGCGTAAATTGTCCACAATGCAGCAGCGCGACTTCAACCAGCAAAAAGCACGGTGTCACTTCACTCCATCGCTCTGCAGCTGCAAGTTCAAGTCACTAATGTTCACCTTCCACCTCGTTACCCGCCTCCATTCGGTCAGCTGAATCCCTTTCTGTCTGGAAAAAAATTGCTCAATGACCAACCTCATCCACGAGTGTGCTCTTTCTCTCTCGCCCTCTCTATCTCTTCATCTTCAGCTCTTTCTCCCCCACAAAAAAAGTAATTTACTCGGCTCAGTTCCACCGAGGAATTGAGTGTTGAGCCACTTATTCTCAAAGGCTTCTTTCTGTGTGAGCTCGTGGCTTGGATTGTTCCTCATTATGTGTCACTTTGGAGAGAAAGGCTTCTCCCAAATGAATACATCAAGTCGATGTATACGATTAAAAAATGGTTGGACCATATAATAGAAATTCTATCGGATAGTTAATTATTAATATTTAATTTTTTTTTTAAATCAACCGCGAGGAGAAAAGTAAGGGGATTCTTTGTGAGACATCCTCTGGGATGGGAAAGTCTGTAGCGTGGCTAAAATGCATCTTAAAATAATTTGAATCATGAGCAAGATAATAAAACAGAGCGCAATATTAGACGGATACAGCTGTGCACGAAGATGTGTGTCAGTACGTCAAACCACAGAAACAACTGTACGTAACCTCTTTCAACCTAAATGCAGTCTCTTTTCCAGCTGCAACTAAATATAATCTATAATTGTATCACAGCCCTTGTGACTCTACAGCGTCACAACCAAAGTGCCTCGAATGTTTGACACATTTATGAATCTACCGAGGCAGCTCTCATCATGAACCGCATGACTCAACCTTTGTTTGGCTCCAATCCACTTTACTATGACTTATTTTGAATGTCTGCCCACACCCACAATGTGAGCTCTACGGGTCTGAGCGAGTGAGTCATTGTTGCTTAAACTCTAAATTGACACAGCTGGCAAACGGAAATCCAATTATTCTATTATTATATCTGAAATACTTAATTTATCCTGTACACAAAACCAAAAAAAACAGAACATCTCACACTCATGTAATGGCTTATTAATAAAAGAATCAACAGCCTACAACCGTGAGTTCAGGCGTTAACTTCCAGCTGCTGCTCATCTGCTGCCTCGTGACTTAACATTAATCCTTCAAGTAACTGAATCCATTATTTATAACTCCGCAAAAATAAATATTCATGACTAAATAAGAGACAATCAAAGTCAAAGCATCATCGGGTGTTATGTAGAAGAGGAAAACAAAAAAAAAGATGTATGTTGATGTCGCTTAATCCTGATTGGTGACCTGCAATCTGTGACATCACTTCCAACAGTGAGGAAGGCACAGACCAAACCTGAAATACAGAAACCTCATGCTTGATAACCAAAACGTGTCTATGTTGGTTTTACAATAATATGTTCAAGAGGTAGTTTAGAGTATCTGAATATGGGATGTATGGGCAGTTATCTGTAGTCGGTGAAAGAAGTAATAACACAGGGGCAAAGCAACTTACTGCTGTGGAAGGGGACGGCAGCGAAAACATATTTTAGCCACTAAAGAAACATCAACATGTATATGGTAAATGGACCTGTATAGCGCTTTTCTTATTCTTCTAGTCTTCCGACCATCGAACGCACTTTAACACCACATGACATCATTCACCCATTCACACACTGATGAGAGGAGCCACCATGCCAGGTGCCACATCAGGATTATCAACCATTCATACTTCGTATACACAGCTACAGGAGCAATTTAGGGTTAAGTGTCTTGCTCAAGGACACATCGACATGGGCTAGCGGCGCCGGGGATCAAACCGCCGATTGAAAGACGACCCTGCTCACCACTGAGCCACACTCGCCACACATATCAGTTTAAAGGCAGGGTCAGTAATCTTGAGAAACTAGCAAGAGTACACCATATAAAAAATGGATCAAATCAATCCAAAAGCCGCTCAATCCAGCAAGAAAGTCTGACCGGCCGTCCCTTTAGGCCTCTCTCCTGAGCCCCGCCCCCAAAGTTATCATAATGTATGTAAACATCGAACATGGCTATTGTTTGTACTCTGAAGGAGTGCATGGACAGAGTACAAACAGGAAGGAGGGTAGACGGGCAGATAGCTGGTCCAATCATTACATCCGGGCCGAGGGAAACAACTGAACAGGCTTATTAGAGTCCAGAAGCAGCCAGAAAGACCAGATTTTATATTTTTTTAATTTTGTGAGATCTCTTGATTTATTGATTGCTGTCAGAATACACGTTGGTGTTTTTAAGTCAGTCTGTTCTTTTACGTCACTAAAATATGTTTCGCTGCTGCTGTGATGACCTTCGTCCACTGCAGCTAATACACTAATTATGGATACCTCATGCAACTCCACTTCAAAACACACAAACTGACCATTCAATGTAGGGCTAATAAAAAGCAGATTGATACAAATATAATATTGACATTTTAATTAAGAAATCGATAGGTCCAATGTTGCTGACTTGCATATCTAGCAGACACAAAGCAACAATTATTGTGAGTCCTGTGTTTTGTTCATCTGGTGAATCTAGGTTAAATATTCAAGCGCCTTAATTCAGCTCTGCTCACTTTACCCTGACAGAAATATTTGCCTGCGCAGCAGATCAATGCTGGTTGCTGAGCAGGTGGCTCACAGTCGATCTGTTTGAGCTTCCTGCTGTGGCTGGAAACAATGTCGATGAACCAAAACAGTAAAATTGGCGCCGTAAAACCAAATGAATGAGATAAGAGACACTTGAGAGCTGAGAGGATCTGCAGTTAGTGATTATTCTTTGTAGATCCGTCACTACCAAGTGACCTCTTTCAAGTTACACGTTTGATCTATTCAAAATAAAAGACAAATATCTATATTTTCTTATAAAATAGAACAGGTTGAAACTACACTTAAAGAATAACTAAACTACAAGAGTTCTGGCTGAAGTGCCTTTCAAAAAAACCCTCTTGAATACATGAATGAAACCTATTTAAATAAATATGACTACTGTAAAAGTCGGGTTACAAGCCGCTACTACCTTTCGGTGGGTGTCCTCACTAGCTCCCCGCCGTAGCCAGCTAGCGCTGCTGCTAGCTTTCCACTAGCGCTGCTGCTAGCTTTCCACTAGCGCTGCTGCTAGCTCTCCACTAGCACTGCTGCTAGCTCTCCACTAGCGCTGCTGCTAGCTCTCCACTAGCGCTGCTGCTAGCTCTCCACCAGCGCTGCTGCTAGCTCTCCACTAGCGCTGCTGCTAGCTCTCCACCAGCGCTGCTGCTAGCTCTCCACTAGCGCTGCTGCTAGTTTGCTTGCTACAGCGGGGACACCCACCGAAGTAGGTTGTAACCTGACTTTTTTTACGATGCATCAAACCTGAAATAAGTGTATTTTTCATTGGTTCGAGGGTAGAAATACCTCATGTGGAATACAGAATATAACACATTTTAAAAGTAGAAACATGTCCAACATTTGAACTTCTAAAAATATCAATTTGTTAGAGAATACAGTGGAAGACCGGCTTCCTCCTCCTCACAGGTTGCTGGTTGCATAATCTATATCATCCATTATTCATCACACCAAACCGAGGTAGACACTCATTAGTACCCACACATACACGCAGCCCAGGTAGTTACTCTACAAGTGTCGAGCAGTTGCTTAAACCAACGCTTTCCACTTGTTTGATCCGCGGGTTAATCGGCCTCGTATTACTTTCGGGTGCCCCGGTGGCATTAATTGCTGGCAGGCCACGGCATTTTAATGAAGGTCAAAAAAGAGCAGGGAGCACAGAGGCGAGGACACCTTGTCCAGCTCTCAGCCTGTGTCTCCACTACGTCACCGTCGAGAGCTTAATGTGTCTGGGAAGTGGGAGCACCATGGTTACTGTACACAGGCACTGAACCTTTTGGCGATCGGGCGTCTCTGCCCACAGTTTGTTATGGCACCACAACGGTCATGGACTTGCAGCTGCTCTGAGACTTAATTCTATTGTTAAGGGGGAAAAAAATGTCAAACGTTAAATTCCACTGATATCTGAGATGCCTGACAGCAGCTTAGAAAGATCACATTTACATTTTAAGTGCTTTTGTCTGACGCTCTTATCCAGATACGCACAACAAAGTGCAGGGTCACACGGAGAAACACAGGAAACACATGCACACGATTCACCTTCAGGTCATCATCCAACATAGTTTCATTAATGAGTGGATGGGTTTTTTTGTTCTCAAGGACCAACATATTTAACACAAACATGACTCAAACCCTAGTTTTGTGGTAGCACTTTATAATACCTACACACTATTTAGCATTAGTAAAGCATGAGTAAACATTTAATCCATCATTTATTAAGCATTGTTCTAACATGAACACTCATTAGTAATTCATAAACACAGTCATAAATGTTGTATTCTTGATCAATAAGCTTGACTATGTGTAATTTATCAATACGTTGTAAAGCAAAAATAGTCTTCACTTTAGATGAGGTCACACAAAATACTTAAATACTTCTAACGAGTAGTAACTACCTGAAATAATCATGAATTTCAGTATTAAAACTTGTTTGTAAAGCACATGTTAACCTTTAGTGCATTATCTACAAGTCATTCATAATTAGTTTGTAATATATATTACTTAATTTACAAATGGGGAATCCATCATTCATAAAGTATGAAAACCCAATCATGAAACGATAATATTCAAGCTTATTAATGAAGAATAAAATATGTATAACTGTGTTCATGAATTGCATATTAATGAGAGTTCATGTTGGAACAATGCTATATAGAAGATGTAACTGTTTACTCATGCTTTTCTAATGCTAAATAGTGTGAAGTTATTATAAAGTGCTACCAGTGTTTCTTCATTAAAGGCAGTGGTACGGTGTTAAGGTCCTCTGGCTCAGGGAAGATTTTCTTTAATGTTTTGAGTTTAGTCGGAACGCACACCGGGAGTGCCAAATCTTAAACAACGAGGAACAAACTTACATGAGAGGGGTTTTCATAACCCCTTTCATTTCATTAATCCTTGTGTAGTTTTGGAAGTGCAGTGCAGCAGAAGACGCTGCGCTGCTAATCGCAACGAGCTGCTGGAAGCAGAAAGACACGCTGACTTTCTTTAGAGACCGAACTTCCTGCATGAAGTCAAAACTATTTTTCCACAAGTAGTTTTGATCTCAAGATGTCCTGGGTGTCTTGGTGTTCATTGTGGTTTGAAAAAGACAGTTAATTCAACTTTTCTTGCCATAATGTCACACATATTATCACCCTATGAAGTTGTTGTACTTGATATTACAGCATTTAGTTGCCTCAGCAGCCGTGCAGCAACGTTAGCATTCATTTGGAGTCATGATTCAGTCCACCTGTTGAAGGTAAGTCCAAAATGTACATTCACTTGTTGCTAATGTAGTGCTGAGCCGTTTGTACTTTTTGCAATGCTAATTTGCTATCTCAGCTGTCTTACAACACCTGTAAGAGGACATATGTCAGGTAAATGTCTCCGTTTCATCTCAAACTCCACCTGGGATTTTCCCTTTATGGGTTCAATTTTGGATTGTCTGTCCCTGGTTACTAATAAACATAACAATATGCTAAACAGCCCCTTCCAGGGTTGAAAATACTTGCGTATGCCTGAGGGTGACTAGACAAACTTAAACCTTGAATGCATATTTAGTCAGAATGCAATGAAGGGATGTAAGAAGCGACTGACATACGGCTGCATTAAAAGCTCACATTGCCTGCATTTTTATTATTTGCACAGTCAGACGTTTCAAGGTCACTGCACCAGCAATTAAACAGGTAAATAAACAGGAGGATTCTGTATATGTGTGGCTTCATCTTGAACCAGCTGGACTAAGAAATGTGCGTGTGTGCCCTCGCACAGTCAACCTAGAAGAAGGACAGCGCAGCCTCAAATATGTCGTCCCTCAGTTGTCTGTTTGCTCTGGAGAGCTCACATTGCTCTTGGAGAGACAAGGTAGAGGGAACACAAAAGGGAGTCTGAGCTAGAAGCTGAGCAGCCGGTACAGAGAAGCTGGTAATCCTCAGTATTGCCTGTGGAAGATGGGTCCTGTTGCTCTTCAGAGAATTGGGTATACCTTACATCTTGAGGTACAGCCAATGCATGCTAGGTGTATGTAATCCATCTCATGACTAAGTCAATCCTGACTGTAATTCTGTCGGTGGCACTTGAATCTGAGGATGCAGATCCATTTTATTCCAAGAATGGGGTATATTCTCGTATTGTGAAAGCGGGCTCTTCTCGTGATTGTGCACCCGGATGAATCCGAGCAGCAGCGCAAGATTCAGTGGGGAAGCGCAACAAACAACCCCCTACGGCTATGAAGAACAGAAGCCTACAGACACACATCAGTGAGATGTGGGACACACAGGATGCACGAGGCAAGAGATGCCATGGCCGTGTATGGTAATGAGAAGAGAGAAGGAGCTGGGATGGCAGAGGGAGAGTCAGTTGAAAACAGCCGCAGAGAGCAGTGTGTAGTACATAACTCCAAGAAGTAACGGACATCAGTTGCATTCTGGGTACAACAGATTTTTGTATGTCGATTTAGGTTTGAATATCTGGTCTTTATAGTCACACTAGTGGCATTTAGCCATTGAGTGTTAAAAAACTGCACCAAGCAAAACACTAAAAGTGTCATAACTCTTATGTTTCAGCTTGAACGCTTCTTACTCCGACTGAGCTGTGCGAGCTAGCTTTCCGTTGACAAAAGTCACGCTGGCACATTTTTAAGGTTATTGAAAAACGCGCATTAGATGGATTGTCATGAACATTTTGTAAGAACACGCAGAATTAATTTGGTTTATGACCAAATGCCTGCAAACGTATGGCCATCCAACCAGCTTTAGTTCTTGTTTAGTGCTATGCTAGCATGCTAATTTGCACAAAACAATAAGATGGTGTACACGGTAAACAATACAGCTGCTATCGTGCTCATATTGGCAGTTAGATCCAAACACAACTAACAACATTTGCCTGCCACGGCTGTAGACTCTTGTTAGTTCTCAAATTAAGGAAAAGGCATTCAGAATTATGCATTCATATGCAGAGTCTGCATGCAACAGGAAAATATCATTAATGTTTGAAAAATAGCTTGTAAACCAGCAACTTGTAAAAAAACAACCAAAAAAAAACAGGTACTACACGTCTCCTCCGACTGCAATCTCACATCTCAACTAATCCGACTGTAAACAATGAACGGCGCACGGAGAAGGAAGTCCACACGGCAGAGGCTTACAGCGTCAGGTTGAGATTGGGCTTCATGCATCTGCTACACTATATTTCAGAGGGAAATGTATTTTCTCATTACCTCACTTGGCATGTGTACTTAAGTCAAAGCAGGTGAAGACAATATCTGCTTTTTTTACTCTAATATGTGAAAGGAAACCCCGACCTGCAAGCCGAAAAAAACTTGGTCCAAAGAACGCAAAACCTGTTTCCTCTGTGTTCATTCTGCAGCACCGCCGTGAGCTCATGAGCAAAGCAAGTGTCTGTGGTCAGTTCACACGTCTGTAATAACATCAGGACAAACTAAACTAAACTGCTAGACAGCCAAAGAGCTTGTGGTACAAGTTCCTTCAGTTGGCTGTTTTCAACCACAAGTTTGAGTATATATATATATATATATATATATAAATACATACTCTATGATTAAGAAATGGGGTTTGTCGGGGTTGGTTTTGCTCAATGTTTGATTTCATTCCCTTACGACTGAACAGACTGTTTATGTTGTTCCCTGATAAAATACAAATGTTTCTTCTGATTTGTATACTGTTAACTTGCTGTTGCTCCAGAGTGCCTGTTATATTGTTCTGATAACTTTACTTTAAAATAAATGTGTGCAATACACTAGTTTTTAATGTTAATCACAGAAGAATAATGCGATTAATGGATAAAGTCATATTTGCCCAGCACTAAATATAACATGTGTGTGCTCAATATCTCGGACGATGATGACATTTAATACATCCTCTACAAAATAGTTTTCAGCTAAAAGCATCTGATTAAAGGTCGGCCTGAACTTCACCTCATCAACATGACCCTCACATTATGAATGCTCTGAATTATTACCAGCAGATCAATGCAGACTACGTCCTCACTGCAGCCTGAACTTCTGCCAACACTTCAAGATGTTGGATTGCAGTTTCATTGAAGAATGAAACATGAACCCACAGAGTCACAATAACAAAAACTACATCCAGTATTTCCCCTTCGAACAAGTTTCAGTGATCATGTCCAGCTTCACGTTTTGCTGAATTATTCATCATTGCTTTTGTGTGTGTGTGTGTGTGTGTGTGTGTGTGTGTGTGTGTGTGTGTGTGTGTGTGTGTGTGTGTTTCGTTGTTCTCTCTGCCGGTACAGTAATGAGTCAGCCGAGCTGTCGCTACGGCCCCAAAAAAACTTGACAACTGCCTTGAAATATATATGTGGCGTAATATTACTGACTGCTGCGGCAAATTCCACTTTCCACAGGATCAGGAGCGATTAGTTCAGGATCACCGGACCAACTCCTAATTTAATCTTTCATCCTCCATCAAGGAGATTATTGTCCTTCAGTGTATGAATGACATGATACATCTAGTTTGAGGTTGCAGATTTTAAAAAAAAGTCCTCGTCTTGATGAAGATGACGATGGAGGAAAATACAAATGATTTAAAATTATAGTGGCTGCAGACAGACTCCTTATAATTCTACATTCATCACAATGTTTCACATCCTTGAACAAAAGGGACTTGGAGGCCTACCTATCGCCTAAAAAACGACTAATCAACACTTTATCAGATCACCATTGTTTAGCACCGCTCTCCAGGCTTCTGTTTTTACACAACGCTGTCTGGGAGCAATTTCAGCGATAAAACACCACAAGGGAGAGACGAGGATTACCAAAGGTGACTCATACTTCTGCAACCTTCACAGCAAATCATAATTCCATATTTCATTTGAAAGGATGTTTCACTAATTTTCTCCTTTCTAAATGCAGGCTGGGAGCCGTCTTTGAAGACTCCCCTCTGAAGACGGTTTTGTGATGTCCTTCTGTCCGTGCCAGTGATCTCCGGCTGTGAGCGAGCTGCTGGAGTGATAAACACGACTGGAGGACTTTACTGCAAGATGTTGAGCTGTCAGCCGCACGCGAGCCTTAAAGCATGCAACCCGAACCCAGAGGATCTGTTTTTTTGTGAGGGGGGGGGAATCAAACATGTGGTTTGTCTTGATGGGTGAATTAATGAATGAAATCTGCATTAACCTCGGGGAGCTGAACCCATGAGCAACACGGTGCGGGTTCTTTCATGATTGACAAGAGGTTGTGTGACGGCTCTTTCCACATTACTCATAAAAACAAAAAGGCTACATAAGAGTGGTATTTAAGCAAAGAAAGCCGTGTTATAAAGCTATACAAATGTATATTTTGGTATAAAAGCCTGGTTGGTAAAATATAATGTGCTGCTGTGAGGAGTTTTGATGTCCATTTACAGGATTACGGAGCGTTTCACCTTTCAAAGGGTTAATTCATGCTGCCTTTACAACCTGTAAAGTAGTCAAATGCAGCTTTAAAGGATCATTTCAGCGTATTACAACTCGTGTCTCATATACATCAACTCTTTTGTGAAAAATAACCAGTGTTGGGGTGATGACGAATTACTTAAAGCGTTGAAATACTGCAATTGCCGAAGGATCACAGTTCAAAATTCAGTAATTACATGAGGAACTCATGTCAGTTGAGTTCCTCATGTGTATTGATAAACCCAGAGTTCAATGGAGGGCTGATATCTGTTTGCTGTCTCTGTATTTATACTGGAGTTGAGGCTACACGGGTCACATCAAGCATTTTCTCTACAGTGATGTCATCAACACTCCTCCGCCAAGTCTCCTATTAACAAAACGTATTGCCTTCCTAAAAGACGTTTAGCGAGATTACTCTGACAAGCGATCGAAAGAAAAAGCCACTTCCAGAAACGAGTACTTTAAAAGTTATTCTGCCGCTACACAGTGAAGGAAAATGCTGATGGGCTGTCAATAACGTAAAGGCCATTCATTAGTGCCGTGGAGGCTTACTTGTTCTCAGCTGATAATGATGGGCCACGGCCGAATGGATATCTGCTTCATCACTGAACAGAGCGGTTCTCCAGCACGTCACACCGCACAGTCTGCACCTCATTTAACAGCTGGAAACTCAATTTGTGGTTATTTCTCTGAACCCCTTCTCAGCATATACCTGGCATCCGTCACCTCGGCATGGATCAGATGTTACTGGACAGAACTACTACTACTACTACTGCTACTACTACTACTACTACTACTACTAAATGGACACACATTCAATTGTTAATATCATCGTTTGAAAAATGATGAAACGGGCAGTGTGCGCTGAACTTGTCCGTTGAGTTGCCAATGTACATATCCAGAACATATGGAGCAACATCTATCTGCCCACCTAATGAAGCCCAATATTCATTCTTTTCTCCAGCAGCCTCTGAGGGAAATACGTGTCTCATTAGCTGCTAAATGCTCCACTATGTCCGCCGGCTCGTCGCCAAATGTGTCTGCTGTTTCGTGCTGGGCAGATCTGACGGCCTGCACACTGTGGATGTAGATGTTTTATCCTGATTGCAATGAGTTGAAAGATGCTAAGATGGGGATCTGCAGAGTCAGGTGATGTTGACCCCTTTCACAGACGAGACATTGAGTGCCATCATCACCATCAACATTCACATTCCTTGCAGCTGCTTTGGAAGTAAATGAAGTTGATCCAGAAGCTCCCTGAGATGGTGTGCACAGCTGGAATACCAAGATCACATTTTAACATTTTAACAAGAAATCATCATTGCATTGTTGATTATCTGGTTATTATCTCCGCCAGATGTAAGTCTGAGGGAGATCATGCGTTGTGTGTGTGTGTGTGTGTGTGTGTGTGTGTGTGTGTGTGTCTTGCATACTACTGAACGTTGTATATGTTTATGACTGTATGCTCAAGGACCTCTTGAGGTTCCAGTGATTCAACATTTCGGAAAAGAAAAGATTTTTTTTTATTTTTTAAATTGACTGTTTCACGCCCACATTTACTGCTGACTCCTCACTCCTCTTGTTTCTTCGTAGCTCAAAGGCATTAACGGGCTATAAACAGACTTTACCGAGTGAGTCGCAGGCTACATTTTGGCCTTTTTTCGTTGCTCAAAAACTGACATCCGTGAGAGGGTTTTGAACCGGAGCTTCTTCAGATTAATACCATACCCGATATCTTATGATCCACTAAGCACAGTGAGAGATGAATACGTATCTTGACCGTAAGGGAGCCCCGAGGGACGATTGAGAGGAGATTCAAGTCTTCTTTGTTTGAAAGGGGAAGGACACGCAGCTGGCCGAGAGCTGCGTTTTACTGAGTTCTACTTTCACTGTGTTGTTTTATCTTCCTGCATTTAACTTGGGCTTGTTTTTTTCCAGCATAGCATTGTGTCTCTTATTTTATTTGTTTTTTTTTTATCCATTCATGTCCATATTATCTTTCTTCGGGGGTAAATGACCCCCCGAAAAAACTAAATTGCATTCAGGCGAGATTAATCGTAGCGTTCTGTTCCACTGCTCGAGGATGAGGGGGAACCAGGAGCACAGCATCGGCATCAGCATCGGCTCTGCTCTGCGTTAATACCTGTCATTAATTCCAAAGCATAATCTTGCACTTCTTTTCTTAAAAAGGTCAATTTAACCTCAGCGGAGATCCTTACACTAAACGCATTCCAGCTGGAATCCTCCCGATGTGCAATCATCACAATTTCTTCAGACATTTGAAGTCAAGCCGCATTCGCATCCTGCAGCCTGCTCCCTGCAGGACTCTGAGCCGTCCCAGGTGTCACTCTATGTCCCCGGTTAGGCCTCACCTAATGAAGCTCATTGCCCAGCGTCTGGAAATATGGCCATTGAGTGCTGCTAAGCAACAGGCGCTCGTGCTGTTCATCACCTCCACAGAGAAACTGACACCACTTGGCCCGGCGTGCCCTGCTGCCGACAGACTTGCAACAGGGATATGTAGTCAGAAGGTCAAACTGATGTCGCACGCTGGGGTTTCTTTGCGAGACAAAGACGTGGGATGTTCGTGCCAGCAGGTCTGTGAGGATGTTGACCCACAGCAGCCGGCATTAATATCCAGCTATGGTCGCGTCTCGGCTCCACGTTACAGCTCGTTCGGCCTCTCAGAACCGAAGCCAAACACAACACGGCAAACTGGATTGTTCAGTGCACTTCACATCGCTTTCCATGTCCTATTCATGCTGCAGGAGATAAGCATGTATAATGTGCAAGCAGCGATTTGAAACTAATTATAAATCATGATATAAATATATATAATAATTACTTTGCACGAAACGAACAGCTGCATGCATAATGTTGCAGCAATCACACGAGGGAGCCGCCACAAAGAGCACATGTTGCATATCGTGTTTCGTGATAACAACTCAGCCGCACATCACATCCCTTTCACTGATCCCGAATCAGACAATTGGAGCAACCAATGTCAACATGTGCTCAGAGCGATGCCAAGCAGAGTGAAGGTATAATGCTGTGACAATTATAGGCCTAATCCCGCTGCTTTATTTGTTTGTTTGTTTGTCTTTCCACCTATGTAATTCCACTGTCACTGCGCTATCACACTCTGTTTGCCTTCCACCCTCCGGGAGCGGCGCATTTACGAACAGAGACACTACTCGTGTATCAGAAAACGCCAGCAGACCACACACTGCGCGCGGGGCCGCCGACGCTGATTTCATGCTGCTGTTTCTGTGGCAATAACTCACCCGGGAGACCGCACATTCCCACTCTTCCTACAGATGGAATAAAGTGGTTGTGATAAGATCGTGTGGGAGTGCATTACAGTGCGGAGGTGCGGAGGGAAGATGATTGTCAGGGTCCAGCGAGGGAGAATTAACAGCAGGTTATGGTGATCATGGGCTCTCTTGCTGTATGCCCACTGACAAACGACATAACATCCCCTGGAGTTTAACTGGAGGTTCTTAAAGGGAGTATGTCAGAGAGGGAAATGAGATGAGTATGTGTGTGTGTGCATAGTAATTAGATGAAATGCAAATCCGTCTCGTGCCTGAGCTGCGAGGAGGAACACACAGCAGTTTAGCAGCTGCTTTCTGTGGCACGCTGACTCACAGCCCGGGGCGACCGGAGTGGCTCTGAATGCAACCAGCGGCCAAATGATGACGTCAATGTGAGTTGCATTGCAGTGTCCACTTGAATCCCATTGCTGGGATACAGCTCTTATAGGTGAAACGAAGATGATGGTGTTATTCTAGGTTGTCTCACTCTCAGCAAATTAAAAAATTAGAAGGATTTCAGGTTCACATCAAAGCTATTTGTTGCTTCTGAACTAAAGACAATGGACCAATTCAAGTTTTACTGGTAGCTGTAGTTTGTGTATGTTCACGATATCCATACTGCCAGAGGCTGTAGACGACCCAACGTCATAACGTCTGTTTCACAACAGCAGCGCAATGACTTCCTGGAGTCTCGTTGTGATCTTGATGTCTTTGTTGTTGGCAACCAGCAGACCAGGAACTGGTTGTTTCCCTCTGCGTCCAGCCATGATGCTAAGCTACGCTAATTACATCCTGGCTTCCGGCACATACGCCAACCCTGTCTCCGACTATATTACGATCGCATTCAACTAAACTCCACTCCAGATTATGTTATGAGGGAAACCTTTCATATCCAAGAATAATGGTGGCAGTTTCTAAACACCTGATTCACCTCGTACATTTAATCAAAGCTAAACAAATCAAAACTAAACAAAGATGCAACATGTTCAGGCAAAAAAAAATTATAAAGTTTCGCGAAATATTATGATTATTATTAGTTCATTTGTGATGTTATATAGTTAACGAACATGAATTTAAAAAAGTGAACGTGCCTTTTTGTTTCACATGGGACACGCAGAGTTTTGTCCTGGGTGAAAGTCGTGTGTTTGTTAGATCGATGCGTTCAGCCCGACCGTCTGAGGCGGACTCAAAGCGTGACCAACACGTTGTTTTGCACGGGAACATTATTTTTAGGAGACCAGACTGCGAAGACGCAGACTAATGTTAGTGGTATCAGCTGTTTAACGTCAGCAAAAGTAGAGCATTCCTAAAAAAAAATAAAAAGGCAGAATGACTTTCTACAGACTTTCTAACAGATGGGAACTGTAGTTTTGAGAAAATGTCATATAACAGGAGGAAAGTACGCATTTCCAACTATTTTCACCCGATCATAGTGATGGCCATGATGTCAGAATGAGGCTCACGCTGTAAAACTTAAGTTTTCCTTCAAAATGAAGTCGTAAAATGTTTAATGTAATGAAGGAAAATAATCCATTTAGCTTCTTTCTTCATATATTATTCAACATTTGAGACATGAATAAAAATCCTTCAACGTAATCATATTTCAATATTTGATACAGAGACCATCTTGCAATCTCATATCATAATTTTGCATGCATGCCATTAGATTTAATATCAATATTTAAAGGGTAAGCTACATTCATGAGTTTATATAATTAATAAGCAGACCCCATTGGCAGCGGGTGTCCTATATGTTATTTCTACCGTCACGAAAGGTCAAGAGAGTCATGCTCAACACGGTTTGTTGCACATCAAGGTTCAAGTCACGATAGATGACAGCAGGTCATTGATTCAGACTTTTCTGGAGCTAAATGATGGGCTCCATCAAATATTGCATCCACACTTTCATTCAGTGCTTGTGCATTGTACCGGGATGCTAAAAGGAGTGCTTGTTTCAGAGCGCAGGAGGAATTTCAACAAGGGCATAGATTTTGAAAGAGCAGCTTTAGCCGCCATGCTGGATATGCAACGGGACGCTAGGCCTGTTTCCTTTTGAATATGCCCCTCTTCATCCCTCTACCCTCTTCTCTCCAGCCACAGTCTACCTCCATTCTCTTCCCCATTGTTCAGCCAGCACGGCTCCTCTCCGACAGCTGACACCACCTCGCCCACCGACAACAAAGAGGCGCCGCGGTTCATCAAGCGGCCGCTCCCCAATCCCGCTCTCCACTCCACACACTGGCCCACTCGAGCCTCGATGAGCCCACCGCGCTCGTCCCCGGGCGCTGCTCCGTCCGTGCTGGAGTGGAACAGCCAGTCGCCCCCACTCGAATCCTCCGAGAAGCTCGGAGGATGAGAGGAAGCCTCTCGGCGCCCCGCGGGCCTTTCGACGCATCTGTGTGTACGGCGGAGGCCTCGCTCATTACACAGAGGAGGAGACACTCAACGCATGCTGGCTACAAGCCGCTGGCATTGTCGTGACGGGTGGAATCGGTGACACAGAGCGGAGAAGTAGTGCCAATAAGACGAGAGGAAAGCAAACCAGGAGCAAAACAGTCCAGCGAAGTATCCCACGGATGATTTATTCAGCCTGCTTCTTTCAGATTACCTTTGTTTTCTAGCCGTTGCTTCATCTCGCCCTGTGGACGCCGCGCGCTTCTTCTTCGGGGTAGTTGACGTTTCAAGGTCGACAGCTTTCTGAGATGACTGACAAGTGTTGAGCCAGGAATTAGGCCGAGAGGAGTACAGCTATATTTACACAGCACCTTCTGCCCAAAGGTGAGGAGTGAGATACAGCGGCTTTAAGGGTTCTGTCTCTAGGTAAGATGTGAGGCTTATCGCGGCTGCAACAGTTCTCACATGTTATTCCAGCTTAATGTAATGCCTGACTTATAGGAGAAGAAATATAGATTGTGTTATTCTTTATAGTTTTGTAGGATAATAATTGCATAGACCTACACATTGCACACTTAAACGTTGAAGAGGACTTGCTGCGTGAATCGATAAACGGTTAATTAGAAGGTAAGTAAACCCCAATGACTCTTATTTAAAGGTGATTATAGACTAAATATAATGTCCTTAATGTTACATTTCTGCCACTAGATCCCCTTAATTGCTACACTGTTCCTTTAAGAGCATACGACCCTACATTTCACTGTACATATTATGAGCATGTAATAAATAAAACCATTTTAAAGTGAATCTTACATCTTAAAAGTTAAAGTAACTGCACCTGAAGAGTCTGTAAAGATCCCTCATGGCATAGGAAAGCTGCAGCTATGGCGAATGTTGCAGGAAGTCAATCTGTAAAAACTGTGATGGATGCTTACAACTGTTTTATTATTCAGCTTTGTCTTCTCTTCCAAATTAGTTTGCTCCATTAAATCCATCAGACTTCTATTTTGCTCGACGGCTGCATTTCATTTGACAGGTAATTGTGTGTGGTTCAACGTGCTGCTGGCAAAGCAGAGTGATGCATCCTCTGGGAACCATGAAAGGCTGTACGGAAACTCAATGACAATCCATCTTCTAGTTGATGAGATATTTTAGTTCCAGCCAAGGAGAGAGATCGACTGACCAAACAAACCGGCCGTCACTAAGCCTGAACAGTCACAAGAAATGTTAAAACCAAAGCAGGAGAGGCCAAGAAATCCAGACTTTTAGTCTCCAGTGCAAACTCCAAAACCTTTGGATCCTATATTACCCACAATGCACCATGGCAGCATCTTCATACCATACAGATATACTACTATACAGATATATGAATACACTACTATACACACGGATGTACTCTTTTCATGTTCCTGTGTCATTTATAGTCCACATAACAGACAAAGGGAATGTAACAAAGGCATTAATCACATAGTGACCTCCGATGACATCGTCCAGGTGAGTAGTACTTCTTATGACAATGACACGTCGATGTGTAAACCTAAAAGAGCTTCAAGATGAGAATAACACGAGTTAAGTATTTTTTTGTATTTAAAACTCTCTTTCAGACTAATATCTCACGTCATTTCTTTTCTTTAGGATAAAGCAACGGGCACACACGCAGTGTGGTACAACGGGATCTTTTGTGCACAGTTTAAACAGACCAGCCGGCTCCAGAGCCCGGGGCCTCCCGCAGAGAGCATCAGCACCACAGGAACACATTCCCATCGATCTGTGTGGAGACCTCCATCAAGCGCCCGGCAGGACGCCTCAGCAAAGTGGAAAGAATCTACTGGCAACAAAGTGCAACTCGGGTGAGAAGCTGGAATCATTTTTCAATAAGAAGCAGTCAGACACTATTAACAACTTTGTTCCCAGAAGAAAGGCGAGCGCACATTCAGGCCGGCATCGGGAGGCGCTGCAGCAGCAGCAGGGTGTTGATTTACAGCACAGATTTGATCTCACAAATTGGGGACAGGGAAGTAAAATCTCAAGTGAACGAAACCACTAAACACTCCATTAATCATTGATGGATCCTGCGTCGTCCAGATAATGTAACACCGGCGTCCAGGGGATAACAACACAGAAATCTTTGTTTTATTCAATGTTCCTTCGTCACAAAAACGAAATCAAACCGCAAAAAAGTGCAAAAACAACATTAGAAATTATGGAGACAAATGCTGATCTCCATAAATAAGTGTTTTAAATAATACTGAAACACACTCACACAGTTGATATTCATCAACCACTCTGAAATGAACAGTATATTTCATATTAAGTGAAGAATGTTCTCACATAACTTACACATTACATCATTATTTAGGTGTCCAGCTTATCAAAGTGTGTTTTTTTCTGTAACATCTTTGATCGCCTGTCCTATTTCATATTTGCTTGTACTGAGCTTCACCCTTTCGTGTCACTTCTTGATGCAAAACAAGTACTTTAATCTCAGAGACAGATATCTCAAATCTATCTGTATTGCTTGTTTTTTGGGACATTTGGGTGAGCCAATGCTTAAAGAATAACCATAATGTGTATTTGCATAAATGCCTTGGAGCCAGACGTGTCTCCAAAATAGGACTGAAGCCGATGCTGCAGCCAGACTGGTTGCTGTTTGATTAAAGGACGGTGAACTGAATGTATTTTTTATTACTATTTATATGATGATTGGAGTGCTTCCTTTTTCTTTCTTTTTTTGCTTTGATGGCGGCTAAAGATTGCCAAAAACCACATTTAATCTGGAAAAAATAATTTGGGACATTTCGGACCCCTACTGCCCCTGTATTATGAAGATTTCCTCCATCATCATTTTTTTCTTCAGAGAAAGACATGATATAAACCAATAATCACAACCGATGGGAATCTCTAAAACGCGTATAATGAAGGAACAAATCTTCTGGATTTAAAATATGTTCAATCATTTTATAAACTGCAGCTCCAGCAAGAGCAGCCTTGAAATCCTGGTCGCTTGATATATTGGAGAGTTACATAATCCATAATAAGAAATGGGGAAACCTGGGTTATTACGGCTCATGTGTCATCAAGAAAATCAGCAGGCGGGTTTGTTGAACCTCCTCGTGGAGCCGGGAATGAGAGTACCGTCAACAGGTTCTCTCTGAGAATAAAAGCAACAGGGAAAACTTCACCCAAATGTAAAGTGACTGCTCTCCAATCAGTCCTCGTCAATACACAACATCCCTCGTGTTCCCACACACATGAACACACGCCCGTATCAAGATGACAGCGGCGCTATCATCCAGACGATGACAGCTGAGTGCCAGCAAAGTGCAGCTTTTAGCCGCCTGTGGCCCCGTGTGGAGCGGCAGACAGCACGCTGTTGTATGCAAATGAGCCCTTGAAAACATTTCAATCCCTCAAACCCGATATAGGGACCCAAAGATGTTTCTTATACATCTCCATCATAGACAAAATACTTTCCCGTGCTCTAACCCTAGAACACTAACGTTATAAACAGTAAAACCATCACTAACGTCGAGTATATGTAACCCAATATATTGTACCTGATCAAATATATTCATCAAAATATATTCAAATACAACAATAAAAGGAAAATTGAAGTACTCTTCTTTTATTTTACTCTATAGAACTTATCATAAAACAAAAAAACAGTTATCATGGAGGGACCCTGAAAAAAGGCTCAAAATTGGGTGAAAAATTGAATCGTCGATGAAAAATGATGAAAAGAATATGGATAATAGAGCTATGAACTTGTGATTCAGTCCACCAGCATGAAGCTACACAAGGATGCAAGCCGGTTAGATTTGTGCCCGACTTTATACCCGACCTGCTCTGACATCACGCACACGTGGTCAACGATAATCTCACGAGAGCGAGGTAGCCGCAGATTACAGCCAGGCACCCGCAGTAGCTATTCACCGGCTGCCTGGCACAGTGCATGATGGGAAACGTTGGCTGTCACCACATCAAAAAACTAATTGGCTCTTAGATCTGACAGCAAACACCACGTGTTGTAGAAAATGGTTATTTTATGTGTAGTTGCAATACTTAAGGCTCAATTGTTGACTATTAGTGTCAGATTTTATTTAAAAGCATATCTTGTGTGGTTATTATAGACATAAAAAGAACAAAGGATGCAGCTACACACACATTTCTACATAAATATGTACTCATAAACACATGAATAAAACAGAATGAGATCTGTAAACTACAAGTACAGATCGGCATTAACAGGAAGTGACTGGTTCTGTGACTTCCTGTGTAATATTTGAAGGCAGCTGAAAAATGTCCAACTTGACAGCAGCTCTTTCGGGCCTAATGAAAATGGCATAACCCCAATCGCACTGGTATAAATCACCCGACGTTAGTGTTCTAGGGTTAAGGAGAACGCACAACATGCTGTTTCTTTTTGTACAGTACGATCTAACATTATGAATCACTAACAGGCAGTCATTTATAGTTTACATACGAAAGCCATCACTCATAAAGAGCCTTAAATTCTATAATGGCTTCATTGAATGGGTTGATTCATGATACACTCTCTTTTAGTGGACTCGTCCCACCGGCACATAAACTGCATATAATGTGTGCGAGCGCTGTAAGTGGCACTTGCTGTGCAGCGTAATGGAAACTGTGACTGGCACAATAGGTCCAATGGCATCTGACTCATCCTCACAAAGCGCGTTCATTAGAAGGACGTGTGATGAATGTATCGGTGAGGTCGATGGCAGCCACTCGTTAAGCACTACGGCGTTGACGCATTTAACCGTACAATTATGTAAATAATCATGTTCTTTTCAAACTATTGCCTCGTGTGAAATTAGAATTACCTTCACAGTTGGAAACTTATCTTGAAGTTGCAATTACTTTGTGAGAACATTGCCAATGAAGTTCTATCTGTACAAAAAATAACTAATATTTGGCAAAAAAATACTTATTGTGGCTGCAAATAACCTGTTTTGCACTGAATATATTTTCAAGATAATAACAATAACGTTCAACCTGTGCAAAACAAAAGTGTTCAGATGTTTGAGCATCACGTTGTATCAGTGTTAGTGGCTGCAGTGAGCTGCTTTCCTCTACAAATAGTTTTTAAACGGGGTTGTAGATTTGATACGGCCGCTCTCAAGTCAAGCTCAATGTTGAGATGAGATCCATAATCAGGTTTCAGAGATGCAACAGCAGAAAAGACCTCACAGAGATCTCATGGAGGCGTTTAGCAAAACGAAAAAAGAATCATCGCGTTGTGCATGCGCAAGCATGACCTGTTAACAGCATAACGCAAACATTTCCAGGAAAGTACAGGCATTTTGCCATGTCTTTATGTTCTCCCTGTTCTCATGTTGAAGTGTCCTTGAGCAAAACAATGAAACCCCAGAGCTTCATAGCAGCACACTGCCCCTGAATTACTAAGTATGAGGAAAATGCAGAAAAAATAAAATTATAATGATATATATATATATTTTTTAAAACAGCATAACCTCCCGGCCACACATGTAATACCTCCGCGCCCCACTAGAGGGTCGCACCCCACAGTTCGAGAACCACTGCATTAAAAATTCACTAATTCATATTTTGATGTAAAAGTGCATGGATGAGATTAGTATTGGTAATCTGAAAGGAATCACTCATAGTGACAAATCCACTACCGTAAAAAGGTCACAAGCCACTACTACTTCAGTGGTTGTCTTCACTAGCTCCCTGCTGTAGCCAGCTAGCGCTGCTGCTAGCTCCCCGCTGCTTGAGTCTGGCCGGGGCCGGTCCCGCGACCTTCGGTGGTTGTCGGTGAACAAGCGGGGATCTAGCAGGGAGCTAGCAGAAGCAGTAGCAAGCTACAGCAGGGAGCTAGCAGGGAGCTAGCAGAAGCAGTAGCAAGCTACAGCGGGGAGCTAGCAGGGAGCTAGCAGAAGCAGTAGCAAGCTACAGCAGGGAGCTAGCAGGGAGCTAGCAGAAGCAGTAGCAAGCTACAGCAGGGAGCTAGCAGGGAGCTAGCAGAAGCAGTAGCAAGCTACAGCAGGGAGCTAGCAGGGAGCTAGCAGAAGCAGTAGCAAGCTACAGCAGGGAGCTAGCAGGGAGCTAGCAGAAGCAGTAGCAAGCTACAGCAGGGAGCTAGCAGGGAGCTAGCAGAAGCAGTAGCAAGCTACAGTTGGGAGCTAGTGGAAACAACTGAAGGTAGTTGCCGCTTTTAACCCAACTTTTACGGTAATCAACTCTGCTATGCTGTTTTTGGCTTTTTAGCCTGCTTTTTTTTTTTTTTTTTTCCAGCAGACAAACTTTCCGCCAGACTGTTTCCAGCAGTGAAAAGGTGAAAAACAGACTTTATGCTACAGTTAGCTTGCAACCAGCTGGGGAAGAAAGTGGAGCTTGTAGAAAGCTAAACTGACAAATATTGTACTGAAGTGTTGGTGGAAACCAAAAGAGCTAAAACTGGGACAGCAGATGAAAATGAGCCTCACTGGCTCACTTACAGTTTGACTGTTGATTGGTGTGCATCGTCCCTGCAAAATAAACAAATGAAATAAATAAAATGAGGATGTTTTTTTTTAACTTGGATTTGTGAGTTTGCCAGAAATACTTTATCCGATTGAATGTGAATGTGGCTCAGCATGTCAGATATGTTTTCAGCCTGTCCTGCTGAAGACAATTCATTATTGCAGCTTTTTTAATGCAGATGTAATTTACTCAGATTATATTTGTGTAGCTTTCTGTTCAGGCTGTTACTGTTCAGGTAAACTCTGCTCTGCTAATTTGTTACATCAGAATTTTTCCAGGAAGCTAGGCACATATTGTATCTGACTTTAATTCGTTATTATGAATTATTATAACTATTATATTGATTTATTATAGGTCATATCTTTTCCTGAACACAGACATGGAGGTACTAACCACAAAAGTCTGTACAATATGCAAATAATTTCAAATCTCAGAACACAAATAGAAAAAATGACCCCCAAAAAAATATCACATGAAAAAGCAATTATGTTTTTGTCTGCTACTTAATGCGATCTTAAATTGCTCCTCGCCTTCATTAGTCTAAGTTTCAAGAAGTGTTTCAGTAAAGCTTTGGACACAACTTCTTGTTTCAGAGGTTTTCTTTCTTTAGCAAGTTAAAAATGAAACTTCTAGCAGTAAAACAAGACTTCTGGTACAATGTTTGTTATTATTCTTAGCATCACCGGCCTCAGCCACACATGTTGATGTTTCCACACATTTGGCAGAGATGGCTTTCACCTTTTAAGCTGTCTTCAGTCTCCCGGCAACACGAGGGCCTGGACCCTGTGAGAAAGGGCCGTGTTCATACGCACCGCTGCGTGCCGCGGTCGCCCTGCTCCCTCCAAGCCGAGTTCGGGGGGGAGAACTCCTTTGCGCTCGCCACATGCTGTCATGACTAAGTGTCGCATCGGGTGCAATTAGATCACAGGTATAAATATAGTCAACTTGCAGGGTCAATCTGGATGGAGAGGAGGGGGGGGGGGGGCTTACAGCCTCATCACGGCGACAGAGATCGGCCTCTCAAGAAAGCGGCTCTGACATGTGCTCACAGGAGCACAGCTGGGCTCCAGTTTCAGATCTCCAGACTTTTTCTTTTTCTTTTTTTGGAGCAGTTTATGGAGGCATGAGGAGAATGATGTGGAGCATCTAACAACGGATTAACTGCAGTTGCCCTAAAACTGAACATTTCACGTTGTTTATCCTCTAAGTGCAGTCAGACAGACCTCCAGCTGTATATATATATATATATATATATATATATATATATATATATATATATATATATATATATAGTGTCCTCCATGAGTACGTGTGTAGGCTCAGATCCTCAGATTAAAACACGTGCTTGAGATTCTGTCTGTCATACTTCAGCCACTACTTTTATTGTAACTACTACTACTACTACTACTACTACTACTACTACTACTACTCCTGCTGCCGCTGTTCCTTCTACTGTCCCATTGTAACGGCGCCGGGATCATACTGAATGTGCCTCCGACAGTAAAAACAGGCCGTGTGAGCTGTGTGATTCAGGAAGAGGAGAAAGTGAGTCCCACTTGTCTCTTCATGGCTGTACATGAGGATTTATGAGTTTCAATCTCCTATGAAATGACTCAACAAAATGTTGCAATATAAGATGATCTGAAATGTGATTTACTTGTTTTACTTTGTGTAAAGATTGGACTATTTAGTAATAGTAATAATAATAATGATTTGTGTTATATTGAGGATTCGACCTGTAGGTCTAAAATATGAACATGAAAACTATTTACATTGGTTTCTTTTACTTTTTCACTTTGTGTCATTTGAAAATCTAAATTTATGGTAGTGACTTTCTACTACTAGTAGTACTACTCTAATTATTACAACAGCTGCTGCTACGACAACTGCTAATACTGCTACTAGTACTTCTACTGCAACTACTACAACCATTACTACTACTATTGCTACTTCTGCTCCTTCTGGTACTACTTCTGCCACAGCTGATACTACTACTACTACTATTAATACTACTACCACTACTACTACTACTACTACTACTACTACTACTACTACTACTACTACCACTACTACCACCACTACTACTACCACTACTACTGCTGCTATTTAAATACTGTTACTACTACTATTAATTCTACTACTGTTATTATACTGCTGCTGATACAGCTACCAGTACTACTACTACTACCACCACCACTACTACTACTACTGCTATTTAAATACTGTTACTACTACTGTTAATTCTACTACTTTTATTATACTGCTGCTGATACAGCTACCATTACTACTACTACTACTACTACTACTACTACTACTACTACTACTACTACTACTACTGATTGTACTGTTAAAACTGCTGTAACAGCTACTACTTGACTACTGATACTGCTTCTAGTAATGCTTCTGGCAGAGCTGATACTAGTACTACTAGCCTATTACTGATACTGCTGCTACTTAAGTACTGCTACTACTACTGCTATTTGTACTGCTGCTGATACAGCTACTACTGATTGTACTGTTAGAACTGATGTAATTGCCACACTACTACTACTACTACTACTACTACTACTACTACTACTACTACTACTACTACTACTACTACTACTACTATTATGGTTACAAAAAACATAACTTGCAATTACTTTCCAAAATTATGCAGCTCATGAGGCTTTAGTTGAATAAACAACAACATCGCGGAAGATTTTGCAAAATTAAGCCTTTAAATCCATTTTAAAATTCAATTTGAGAGATTTTCATATGATTTTATTGCAAATTCTCTCACAATATATTATTTACTCTCCTTTAAAACGCTGTTCTGACGTTCTGGAGGTTTTGTGTAGTTGGAGTAGTTTTTGTTGGAAAGAAACTGCTCTGGTTTGTAGAGCAGACGATGACCGTGCGGCTCTCTGTGGTGCGTCGTATCGTTGCACGTCTCCTGAGGGATTCACTCTTCTGTAAACGTGCACATCCGGCAGTGAGCCACCACATATTTTTACTGTCCCACGTGACGAGACTGAATTTAATTAGTTTCCACAAACGGCTCGTTGTTGACTCAGGCCAAATTGTTTCCCTTATCTTCGCAGCAGAGTTTCATTTTGCACGAAGTTCATTTCAATTCTTTCACTTTTAGCAGCCAAAATAATGATTGGGAATAATCTATTGACGGGGCAGTGCGGATGAATGAGTCTCGTTCCATTATTTCCAAGAGGAAAATGTCCCTCAAAGGCATTAACAGGTGAGAGCACAAGGCGATGAATGTGAATCTCACGCTGTCAGACGAACAGTATGTTGGAGTACAATCTTCCAATCATCCAGCGAGCTCGTCAAATCAAAACTCCTCCGTCTCGAGACGCGGACGGCCGGGTCAAACACGACCTGCGAGTCACTTTTAGCTACATGGATTGAACCCGCGAGATGAAATGACTGTGCCTGAGGAGGTCTGGATGGACAGAAGAGGAAATCAAACTGACATCAAGACACTTTCCTGTGATTGACTTAACTTCATGGTCTGAGGCATCAGGAAAATCTGTCCCAGAAATCACTTTCAGTACTGAACACATCGTACCAGTAAGAATACGGCCAGAGGACTGTGTGCAGGTTCATCTGATGATGGAGGCTTTGACCATTTTGTTAAATTAAACTAACTTCCTTGAGTTCTAGAAAAAGAGTTCCCTGTGGTTTTGTCAGTAAAATACATTCAAACACACTGCTGGCCTTTGCAGTGGGGACCGTTGTATACAATACAGCTACACAAATATGGGTGAAGGATTATATTCTGTACTTTTGTTATCGTCAACAAATCCTGTGAAAAGACCAAAACCAGCATCCCTTCTTCCCCATCCCGTCTTAAAGAAGTAAGTCTTTTAAAAGCATCTCATGGATGTTCACCTGTATTTTCAAAACAGATGAAATGCTTCCCTAAACCAGCTGGGGTCTGTAGTTTTTAGAGAATGTCACTCAAACGTGGGGATAATGTGCATTACATTATGTGCATTATTATTATATTGTCTGGAGACTTTATTCTGTGGGTTGAGACACAATCGGTGCAGTTAGTGTTTACAGCAGCAGATGAGTAAACCTATTGACTTATTATAAACTACTACTTTATTATTTATTGTATTATGGACTAGTGTAATGGTGCAGATCTCAGATATTCAATAGTTTTTGAGATGGAAAAATCAAATGACTCTTAAGTGCACACATACCTGGCAAACAAAGGTGATTGTCTGGCAGAGGAATACAGATATTCCCGTATTTGTATTTGGTTTAAAAGGATCATTTCATTGTTGGTTTATGGTCTTTTCATGGAGCTCGGTGCCAATAAAAGAAAGTATATAACATCACCAGACTCTTCCTTGGAGATGAAATAGGATTACATGAGATTCTCTTGATCCTCACCGGAGGACATTTTGTCAATAACAATAGTAACAGTGTTTCCTGCAGCAGCAGCAGCTCCGTCCACGGGGACCCGGCTTGAAAACCGAAGGATCGCCCCGAGCAAGAAACCGAAGCCTGGATCCGCTCCAAGGGTGCCGCACTATGGCTGACCCTGCATCACGACCCCTCTGCAGTGCATGCATGTGCTGTGTGTGTGTATCGGTATCTAGGAGGGAAATGCAAAGAATACATTTACATTGAACTGTGTGAGTTACCATCACTCACAGATGAGGAATGCTCTTTTTCCCCATTCTGATCTGTACAATATTGCGTCACACGTGTGCAGGATGGCACTTAAAATAACCAACGGAGGTTCAATGGGACGAACGTGTTCCACTGTTGTTTTTCATGGTTAACAAGTCTGCAAACGTGTCAAACAAACACCCCCAGAAGCTCGTTTGTTTTCGCACAAACTCATTCATCTAGGCGGCAAATTTAGAAAAATGATAACACTACGGCCGTATGATCTCGACACAGTTCCACTGGAAGTTTATAAACAATAGTCCCTCACATTCCTGCTCAAAACATTGTATTTTAGATTTTGCAATCAGCGATTCTTTGTTGCATCACTGTAGTAAAAACTGTCCGGTCCACCTTTAATCTAAACAACTTCATCCACACAATTGCAGTTTCCTTCTAACTCAAGCACATGCACGGGCGGGGGGGGGGGGGGGGGGGGGTCTGTGGCTCAGTGTTAGCGTCCCAGTCTTTCACTCAGAGGGTCGGTGGTTCGAGCTTCTGCTAATCCATGTCGTTGCGTCCTTGAGCAAGACACTTAACCCCGCACTGCCCCGTTGCACAAATGTTTGTTGCTCTGGATAAAAGCGTCAGCTGGATGAAATGTAATGGGCATCAGGTTCATTCCTGTCTGACTGTCCCCTGAACCGGTCTTACTCCTGTTCAGAGCCTGGTGGTGCACATAAAGTTTCCCCACAGAGGACACACAGTCCCCTGCAGTGAATGTGACCACTTCACAGAACATGAATATTACAATGGCTCGTGGCTGCAGCCTGGAAACACCAGCGGGTCCACCTTCACTGCTCTGTGCGGTCGTCCCCTCTTAAGTGTTGCCTGGCAAACCGGAGGACAGTCCCGCTGCATCACTTTCCCCTCATCTCGACTAACACCGTCTGACTTTAAGAACGGAGACCTCTCCGTGACCTCTGAGGGGGAGTCACCTAATCTCAGCTCATCTCATGGAAAGGTCGAGTGCCAACTTGTTGTTGTTTTTTGGGTATATAGTGTACGTGTGAATTAGTTCAATTCACTTCAGCTCCATTTGCTAAAGCTTCATAATGCTTGACACAGAGCTTCGTATCAGGTGATAACATGTTAGAAAGAATGTGGCTCGCTTTGTGAAACGTCAACAAAGATAAACTCAGTGCACCCCTCTGCTTGAAATACATCTGAATGACGCAAATGCATCATCACGTCTACTGATGGAATACACGTCTCCTTTCAGGGGATCACACAAAATGAATGTGTTTATGAAACCTGGACTGACTCAGACTCAGAGTTTGTAGTCCTCATGGCTCTAATACTTCTTCATCTGTTATCTTTTTCATTTTCATTTACTTGGAGTAAAGCTGTTTGATCTCGCGAGTGTGCAACGAGGTGAACAAACAACAACAACAACAACAACAACCTCAACGACCCTTAAAAGCAGATCCAACCAAAGATGGACACGTTTAAATGTGACACAAGTGAACCAGGAGCAGTAGAAGTGACTTCGGGTCTGACTTGCTGAACTCTCTCAACTCATCCCGCCTCAAGCCGAACTGAGAGGAGCTGTCCGTTTCAGCACCACCACCACCACCACCACCACCACCACCACCACCACATCATCACCACCACCACCACCACCACCACCACCACCACATCACCACCACCACACCTCCACCACCGCCTGCTGCTGCTGCTCGTGCGGGCGCTCAGGACTCAGCTCCGCTCTCAGAGCCGCGTCATCCTCCGCGCGCAGCTCCACGCGCCCCTCTCTCATCTCCCCTCTCTTATCTCCCCCCCCCCCCCCCCCCCCCTCCTCTCCCGCCCCCTCCCTTCTCTCCGCGAGCTTTCGGGGGAGTAAATCCCGGCGTGTCTAACACCCCTCAACTCGTTTTTCCCTGTCAGACTTTGAGCCGCATCTCACCGTCAAAAGTTGAATCATAAGCAACGGATCCGTGATATGCGCGCGCGTTAACGCTCCCCTGAGAGCGCTACGTCATCCTCAAGAGGTGATTTGTTGAAGAAGAAAAAAGAAGCATCAATCCTAAATAGCGTGTATATGTTTGGCCGCCGTGACACGCAGCTCCATCCTCGCGGCGGCTGCAACTCCCGAGTGACTTTTGCAACATGTTGCTTTAAAAACTTTATCTTAAAGACTCGTTGCAGCAATGGAAATGTGTTGCGAGCAGACCGGGTTGCTCTCAACATGAAACATAACAGCAATATCTGTGCGCGTGTTATTGCCTTGGGGATGTATTTGTCCTCATAATAAACCACGTCCTGTTGCGCCACAGTGATCACATACGCGGCACCTGGAATGATGATGATGATGTTGATGATGATGATGATGGGGGGTGGCTCGGTTATACTGGTTTCAGAGACTGGGATGCGCCACATGAACCCCAAACTTACCTATGGTGGTTATAACCGTGATGGCAAAGTAAAAGGACCCTGCGAATTTCCACTGCACCCCGGCTCTATGGGGCTCTGCCTCCATGATGATGGACTCCAGTTTGCGGTAATCAGCCTCGCTGATGTTATATTTCCCCTGGAGACGCTTCTCCTCGGCTTCCAGCTGCTCCTTCTCCCGCATCTCGAAGTCGGACTCCAGGGCGTCAAAGACGGCGGCCCCGACGAGCAGGTACGTGAACGTGCAGATGATCAGGGACAAGGTCCGCACGTTTTGCCGCTTCATGGCCAACAGGAACCGGCGACCGAGGGGCTCATGTCCCCTCGGATTCCCCGGGAAGGCGCAGCAAGCGTGGGGGAAGCCGTGCGGACAGTGCCTGGAGGCGGAGGCGCAGAAAGGTGCGCTCCGGGGACGGTGAACGCAGTGGTGGGCGCCGGAGTCGTGGCAGCAGCACTGGTGGTGGTGGTGGTGGTGGTGGTGGCGATGGTGGTGGTGGAAATCCCCCACCGTGTAGTGATCCCGGTGACAGACTCCCAGATCCTGCTCCTGGTTCGCGGAGAGACACAAGAGACTGCTCGATCGCCTGGACCAGGAGCCCTGCAGCCGAAAGACCCTGCGCAAGACCTGCCCAAACCAAGTCCACCCGGTGCGCAGTGCCATCAACAAGCTGCGTCCAATATCGCCTGTTGGTTCTCTCTCTTTTTTTTCTCCCCTCCTCAAGTGAATTATACAGATGTGAATAAATTCGTCCAATCACATGGATGTGTCGCTGGCGGATCCTCGTTGCACTCACTTTGAGTCTTCGCAGTGATTTTGAAATGTTCTATAACAAGACATATTTCCTCATGTCTCTCCAAGTTTCAGCTACACACCAACCTGTTCATTGTAACCTCATCAGCACGGAGGCTATTTTTAGCAGCCATTCCCCACATACCAGAAAGAAGAAGAAAACAATCCAGTTGCTGTGAAAATCCTGAAATCTTCCTCGCAAAACAGCGGACATCCTCATCAGAAATGTGCTGAGTCGTCCGATTCGACGGCAGGGTCACGGAGCATCTCAGGGGGCATGAAGTTGGGGAATGTTTTCTCTCACAATGTGCAGATGGATCATGTTCACGGACGTGTCTCCCGCTCCAGCTGCTTTATTCCTCATCACTTGTTAGAGGAATAAAACAAAGCACATAACAATATTCCAAGCACGCAACAAATCATCGTCGACAACAGGTTCCATGGCGCACACACACACACACACACAAAGAGTTTCCCCCAAATGGATGTCTCTCTCTCTCTCTCTTTCTTTTAGGAGGTGTAGAAAAGCACAGAAAGACTTCAGAGCTGGAATAAAAGGCTCCAGTGCGCTCCGTGTCCGGAGTAGCACACATGCTCCGTTGCGCACATCCACGCGTCCTCTCCCGTGCACCGCCCGCCGAGCAGTTCAAACGGATTTAGAAAAGAAATACAACAAAAAAAATAAAAGAAGAAGAAGCGTGTTTCCCTCCGTGGTGCGGGGGCCCTCCGAGCGAAGCGTGCGTGTCACGAACTGCTCGTATTTTGAAGGCTCCACATTTTATGTCTCCACGCACTCCAGACTCTAATCGGTGGGCGTTGCTCCGCCTGTCCTGCGCTCCTCTCCCTGTCCAAGTGTCACGATTCATCCAAATTCTGGCCCGAGTATCTGCTTACTCTTGGAAACTGTCTCTTCGAGGGGGGAAAAATATATATGCTGGAGCACAAATGACTGCTTCCCCTACACACACACACGCACACACACACACACACACACACACACACCCTCACACCCTCTTGTCTCCACGCCGCGCGACCTCCCACATTGACCACTCCTACTCGTTATGTGGACCGCGCCGGGTTTACTCAGGTGGTCGCGTTAGTCCCTCTCACCGGAGCTCGCGGTCGGGCTCAGCTCGCGCTGTCCATGGTGCTGAAGTCTGGCGGACTGACGCACAGCTGCGCTCAAAGGGATCCACGGTATTGCGCACATAAACTCCGACGAAGCACGCACTATAGGGAGGAATATACAGAGTTCTTCACTAAGCACACAGTTTAGGACCCCCAAGGGGTCCAGGTCCACGACGTGGCATCCTCGTGGTGGTTTGATTCAGTGAACTCTAACTGGAGCAATAAAGGCCTCGTGGTAACGCACGTTGTGATCTAATCTTGAGGCCTCTTAGAACAACATCCTATTTTTAGACCCTTTCCCCGGAAATGTCACACCAAACTAAAAGGTGTGTCTCTGGTCTCTGCAACCACCAGTGGCGGCTGGTGGATTTTCTTTTATAGAGCCAGTCAATCAATTTCAGCAAACATCCCCATGATTCAATGCAAAAAGAGGTATTACGCGTAACTTTGCAGATAAATATTTAACATTTATTCCAACACTTATTAATACAATTATATATATATATATATATATATATATATATATATATATATATATATATATATATATATATATATATATATATATATATATATATATATATATAAAGAGGCAGTTCGTGCCCACCAGGGCTGTTTGCATAGTGTTGGTGTTGTAATAAAAGGGACACATGAGGTTTAGTTTCTGGTTAAGAGGAAATGAAGATGACACACAGAAAGAAATAAAAAGGTTTCAGGTCCGCTTGCAAAAAAAAAAGCCTTTCAGGATGATTATTAGTTTGAAATGAATCAGCTGTAAAGTCCAACTCTAACAAACTGTAACACAACAAGTGAACATTCAACATGTGAACACAACTCTGTGAGATTTTAATTCCATGTAAACCATATATCAACACTTGTATGTTACTTATGGTGTTCAATACATTCAAATACAGCAGTTTTGAGCTGGTTTTTAAAACAAGCTTTGATTTACAGTTTTATATAACGATCGCTAAAAGGAAAAGCACCAGATTCCTCTGTGAAGGCTTTCATTTGTGTCACGTTTCACTGTAACTACAGACATGCTGCTGGAATGAGTTTGTGTAAGTTTTAATTGCAGTAGCAGCCAACGGCAGAAAGAAAGCTCCCAGCATGCATTGGAGCAGAGGAGTGATGAAGGAGGCTTATTTCACGTGTGTTCCTGTGATTAACAGAAATGTTCTGCGTTCCCACAATTCAATTATTGTTGCACAGTCAGTGGTTAAGATACGATGTTGTTCGACTGTGAGTGATGTGAATTCATGTTGGAGACGGAGGGGTTGACTGAATATTATTTCCAAGACTTAATAATTGGGATAATTGAGCATTAATAATTAGTGATCTGAAATTACCAGAGCACTGGAAGTGTGATTATTAACATGACGCAGAAAAAGTCCTGAAATCAGAAAAGAAGCTATCCTTGAAATGATCCATGGATGAAAAGCAAGAGTGCTCTCCTACTTTCTTTCTTTCTCTCTTTCTCTCTCTCTTTCTCTCTTTCTCTCTTTCTTTCTCTCTTTCTTTCTCTCTTTCTTTCTCTCTCTTTCTTTCTTTCATTCGTTCTTTCTTTCTTTCTTTCTCTTCAAAGTCGACCTGTACATACGTCCTCTTGACTGAGAGAGAGTGAATACTTCATGCACCTCAACTAAAAATTCATACTCTGGTCTCATTATTGATATTTTCAAACCTGAATTTGACTCATTGCAGAAGTTTTAGGAGGAAGCGTCAGTGAAGCACCTGAAGACGAGTCCACAAGACGTGGTGACGTCCAGACTAGAGACAGAAGCACATTGTTATGGGGAACTGTGGGAAAACAGCCAAAGTTCCTCGACTCAGATAAAGTACCAATGAATACTTAAACTCACGCTACGTTCCAGACTCCACGGCCCTCGACCCTTCTGACCGGATGCAAATGCTCTGCTACCTTCCTCACTTCCACTGGGAGACAATTAAAGAATAAATCCATAAAATCATATCCTGGACTGGGTCCAAACCTCAAGCACAGCTACTTTTTTTCAAATGCATTTTCTATTATATTTATTTAGTTCATGTTGGAAATCATTTCCTGGGACCGATGCTCGTCCAGGCCGATATTGATGAAGAGGATTGTTGACGTCTCGTGAGAATGAAGAAGATGAAGTGTAAAGAAGTTGTTATAGTTGAGTTATTAAAGTGAGGTCTGGTCTCCTTATGATATCTGCTTTTTTTTTTAGTTTTTCACAACCACAATGTGTGTGGACGGAAACGAAACCTTCCAGAGTGAACGAAGTGATCAGAAAAGCAAATTAAAAAGCTTTTATCAACATGTGATTCATAATGTAGGGTGTTGTGTTGTTTGTGTTCTCATACACACTGATGGCACGTCCGCTTCGGTAAGCTTTCAAAGGTTCGCCTCAAAGGGACTTAAGGGATCCCTCCTCCTCCCCCTCCTCCTCTTCCTCCTCTTTCTCCTCCTCCTCCTCAGTTTAATTCAGAGGCTTCAAATGAAACCCTGCAAATTGTCCGTATTCTCCATGAAAACACGCAACGCAGCGACACACAGGAACTCGCGGCCTCAGCGAGGAGCGAGTTGAGTGCTCGCAGAAGCCGAGACGTTTCCATTATGCAGCAATTTAGGAGTCGAAACGGCTCCACCAATCAACATGGTCTGGATGCGAACTCGCTCTATATTTAGCTCCCCCCCTTTCCTCACATCTCAAGCGCCCGCTCAGCCCACCTGCAGAACTCCTCATGCATTTCTGGAGAAGCTCGGAGAGAGAAAAGTTTAATAATGGCAACAACTGCTTTAGATTAGTCTCCATGGTAATGACACCCAACCTACAGCACGGCGGCGGTGCTCGTCAGGCGGGCAGAGACAGGCTCTCTGGCAGGTAGGAGGACTCCACGTGTGACACTAAACCACAGCAGGAAACAGCAGGCGGGGAATTGTACATCATCCACGCGTCGATCGGCTGAATCGACACGCGCAGAAATCAACGATCCTCTCGTGGTTTTGAAAGAGCAGCGAGATGAGCGGAGGAGCCGCACGCAGGTCGTTTCGTCAGCGCTCCTGATTTCGGACTCGTCAGCTCGTAATGTTGCAAAGGGCTGCAGGAAAGGGTCCTAAAATCCAGGGAGGCGAGTTAGCATTTGTGCACTTCCGGTTCCCGCGTCTTACAATCGATCGGTTCATGGTTCAAATGTTGGAATTGAGGTAATTGGGGAACTAAAGCTGGATTTTACGATATAAAAGATGTCAGTAAACACGCCTCTCGTGACTTTCGAGGCTCGTTCTTGTCCTAAAAAGAGACGGGCGCTAACGAGTGGCTAACGGAGACGTCGTCCGAGTTCTCACCCCCTCGTGTAGTTCGCTGGCGGCCTCCCGCTCATGAACGTGAGATTATCTTGCTGAACAGAACGTGGAGGCATCATGAACGTGACTTTAAAGGCAGGATGTGCAGCGTGTGGAGCTTTGGGAGCGAGCTTTGTCTTGACTTGACTTTTCGTGATGTTTGAGTTTTTTCGGAGCTGCGTCAGCCATGTTTTGTAGCTTCCTCTTGGACGCGTGCTAACGATGCGGCCGGCCGCTATTCTTTTATTTTTTAATCGGGATTGAGGCCCAGAAACATGTGAAACACAGCAGGATTAAAAGAAGAGAGAAATTACAGAGACACAGACTCTTCTAGTGGGTCATAAGTGACGACAGGGATTATCTTTGCATGAGACTAAACATTATACTCAGTGTGCTTTTAACAAACATGTACTTAAACGACAATCTTCAAGATTATTACTTTAACATACAATCTATATTTTTTTGTGATTCCTTAGACGACGATCAGCGTCTTTATTAGAAATTATTCAACATAACTGAAGCTTTACATCATATTAACATGCTTTCCCACGGTGCCTTTTCTAGCATTTGGGCCTTATTTTACTTTTTTTTTTACCTTAAGTTTATAGTAATTATGTGTGTTAGGAGGACTCAGATGAATAAGCGTTTCATGGCACAGAGTAACTGTTATCTGTGCATATGACAATACAAATATCTTTAATCTTAGACATACAGTGATGTTGTAATTAGATAATGAAGAAAAACAATCACTTTAAAAGAAAGGATTGATTTTGTATGTTTGCTAAAGACAGAGAGGCAGAACACTGCTCGAGATGCCACTGAAAGCACAAGAACAACCTAATAAATGGGATTGTATTAAGATACATTTCATTAATATTGTTTTCATTTCGCGGGGACTTCAACGGAAATCCCTGCACACTGCAAGCTGCACGTTACGTTTTGAAAGTTCAGCTTGGGTTCATTTCACATCCAGCCGCTCTTGTGCGGCTGCAGACGGCGCAGTGATGAAGTCACAGCGTCACCGTGGATCAGGAAACACGCAGCGGACGAGCGTTGCTGTGCGTCTCCCTGCAGGTAACACACGCGTGACAGCGAGAGAGCAGTGCAGGTGTCAAACCACCCGGCTTTATTTGGCACACACCCTAACCCCCCCCCCCCCCCTCCCCCTCCTCCATCCCAACAACCCCTACATCTCTCCACTCCCCAGGTCATTTCCATCAAGGTTGCAGATATGTATGAATGGACCCACCACTCGGTCACAAAAGGAGATTTATTTGCGTGAATGTGTTCGTGCAGAGTGACACGCGGGCCTGTGGGGGTGGCTCCATGATGGAAGGCTCTTGTTTGCTCTCACACAACTCATTTTCCTCGCTGTGGTGCCCTCACGTCAGGTGGGGGAGGAAACGCATCAGCGCAGATTGATGGCCGATTGTTAGGGCGATTGCGATCAGAATTACAGGTGTGCTGCGAGGCGACGGAGGCTGTTGGTGGCTCATAATACGATGGCGACGTCCTGATAAGAAACCTCATTTAAACCCGAGACAAGACGTTCAGACTCGGGTCAGTTTACGGAGAGCTGCGACACACACACACACACACACACACACACACACCGATGCTCTCCATGCAACACTATTTGTATTACTCATGAACGTCTGACACAAAGATTTTAAAGCTGCTCTTGAAGTATTCTGAGGTGGTAGAAGAAGTACTGGAAGGTTCAGTGTCTCACATTACAAATGAGCCTTGAAGGGGAACTTCACTGGTCCTCTGAGGCCCTGGAGGGAGGGAGCTGTTGTCAGAAATTACAGTAAACCCTGATGATGTCATCTGCGTTATCTGTGTTTGGAGGCAACACAATGTATGAATGTCAGAATGAAGTGTGGAACAAAAGAAGCATTAATGTATACTGGATACTAAAGTCACAGCCAGACTGAACACAGGCTGTTGAATACATGAGTGTGAATATGATTTGAGAGGCGTTTGTATGTTTTTTGGACAAAAAGCTAAAAAAAAAGGATTAAAACGAATTTTTGGTTTTCAAAAGGATTATTGGAAAAACAATATTTGAGGGTTACAAGTGTAAATGACATGCTGCATAGGTTAATTGGACTCTAAATTGCCCGTAGGTGTGAATGTGAGCGTGAATGGTCGTCTGTCTCTATGTCTGCCCTGTGATGAACTGGCATTATACTCAGTGTGTCCAGGGTGTACGCTGCCTTCGCCCCTTGACAGCTGGGATCGGCTCCAGCGCCCCTAATGAGGATAAGCGGTTGATAATGGATGGAAGTGTAAATGTAATGTACGTACATGGAGGCTGCCCATCGCTGGCACGACCCGCAGTGGGAATGACGTCACACAAAAAAGCACCCATGCATTCACATTTACGAAGCAGAGAAGGTCAAAGGGAAAAGACTCTATCCAGGAAACCCAGATCTAATCATGAGACCTGTAGGGACCAGCATCTCAGCCGGGTCTCGCTCCCACGGCCTCAGCCTGCTGGCTCTCGGCGTCTTGACACCACGCAAAAGAGACCCGCAAAACTCACTCACAGTACAGGCCGACTTTTCTTTTTCTTCATCTCCAACCCAAACTAAGTTTCTTCCCAAAACCGTCTTCTGTCCCACCTATTTTGTCTCCAATATTGATGCCGTCTCATAATCCGCGAGACAACTAATTACTCAAACCATCAAGTAATGTAACGCGTGAAAGGAGCTTGAGGGAAATACTCGAGTACTGGCAATCAGTCGATGATTCAAGAAGCAAATGAAACGCTAACAAAGAGCCGTCTGTAGATGGTTCAGCTCCATTTCTTACACTTCCAGCTTGTCTGTGCCAGACCTCTAGAGTGTACCTATGTGTGTGTAGAAGTGGTGTGTGTACAGGTGAATCTGAGCTTCGATAAGTGAAACAAAGACACTTGTAATTGCTGCTCTGCTTTGTAATTTAGGCTTATGAAATCAAGTCATCTTTACCGGAGAAGGCCGTCATGAGGGTCACTGAACGATGTGCAGAAGATGTGAAGTGAGTTCATGCAGACTGAACCGTGTGCCGACACACACTCACATCGACGAGACAATCCCGCTCCATCGTTGCACTCCGCTGCCTTCAATTTCTAACTTTTGAAAGCCAGCAAACTCACTTTCACACAGCTATTCTTAATCAAATCCAATAAATGAACAAATGAATAAGCGTGGAGGGAACGACTTTGGCATTTGTTTGCGTTGTTTGGTGACCTGTGTGGATTCACAGATGTATTATTCACACATGTGAACTCACAACGAGCGGGAACGCTGTGTTTTTATCACTGAGCTGCTCATGTGACCTTCAGGGGAAAGGTCACGAGATCCAGAAAAAAAGGAGATATTTGTCATTTTCTGGTGCGTTTCCATGGATGAACGAAGCTATGTGTTTCTGAAAGTACATTTAATTGTCTTGTATGTATTACTTCATTCTGGTCACATGACATCTGATGCTTCTGTCCATCCGGGGAGAGAGATCCTCCTCTGTTGCTCTATGAAGGTTTCTTCCCTTTTTTTTTCCTGTGAAAGGGTTTTACTATCTTTATTTGGGGAGTTGTTCCTGATCCGATGTGAGGTCCTGATGTCTTGTGTACAGATTGTAAAGCCTCTGGAGACAAATGTGTATTTGTGATTTTGGGCTTTACAAAACAAAGTGAATTCCTGGTGTAAGGTTTGTGGTCAGTGTGAATATCATCTCGTCCTCGTTACACACTCATGCTCTCTGTTGGAAGAAAAACGTATTTCCTCTTAATCATATACTGTTTTATTGTTATATTAATAGTCATATGTTTAGTTTAATGATCATATGTGACGTTTCATGGCCTGTGCCGTACGAGTTATCCTTATGACTCTGGTGTGAACTTTGCGTTATACAAAATTCAGTCTGGGAGTCGAGCGATCTGCTGTGTCATCATTGTTGCTCTCATGGTTTTAAACTCGTCTCGGGGACGATGGCAGGATGTTTACAGCAGGTGCAAGACGCCATGAGAGCTTCTGATTGTGTGATGAAAGTGTTTAAGGGGCAACTTTCCGCTTGTTTGAAGAGCAGAGTGTGAGGATATGCGACTAGTTCAGCCTAACGTCTGTCTGACTCCGTCTCCTTCCCTAAATAAATGTCCTGATCAATATCTTTAGCACCCGGTGTGGAGTACATTTTCCTAACACTCATTTCACCGGTTGTTATAGGAGGCTGGTCTCCTTTTTGCTCACGGATAAACCTTTTTAAAATACAAATGAAACCTTCCTCCTTCTCCCCTGAAGGCATTTTAGCCTTTCGACAAGGCTAATCTTCCCCCGGCATCTCCTCACCACCCAGTTCACGTGTGGTCCACCATGGAGGGGGTGGAGGAAGAGCCCGCAGTGACAGCTTACACCACTCGTACTGTATTTATTAGCTGCTGCTCTGGAGCCTGTGGGACTCCAGAGAGGTTGGAGAAGCACGAGTGTTACTGACTGATTCAGGTTCCCAGGTGGATAATGAGTTCCCAGCAGTACATTAGTGGTGCTGTGGCTTCACTGGTTCGCTCCCAGTGGATCAGAAAAACCACAGAATGATGAACTCGGGGAGCCTTAACACCTCAGCCCTGATCAAGAAGACACACCAGCGTCTCTTCTTTCAGAGGAAACTCAAGAAGGTCCACATGTAGCTTCTGTCACTCAGCTGTCAACCTTAACTCTGCAGCACGGTGACAGCAACACAACACAAACACCTTCACTGCTTCTTTTGCACTCTGGATAGATGCAAACTACATATCAATGTCACAGTGCTTGTTCTATGTGCAATGACAATAAGTTGACTCCATGGTGAGGTCTTGGACTTTGCTGTGGCTGCATTCGATGCATCGTTCTTTCAAAATGTCAAAGCCAGTAAAACACAACTCAACGTGTTGGAGAGCTGCGAGGTTTCACCGCGGCGCTGTTGCTCGGTCACCCGAAATAAATGCTAAAAAATGATTATTAGTCAGCGATGTTTTTCTGGTAATCAGTATTTATGGATTTCTGTGCATGTGAATGTCAGACTTGAACTTCCCAAAAATGTGATAAAGGTCATCTCAGCAGGCAGAGAATGAAGATGGACACAGCTGTACTGGACAAATAAAAACAGCTGGAATAAGGTCACAATATACACAGGCTGCTTCTTTTTAAATTTATTTACAGCAATTATATGCCACAAACCATGATATGCTAATCTAAGACAGTCCATCAGTAATTCAGCCTGGTGAAAATATCCATACAGCAGTAGAAATAAATAGATCTCATGTGTACATAACCAGCAATGGTCACATGTCCAGTGTTGTGTTTGTAGCTCTGAGGTTTTCTGCCCAGTAACAAGACTTCGCCTTAATTTCTTTCAGTAGATATTTTGCAATTCGAACTGCAAGGTGACAAAATAATCTACTGAATAAATGCCACTGCGATAAAATTATTAGAATAATCCGACTGCTGAGAGATGAGAGAGTGTGACGGTGATAATAATGCTTGTTTGCATAAGAAAGCAGACTTTTGTATGTCCTCGCAAACTACTTGGAGCTAGAAGCTTGGTGACGCCTCTAACTCGCAATTCGCTAGCAAGCTAGCTAAAACGGTGAAAACCGTAAAACACATTAATTCAAGTCAGCGCAACTGGAGCAACATTTTCGCCGTCTCACATTGACCGCACAAACCACACGGCTCTTGTGTGGAGGCCATGGACCGCGACATGAGGCGACAACTGAAGTCACGCGACTACGCTTACGGGGTTCACGCTAGTGCGGCGAAGGCGTGACCACGCCCCCATCTGCCTGTGATTGGCTCGTCCCTGGTGCCTTCGTTAGTTAAACCGGTGAGGTTTAAGCACGAGGGGACAGATTGGGTCGTGGCGAACATATCTGGGTGAGCCAATCAAAGGCAGGGCAGGGCGGGTCATGCAAGTTCAGAGTTGTCGACGCGGTTTGTTTGCCATCGGTCTTCAAAACATAACGCAAAAGCACAACGCAAATTAACTTTGTCTACACAAGTGAGTCAACTGATTGCATTGACTGCACTGAAATTAAATGATGTCAGGGCCGAGCTTTTTAAGACGGATGTTGAACAGCAACGTACACACTGACCGTGTGCAGCAAGGAGTGTGTGTGTGTGTGTGTGTCCGTGTGAGTGTGTGCACATGCTCGGTCTGACCTTTTACAAAATTATATTTACATGTGATTCAATTCACAAGAATGTTGTATTTACAGAGAAAAACATCAACAAAACTCCGCCCCCCTTCGCTTCCCAGAGCCAAACTGATGAGGCCCTCGGGCCCTCGGGCCCTCAGGCTCCGGCCAGCGGGTGAGCGTCCAGGGCTCGGATGTGGACACTGGGCAGCGTGAACCAGGCCAGAGGAAGCTCCCGTCCGGCGCTGTCGTCCTGGAACTTGATATTCAGGTAGAAATCTCCGGTGTAGAGGAAGAGCAGGGCCCCGACGCAGACGGAGACCTCTTTGGGTTTCACCTGACGGCACAGAGCAGCAGAAGGAACCGTTAGCCGACACATCTCACTAGAAATAATATCGACAACGGCGGCGTTTCCCCCTTTCCCCCTGAGAGAAAAATCCCAAAATGAAGTTGCTTTGCACATTTAGGAATTTCAGCGGTGCTTTTATCTGCTCTTGAGGCTGTAAGCTCTTTGGTTGCCGTCAGCCAAGACGCTTTTAATCGCCTCCGGCTTGTTAAACATGCAGGAGTAAGAACGTGTTACAGACACGGGCCCTTCTCCGATAGGAGCCTTTTCATTTAAAGACTACAGCCATGACATTTATTAAAAGGACGATACCAATGTTTTATTAATTGTGGTTTTAGTCCATTTTGCTGGTCACGCTCGAGTAGAGATTTATTTCACGTTGTGGAGTCACATTTTCATAGTGACTTGAAACATGCTGGGGTTATGTAATCTCCCACACTGTACTGTTACTACGGCTGTGTTGTCTGTTATATTAGAATATGGACTTTAATAAACACAGCCATAATTACATGACTGAAGGAAACCATGAACTATAAGCAAGTAAAACAAATTCTGTTGTTGTTGATATGCCTCGACATGCCCGGAGCGTTGTCATTAGTCATATCAAATATTCATGGCTTGTTTTAAATGGGCTGAATTGTGCAAGACACTTATTGCAGCAACATTTTACTTTAAATATTTAGCATCTGTGAGTATTCAAACGTGCTAATATGACATAGTTCTAGTGATTTGACAATACGTCTTCATAAGAGAAGTTACATTTAATATTTAATGACAAATACTGTACATTAATAAAACGTTGAATTGCCATTGTTTTTTGTGCATACATGTATGTTGTGTTGTTATGAATTCTATTGTCACTGTGATGTCCACATCTGTTAAACAAAGGTTATTGTCACGCCGCCCGCATCGTCCCCACTGACCGTGTCGATGTAGAAGGTGTTGGAGCCGATGAAGGTGACCGCGTCCCCCAAATCGTAGTTCTGCACTCCGTTCTGGTAGTCCTGATACGGCACCACGGTCAGCGCCAGCGGTCCCACTGAGTTCTTGCTCCGATTGGTCAGTTGCACCTCCAGGGTCACAGCGTCCCCCGCTTTACAGTCGGCAATGACATCGCAGTCGCATGGCTTCCCATTCACCAACACGTCTGGAAACAGACCACAAGAGGAAACGGGGATTAGCAAAAAAAAACTGGGGAGAAAGGGAGAGAGAGAGAGATGGAGAGTGGGAGAGAGGGAGAGAGAGATGGAGAGAGGGAGAAAGGGAGGGAGAGAGAGATGGAGAAAGGGAGGGAGAGAGAGGGAGAGAGAGATGGAGAGAGGGAGAGAGAGAGGGAGATGTCTTTTTTGTCCAACATTCTGTACAAAAAATTAAACTCTGTCAGGAATTTGGCAGGAGTGAGAATGAAGACCTTTCAAAACATTTAAATCTTCAACGTCATTCACTGGACATCCAATCTCCAGCGCCGTTGTATTAATCAAAAACCCGACCGTTCATTTATGGCTTAACAAACGCTCTCTGATGGAGGATCAGTGAGCTTTGTTGGTCCTAAAATACGTGTTATTGACATGAGTGGAGAGAGCTGGAGCTGTGAGCATTGCACTGGATTCCTTCCTGTTAATCTCATCACGCATGACGAATTTCTGTTGAGAAGGGATGGACGAGATTGTTGGAACAAATCCCAACGTCACACACACACACACACACACACACACACACGCACACACACACACACCCTGAAGTACATTCCTCTCTCCTGTCACAACCGACCGCGAAACACAGAGTGAGTTCAATTCAATTGTGCCGATGTGCGGGCCGGTCGCTCCTGACGTGGCCTCTATTTGGATAAGGTGCAGAGGGAGACGCCGCCATTTGTTTTTGAACAACGCGCTCGGTGATCCGAGCGCCCGCTCGCTCCTGGAAGGGCGCTGCGTGGAGAGGGGTCGACTCCAAACACGGGGGTGAATTCAGGGGGGCGCCCGAAGAGATCACCCGAGTAATGACTCCCCCGAGGATACCGGCGGCCTACGCATACAAACACACAAACACACACACACATGCACGAGGTGGTTGTCATACACTTTCTAGTTTCACGCCCGCAGCTGTGATAAACACCGGGAGTCAGAGCGGCCCGAGCCTGCGTGACAGCCTGACGAAAGAGCCGAGCTCGTGTTCGGTGCCGCCGGTGTGCCGATCGGCGGCGAGCGGCGAGCGGGCGGGGCTCCAGCGTGAAGACAGACAGACCATCCAGCGGGAGGCAGGGGAAGAGGGGGGCGGAGCCCCAGGAGAGGCTGGCGCTACAGGAGGGTGACATTCAGCTCCACGCCTGTATGGAAAACCCACTTCACTCAACAGACACACACCAGCAGCACTCAGGAGGGGAGAAAAGAAATGTCCTTCCAGATTTGAAATCACTGGCCTTTATCCAGCGTTGACAGTATTAACATACTACTTTTTTTGTCTCACGAGACGATGGACTGACGTGTCCATAACATTGAATATGAAAGAAGAAAAAGGTGTAAAATCTGCAAGTTGCTCTTATAATATTGTCGCTGGTGGTAAGCTGACATTAAACCCGGCTATGGTTTGAGTTCTTTGATTTTCATGTTTTTAATCCTCAAAGGAAATTATAGCAAAATCTTTGGTTGTATAAATATTATTTTTTTCATTAAATCAAGCCGTATACACAAGCCATGAGGTACCAGTACTGCGACTGGGTATTGAACATCCTCCACACAGTTAATACACACTCGTATATACTGCCATGGCACAAGCGATAGCAATGATAATAGCATAGTTGTTCATTTTCACCTAATTAAAAACCCTGAAAAGCGACTTAAAAGGCACATTCACTTTATATAACTGAGGAGAGTTGTGCATCTACGTCTATTAAAAGTTTAGAATATATTTGATGTTTCTATTCAAAGTGATTGAGACGTTCTGTTGGCTTTGACACAATGCAAATGTGTACAAAAAAAAGGCTGTAAAGAATTCAAAAAGGGAGCGAGGACCCAGTGGCTCAAAGACAATAGTGGATATGAGGCTCTGGAGAGTATTCAGCATCTCCAGCAGGTGAACAACAAGAGCATGCTGGTTGTTAACATTGTTGCCGTTTGGGCTCCAATTCATCCTCCTTTGCCCAGCAGGTTTTTTTTCTTCTTGTTGCTTCTGTTGCAGAGCCGACAGCAGGGACTTGCTGGGCCAAACTGAATGTGTTAGCGCTCGGCTGAGATCCAATCACAACGCAGGCCGGCATCCCATCCAGACACGGCTGCATTCCTATAGCATTCAATGAAATGATGTGGATGAGATTGGCACTGAAACTCAGAATGCTCGGCCTTTTAACTGCTGTTGTTCACACTGCATGGCGGGGCAAAGTCAAATGTGTTCGGCTTGAGGCAGAAATAACTCGGGTTGGCGATGAGATGAGGTTTCCAGAGCAAATCTAGTCGCTTTACCTCTTTTTTCACGAGTGTTTTGCATATGGAAAACATGCTTTTTCTCTTTTACTGGAAGACCTGTGATGCATAGCGGCACCATGCACATACACAAACACACATAGAAATAACAATCCATTCTTAGCCGGCGGCACCAAGCCTAATAGTGACACCTTAGTTATATTTAGTTTGTTCAAAGTCTTGTTGCTAGGAGATGTGCAAATTATAGGTAGCCTACATCGGCTCGAAAACTGGAAATAAATTCTTTCACATTAAAGCGAACAAAAGAGAATGGTTAGTCTGTAATGAGCTGGTGAACTCCCACACACACACACACACACACACACACACACACACACACACACACACACACACACACACAGACACACACACCCTCACACACACGCACACACACGACCTGAATGTTCGCTCCAGAGTTTCTCTGCTCTCCTTTTTTTTTTTTTTTCCAGATTGTGTCTCAGCACCGAGGCAATCAGCTGATTGAGATAACAAACGTACGCCGAGAAACAAGCCGTGGGAAGGAATGCTGGCCCACTCTGATGAGGAACACTGCAAATGTGTTAAAACAAACATGTAATCGTGTTTGATAATTCCTATTATGAAGGAGAAGAAAATCAAACTGTGAGTAGAAACAACAAGGTTTCTGATTGGCTGCTGTTCTCTCGGGGGACTCGGCAAAATAAATCTTTGTATCCCTCCAGAGAGAAAGCTAAAGGTTATCACAAAACACTGTTTTTAAAAAGCCTTGCGTGTCTGTCGTCGTGCAGAGCCGAGCGCTGTGGTTGTGCGGCGCTCGTACACAGGTATGTACAGGAGTGTGTTGTCCCCAGAGGCTGAAAAGGTATCGGAACATCCCTCAGGCATACGGAGGGAAATACTGCTGAATCATTTATTATTTAATTTGAACGACAGGTCTGTGTTTCTGGTTCATGAAGAATATAACATACATCACAACCGTATCTTTTCCCTATGAGGATAAAATATATATTTATATTTTTTCCATTTAAAACTTGACAGTTGGAGAAAAGTCAACTTGGCTAGTTTTCTAGTTTAAAAAAAGACCAATTTATCTTACATCTGTTCAAATAAAATATAATAGTGCTACTCTTGAAATAACTTAAAAGATCCTCCTCATGGCATTCAGCACAAATGTATGATGGAGGGGCCGTCGAAGGCTAGAAGCTAATGATGCTAACGGAGTGAACTGTGCAAACAACGACAACATGCTTTGAATTTCAAGTTAGCGCCTTTAAAGTCCTGAATGTCATACAGGATGAACAATTTAAAATGACAATCATCATTCAAATAACAATCATGACAAATAATAATCTTTCAAAACGATGTACCGCTAAAAAGTCGTGTCTGATGTTTTGTCAATCTGAAGACATTAATGGTTGACAGCCCTCTTAAGCTAACTCCAAGCTGTCAACCCTGGAGGTCTTGACGTGAATATAAAACGATAAAACCAAAGTTCTTAAAAGTTTAAGTGAATGTTTCCGATAAATCTGCCTACCAACTGTCCGTCATTTATGCCCAACAAAAGCATGGCTGCCTGTTAGCTCCCTGTTAGCTCCCTGTTAGCTCCCTGTTAGCTCCATGCTAACGTGCCGTGGTCCTAAGTGGAAAGAGACTCACCCCGCTGTCTTCTATGAACATCAGAAAAGATGGAGACCGAACATCAAAGACGAGTGCCTCTTCTGACACAAAACATTCGGGTTGATTGAAGACAGCAGAGTTCATCTGCTGCTGCTGGTTGTCGTTACGCCTCGTGGAATAAAAGGCTGCCCCCGCTAGCTGCATCTCATTTAAAGGAGCACCGTCTACAACTGCAAAGAGGTGTAACGTCAAAACGAAGAGAGTGGTTTCCAGCTGGATGGAGGGAGAAAAGAGGGGTAAAGCTGGAGAGGATCGTAAAGACGGTGCGTGAGCTGCAGATGAGCAGTTTGGTACGTTAGCAGAAGTCTGGATAGAACAGGCAACAAAATACAGACGACTTAAAGGTCAGCAGCATCTTTTTTTTTAGGGAGAAATACTGTTGCTCGTGCACGTCCTGCAGGAGCAACAGGTCCATCACATGCATGAATGTACTTCTGACTTTAGGACTCTAGTCAGCTCATTTATAAGGCAGAAGAAGAAGAAGAAGAAGAAGAAGAAGAAGAAGAAGAAGAAGAAGAAGAAGAAGAAGAAGATACAGAAGAAGGAGATTGAGAAGGAGATGTAGTAGAAGAAGAAGATGGAGAAGAAGACGAAGAAGAAAAAGGAGGAGAATGAGATGAAGAAGAAGAAGGAGATGCAGAAGAAGAAGAAGAAGAAGCAGATGCAGAAGAAGAAGATTAAGAAGGAGAAGAAGAAGATGGAGAAAGAGAAGGAGAATAATAAATCCTTTATTAATCCCCTTGGTGAAATCCTTCTCGAACCCTTCTTTAGTAATTACGGAGCAATGTGCTGCCTTGAGTCGCCCGTTGAACAACTGAGGGTTCAGTGTCTTGCTCAAAGGCACTATGACATATGGCGAGACCGGGGATGGAACCGGCCACCCTGTGGCTGCAGGACACAAATGAAGAACTAAAGAGTGAAGAATGAGGGGACTTGATCTGAGCAGTAATGTCCTGCCTGAGCTCATGCGCCGGTGCAGCACTTTGGGCGCGTTACATAACACGTGTGGCCGGGTTCGGCTTCCACCGCGAGCTCGGCCCAGATGATGCTGCTGGAGTCTGCAGAGGCAAAGCGCTGCGGCAGGCGTCGCCACAGCAACCAGGAGAGAAGCGGCGCGAGAAAAGAAGAGACAAACACCTCCCCGCCCGCACGAGCACGACAGCCACAGATCACTCCACGGCTCGGAGATGAAACAAGCCTCTCCGCCCGCCGCTCCACGCGGCGCCGTCACCCAGCACGATAAAGATGACGAGCGTCACTCGGAGATTTGTCAGCGTTTACAAGATTATGCCGCGCTTCGCACCGGGTGTCGATGCCGCTCATTAGGATTCACTCACGGACGCCGTGCAGAACGAGGAGAAATCAGACAAAATGACACACAAGTAAATAAATAAATATAGACGTCACGTTCATCGCACCTCGTGGAGAACGGCATTTAATGTGTGTCGGGAATGTTCAGGAAACAAAAGGAAGGGGGGGGGGGGTGTTGCTGCAGAACAGATTACATCACCAATAGGATATTATTTAATGAAGTCCTCAAAGAGTGTGTGTGTGTGTGTGTGTGTGTGTGTGTGTGAAGAGTTATTGGAAAGGCATGTTGTTTTTCTGCAAATGGAAGTGTGCCACAAAATGCTGTTGCATAATTTACTCCAGCACATTAGAAGGTGAATGAAATAACGACATATTTCATTGGCCGCATTTTATTGTGGTCAATATTTACAAATATACTAAAGCACATAGAGACATGAAGAAATGACACCACCCACACAATTACTCTCTAAAAATCTAAATCTAAATATTGAGTAAATAATATAATTAACGACTGAATCAGAACGATTCCTCCAAGTGAAAGAAATATAAGGATAAAGCCTTCGAGGGTAAAAAAAAAGAGCTAAAACAAGACCCGACCATGACATCAGCGTTACAAGTTGTGGACACAAAAGCATTGATGAACCTTTTTTACTTTCTATAATATAAACTCATTATGAAGACTGTTCTCAAGTAGCTGGAGCAGAAAACCTTGAGACTTTCTTCCCCGTCTGTGTCTGCACATTGTGGACGAGTAACTTATGTCACGTGAGCTGAGACAACATTTACAGACATGTCAGCTTGCCCAATACGGCTTTATAAATAACAACATGCCGTGTTGATGGAGAAGGCCTCAAAAATACAATAAAGGGATTACAAAGGGGCTGCACAACTAAATGTGCTGATGAATATAGCCAACATGTGCACATCGCGAGATGATGAATCGATACACAACAAATCAACATCATTAAGAAGTAAAAAAAATAAATAAATGCTTCTCTTTGCTTGAAAAAAAGGAAAAGCTACAGAACTATAAACAATACAATTGTCTCCATCGACAGAATAAAGCCACCGTTAAAGTAGATTTCCAGCTTAACCGTCCTCCAGTGACAGTGTCTTTTCCTTCAGGATGAACATTAACAAAGAGTTGTGCTGCGGCCCAGATGACCGGGTCATCGGGGTTTAACAGCTCATCGCGAGCGGCGGCCGCTACCCCGGCAGGGTCATTGATGAATGCTCCGATGGAGCCTGGAGGATGTGCTTTAAAAAGGTTGAGGTGTGCTGCAGTAAGTCTAAAAATAACCTGCCGGACTCTGATATGCCTCCAATCCAACTTCCACCTTTTACAACGATCCCCCCCATAACAAGCAGTCACTTGATATATGTTGTCTTTTTCCACGGAGGAACATTTCCATATTCCATCTGCTTGCACAGAGAGAAGCCAGGAACATGTTTGGATACCCTCCCACTAACTTGAGGCAAGATTTCCACATTTATCAGTTTGGACCAGGAGCCAAGGACATCTTTAACTGTAGAGTTGTGTTAATATTGGACTGCTCCGTAGCAACATATGCAGCGTAATAGATAGTAAATTGGTAGAGGCAATATAAATCAACCATAAATTTGCAAATGAAACTTTTGCCACGGCAGCTTATTTCTAAAAGAAAAAAATAAACAAGGTCGGAGTAATCGCCGTCCATCTGTGCCTCTTGTTGAAATCGGACACTGACTGTGTTTGATTATTTCACCGTTAGCAGGACATATTTAAGAAGCTTCACCCCAAACAAGCAGATCTGCTCGGGTGCTGTAATTTCAATCAGCGGTGAGCGGCAGCCTGTGGCAGAAAGATTGGGGGTTATGTCGCAGCAACAGTTAATAAGCTCGGTAGACTAATATTGGCTCATCTCCACGCAGGACACCTAACTGAGCATTGCTGCTTCCAAACAGTGTACACACACACACACACACACACACACACACACACACACACACACACACACACACACACACACACCGCTGCTGCTCTGCGAGCGTCATGACCACGGGAGCAGCAGCATTACTCATCCAAACATTCGACACCGCTTTCATTCCCCACTGTTGGCAACGTGCCTTCTGTTTACTCAAATAACACTTTTCTCCCTCTTGCCCTTTTTTTTTTATGTTCACCTTTATTTCTACCTCTCTGTTTTCTGCTTCAAGAACGGGAGTGCGCTCTGCTGCCAGCTCACCGTTTTGGATGGCGGTGCCCAAGGTTATCGATGTTTAGCATCGTTATCCTTCTCTTCCAGCTGCACTCAACCGGGCTTTTAAAAGCAGGCAGAATGATGCGAGAATGCAGAGATTAAGATGCTTACTCACACACTCATTGAGGCGGGTAACAATTCCATTTATTGTGGGAATAAAAGCACTGTGTGGTGCTCGAAAACAGATCTGTAAAGACTCTTCTAGTGGGGATCGGAACATAATGAATGAATAGAATAGAGGCTAACACAATGACTAAATCGCTCTTATTTTGAATGTATAAAGAGTTGTCTAGGAAATGTGTTGCAAGTGTCCAAGTGCAACACATCTCTATGTTCGCATTAATGCACCGGGTAAAATAAGGATTGAACCATTCTGCTCAGTAAATGTATTTCTAAGGGCAGTATTGACATTATACTTTCACCAGATGTCGGGAACAAGTAATACATGCATACAAAAAAATAATAATAAGGTCAGATATTAAGACACAGGGGAAAAGCATTAAATGCCCTGTAATGGTATTACTGAAATGTGTTTAATACAAAAGCCTTTGTTGGTTCAAGACGCCTTCTGTATGAGAAACCAGCCTCATGCATTGCTCAGCTGTGATTTTGGCTCAATCTTCCACACAAACAATCTTCAAATCTTGAAAAGTGAAGCGTAGTTTGCTTTATTTAACGTTTCAAGGGCAACTCTTACCCCGTGTGAGGTACAGGTGGTCCTCAAACGGGGTCTGAAACCCACCCTGTACCATTCTGACGTCTTACTTGCATCTGGCAATTTTTGTGTATTTCTGAAAACAACAGACCGACAAGCCCACTCCACATGTGCGTGAAGGTAATGTCATGGTAAGGCATGTTTAAACTTCTTCATGCTGTTACGACTTTTATCGCTTTTCAAAAGAAATGAGTCCAATAACATCACAAACGATTAGGAGGAGAGAGGTGGAGGTGCATCGTTATGCAGACGACACGATGACTTGTGTATCAGACCGACTGCGGCTTATGAACTTCACCACAAGGGCAGCGAGGCTACTGATAGACGTAATGTGTTTAGCCCGTCACAACAAACATGTACATGCTTTATCCATGCTACATAACTTTGTGTATCACACTGTTTAATGAGCCGCTGTGTGTAAAAAGAGAAAAAAGGCAGATGAATGTATATTTACTTTTTGCTTGTAAATGTCTTTAGGAGAGTTAATCCGCAATGTTTCCATACTTTCATTCTTCAGTGAAGAAAGACTGGAGGAGTGAGGAGAGAAGAAGAGGATAACATAAAGCAGTATGTTGCAGGAAGTCCAAGTTTAAACTTCGGCAAACATAGCGACCCGGACGTCACCTCAGGCACTTAGTTTGCACTCAACTGTGAGTGTGGCTGATCGGGAAAACAATAACAACACCGCAAGCCTCTTTGCTATAAAGCAACTTCCCAAAATAGAACAAATCAATAGTGTGAGGAAGCATAAGTGTGGTGGCTGGATGCCATCACGCTTTAATGGCTCCATACTGTGATGGCAGTCTTGGCTTGGGGGCTTCCCACCGTGCAGTCATATAATTCTTCAATCTGACTCTTTTTTTCCAAACTATACCTACATTTCAATATTCTTTTCAGAGCCGAGACATGCCTATTATATCGGAGTCTGAAAATCAATCTGTGGACGGGGTTGTTACATTCATTCCCAGACTCATACTCAGATCTTCACTTGAACATAATTTGCATGAGCTGATTAAATTGACCTGGCCTCAGTAGTAGCTGCAGCAGATGAGAAGACAGATTTGAGCTTGAACGCTGATTATTCTGTACTGCACTCGTGCAATTAAACTGAGGTTTGCCTTTTCTCGTATTACCCAGTCTCATCCCATTTCTTGAAATAAAAAAAAAAAAAAACAAGCTCACATTGGCTTCACACACTTTGTTCCATTATATTGTGTTTTGACTGCTGGTCACCTCTCACTTTTTGTAAGACTCTCGCAAAGTTCTTGACCTGCTGCCAGCTCTCTCTGTGGCTGAAGCAGACTGTGTTGTGTGGCTTCTTCAGCACATCCACACACAAAGTAACACCAGCCATGAGACTTGAACAGCGCTTGGAATCGTCTCAGAGGACTCCACAGCAGCCGTACAGTGCAGCGCATAGAGACAATGGTGCAGTTACAGGTAACAAATGCACCTGTGTTGCAAAAGCTAATCATGTGAAAGCGATGCTCTCTAGTACAGTATGGCTAATAGCTGCTCTCAGCAACAGTTGTGCTATGTTTTTTCTCTCACTATTGTCGTCTTTCTTGTTTTATTGCTGCCTCTATTCTTTGTCTTTACGATGTAAAGTGCTTTGAGTACCTTTTAAAGAGCTACACAAATAAAATCTATTATTATGTCTCAAAGTGCATTGTGCACTTTAAAACAATATGTAACCATTCTGTGTGTATGTTGCCTCTAAAACCTTTTCAAAAGTAAAACCCTAACACTTTGCCATAATGGGAAGGAAAAGGTTGCCGTCTCGTGGGCTGACCGTCAGGGAGTCCGTGTCACTCTGAATCAGCAATTATGAAGTACATTCGTTCAGGTGGAATCTGATTTTTGTCTTGTTTATTCCCCAAAGTTTAAATTGAAAAAGGAAATAATGACAATCTGAAGGAACCAAATATGAGTCAATTATTTAAAAAAAAAGAAAAGGTTATCCATTTATTCTTTGACATCACTTACCAGAATGTAATGGATGTATATTTTTCCAGATTGTGTAATTAAACTTTAAGTTTTGCACTTGATGTAGGTACCACCCTGTGAGCAGCAACCTGTAATCTTCTCTACATTGCCCGGTTTATGTGACATAACCCAGTAACTCCGCACTCTGGCATTAAAAGAAAATCACAGTCCTCAAATACGCTGCTGCTTCCTGCGTTCCTACACCATAACATCAATGTTTATTCTATTAAAACAAGACAGATTAGATTAAAAAGACAATATTCAGATAACATACCGAAAGAGTCTGACAACGAAGTTAGAGATTATCATTGTGTTTACTCACAAACACTGTTTTCTACTACGTTTCAATTGCATTCAAGATTATTCCCTTTTAGCTTAGGTCTATCGTATGTGTGAAAAGGGAAAGCTTCAGGGTCATGTGAGCACTTGAAATACATACAGCCTGCTATCAGTACATCAGTATTACGTCATGGACTAAAAACAGCCCTTTGATCTAAAAAAAGAAGAAAAAAAAAAGAAATGAAAGGATATATAGAACAAAAAATGGATTCAGAAATCCCACTACATGTATCTACATATACTTAAGTGGGAGGAAATAACTCCTTGGCAGAACTCATATGTTAGCAGGTGTTTTAACAATAAGTCAGCTTATAAGTGTGTTGTGTGCTTTTTCTGGAGGGTTTTGTGTCACTCCTTGTGAAAGAAACCATATCTCACACCGCATAATAATGCTAACCTAGCATGTCTATAATCATGCTAGCTGCCCTTTGAGGTTGTGCCACAATGCCAACGTCCAACACGACACAATGACAACGTTAACATGCTGTGGTTTCGGTGAAGTGGTAACATCTTCTTCGTCTTAGTGCTAATTAGCAGTAAACACAATAAGATTTTGTGAATGTATCGTTCCAGGTGTGCTATTGCTTTTTAAATGATCCCTTGTTGTCAACAGTAAACATGCTAACACATGAAACAGCATGTGAGCTACGACCTCTGACAACATGTCTGATGTGCTTTCCATTCATTTCTAACCAAAACACCATTAAACTGTAGAGGTCTAATTGTTCTATTTCCAAAGCGTAATTAACAAACTCTCGATTGCTGCCTTCAGTTTGGGATTAATGGCGGAAAAATCTGCATTACTTATGTTTAATCAGGAACTCAGCACTTGTCTTGAGGTACAACAATGAAATAACTGCACTATATAAGAGAAGATATATGCTCTCCTTAGCTTGCATGATGAATAGTACAAGTGGCTTCTTTGACCTTACCAACAATACATTCCCAATTTCTGCTGAATCTGAAGAAAAGGATAGTGTAACAAATGCAAACAAAGTTTGAACTAAAACACTAAGTAAGGGACTTTATATAATGTCATACTCCTTTCCTCGTATGGAGGCTTGAAGCCCAGTCATGGATTGTGAAGCTACTGGTCCGTGTCGGAGGCCGAGCTGGACGGCAGAGGAGTGTTTAGTAGCACGGAGCGCTTAAAAGGCAAATCTCTGTTAATCGCATATGGATGGAAAATAATTAAGGCTATCTTCCCCCGGCAGACATCGATAGCCTGGGTGTTGAAGCAGGAAAAAACAGCTGCTGCAATAAATCTGGTCTGATAATCCTGAATGCTGATCTGAACACAACCAGAAAAGCTTCAGACTCTTATCATTTTATATTTGTATAGATATTCTGACGGCAATGATATTAAAAGGGACTGGGAGTAGGGCCACAAACTAAAATGTAATTACAAAGTTGTGCTGTTATTGACTCGGGCCACTGTCACAGTACATAAAGCCACTCATCTGTGTATTGTCATTACAGCTACTCGGAGATGTCTGCCGCTAAAGCAATGACCTAAATGATTTGTTGGTTTGGAGAGATAGTCAGTCCGGGCCGTTCATTCATATAAATGAGTCAAATATCCGCATCATCATTCATAAACTTTCACAGGAAGAGTTCAGACATTTTGGGGAATACAATAATTTGCTCTTGTTTGCCGGAGTGGTAGATAAGATTAAATTATCATATATTTGCGTTAGATATAATGTTAAAATAAGAGAGGTGGTGTCGAGCTTCTCATCTCGGTGCAAGAGAGCGAATGAGCATATTTAAAAAAAGAGAGGCCCATTCTTTCTGAAACATATACCCAGCTTGAGGCTGATGACGACCAGGTCTGGGTTAATTTACCCTTCATTATGGTAATCTGGTATCTTCTCCAACTCCGCCGAGGCCTTCAAGCACTTCTTTCCTTTCCTCTCATTTTGTAAAACACGTTTGAACATCACACTCTTTGACATACAGTGAAATCTGGGATTGTAGCTTTGTGCACATCTGATAAAATGTGGATTACTTCTTTTTCTTGAATTGCAATTTTTTTAATCATTATAAATAATTGGGTGCTATCTTGCTCACCGGTGTAGGGGTAGACTGCAGATATGAGTGGGAAGTATGGAGGCTCACTTGGTTTGATAAATATTACAACTGTCCTGACAAGACGTCCCGAAGGGGCTCGACAACACACAATTGTCTTAATCAAATAACATCAACAGTTTACAGTGCACATCTCTCTCAAAATAGCTTCATTGTTTCCGTTAATGTGTAAAATAATTGGATAAACTGGGCTCAGACTAAACAGACAATATGTTGTGTTGGACAGTAATGTGAGGAACACGTTGGCAATGGAAGAACAAAAAATCATCTTCCTAAAAATATTCTTAATTTTTGTTCTTGGGAAAAGTCAGAGGAAACATCTCCATCAGATTCAAACGAGCGGTCATATTTAGTAGCATTAATAGAGGATATTGAAATAACACACATGCACACACACAAAACTGCAAATGATTTTGTCGGTTTCATTTTAGAAGGGGTGGCAAAAAGGTGTGTGTGTGTGTGTGTATAGGTGTGTGTGTGTCGCTGGCTGTGCATTAAATAACACAAGATAACTCTCCTGCTCCGAGTGCTCCCACCCTCTCTCTCTTACACACACGACACTACTCTCAAACCAAGCAGGTGATGTGTAAACTCGGCCCCGGCAGCAGGCTTCCTGTGAACATCGTTGCGCGGCGTCACACTCGTAGTTTTCGTCATCGGCTCCCGCTTTGCAACCCGACACAGGGGCGTAAACCTTCGGCTCGCTCAGTGTCCAAGTGTTTATTTACTTTAAAAGACCTGTGATGCCCTTAAAAATAGAGAGAACAATAACACAAATAAAAGAAACAAGTATAAATGTAATTCAAACCGTATATTATACAACTGCAGAATTGGAAATAACCCAGGAACCAAACGTGCTCTCAGGTGCGTGAGAACAGATCCCAAAGGAAACGTTGGCGAGAGTCTGAATCTTTGTGCAAACTGCCTAAGCGGGTTTTCAGAAGACATTTCTTTCACTTGGTGAACGAGTGTGGTGAGGACTGTGCTCTGGAAACAAGCAAAGAGCACAACAACATATGGTTGTAAAAGATTGTGAAATGCCACAAGTGAGCCGTCATCGGCTGGGAATGGTTTCAAAGGAGAAGAAAGCCCGTACGACCCTCAAGTGTTTGCTCACTGGGGCGGTATGACCCTCGATGGTGCGGCGGCCTCGCTGCCATGTGAAGGATCCACCTCTGACATAATCCCCGAGAATGGAAAACCAAACAAGGCCGATACAGATACAATAGCCCGCCGTGCCACTTCCACACACGCCACGCTGGAACAACAACATCAACAGATGGTGGAGGTGCTTGTTTGAGGAGGACAGATTCGTAGTGGGCGGAGGCGGGTGCCACTGTTTTTTGACTCATCTCCAGAAAAATCATTAGTCACAAGTCATTGGCAAGCCTCTCCTGAGAGATTTACTGTAGTGTGGTCTAAACATGGCTGCTGTCATATGCCGCGCTGCACACGCACTCCCGTTTCCCTGCCTCATTACTCTTGCTCTGCCTCCCTGCCTCTTCTCTTAATATGTTCCAACCCTCATTATGCAAATAAATCCACTTTACCTTGCACATTAAAAACTCTCTAACACGTGTCGATGCCTTCGGGCGCGCTGGTGGAATTCCTGTCCGAGTCCAAAACCTCAAAGCCGACTGAAGACGAGCGAGGAAGGATACGTGCTGCCGACATCTACATTGATCTTTGTTTAACGAGGCAAAACGAAAACAAAAAAAATATCTTCAGAGGTATAAAAAGAGAGCTTCCTTGTCACTGTAAGATTCCTGCACTGACGGGGTAAGATGTGAGCAATGGGAAAGGATAAAACAAGCGAGAAACAAGACGAGGTGGAAGTCTAATAATACAGGGCTGGACCGTGCTTAGTCACTGTAAACAAACTTTAAGCCGCAAGAGATCAAAGTTTTAACACCTTCAAAATCTTGTTGGAGCTACGCTTTGTCTGACAATATAAAAAAGCAGGGGAAGCAATTTCCCGTTCCACCTTGTCTTTGTATTTCAAGCTGGTGATCATGTGGGAGGTTGAAAGATGCAAAAAAAAAAAAAAATGAACAAAATGCTCCCGATGACGCACATGCAGCAGTGAGTAGGAGAGGATTTCCCAGACATGAACCAGAGGGGTGCAGCCGAAGGGAATGTCATTTTATGTTATGTAAAAAAGAAAAAAAGAGGAGCACAACAGCGCCTGCCTCCACACCCACAATCTGCTGCTGCACGGTGTTCCTGTAGCTGGTTGTGTTGTGCGTCTTGAGGAGATAATACACCACACAGACACACTGTGGGGTACGGTACTTTTATGTGTCAATTATGTCCAAGGCAAATAAACCTGGCAAATAAACATGTACAGCAGAGGAAGTTCATGCAACTCACTAATTGTTGCATTTGAAGTGCAAAAGAGAGGAGATGGAGAAAGGAATGCCACGTGTATCTATCATGTTCAGAATTAAATAACTGAAAAGGAAAATGGAAATGATTCATTTTCATTGTATGGCAATGGAAAATACTAATTTCAGGGAAATCAAACTGTGCACAGATACTGGATTTATAAGAGTAAATTCTATAAAAAAATAAATGCACCAATGCTCTAGTAAACAAACAATGTTTATATCTGTACACATCTGGAGGTCTGATTCAATAGTAATCAATCTATTTCTATTTTATTTTTTTAAACTGCTTTTATTCTGTTTTAAAATGTTTCTTCTGCAATATGTTTTGATGCTTTCAAGTGAAGCACTAAGAATCACCTTGTTGTTAAAAATGTGCTCTACAAATACCTTTACGCTGCCTTGCACTGTTCTTCAATGATCTCTTTCTGTGCAGAACTTTCCTCTTTACTTATCGTCATATAACATATTCGCAATTCCAAGATATTTGCAGTAAGCTAGAATACACACCTCGTCACACACACACACACACACGCACGCACGCACACACACACACACACACACACACGCGGTCTGTTAAACGGATGTTATCATCGGCCCCATTGAACACTGAAGTGAAACAGTCCGGCCAGGTCTTTGGTTGGAAGGAAACAAAAAGAGCTCACCTTCTCCTTCCACCCATGGTGAATGATGGAGGATAAATGCACCCGCCCTTTTGCCTCCGCCCGTTGCCTCCGCCCGAGTCCCTCATTGATACTTGTTAACCAGCTTTTAAGCATCACGCCCAACCACATGGATAAAGCACAACTGTTCAAGTACAAAATAAAAACGTGTCTTATGCCCCTGTTTGTGGGTGAACTGTCGGTGTGGAGCAGTGAGGTAATGAGTTGTCAGCACTGCTCGGGGGGAACAGGGTTATTATTTCCTCCACAGAGCGAATGGGAATCGATGCCTTTCCAAAAGTCACTTCAGTCACCTGCAGGTGCATCAAGGATTCAACGAGGATTGATGCGGGAAAAACCAAGTCGCGTCGTAAAGAAAGTGCTCTACCAGCCTTAATCCCAGATACACGGAGATCCTCCATCTATTTTTGTAAACAAAACACTCATTAGCGGGGAGGGAGATACAACTTAAAGAGTTTAGGGGCTGTTACCGCGAGTAGGGTTGATACGGTTGGACGCTCGAGGTAATGAATACGACGCTCGTGTCTCTCTGTGAACCCCAAAGGGAAATCAGAGCGTGAGGTTCAGCTCGTTTCTGTTGTGATCTTTTACTTTTATTTTAATTAGCAACCCTTCTCTCAACACAGGAGAACAATGCACTTCATTTTCAGATGTCAGCCAGCAAACACAATGTGGATCAGTATTATGTGTGATTAAAGCTGAAGAGAACGTGAATATTACAGAAACGAAAAAAAACAAGAAAAAAAAAACGTCTTGTACTCGTCTCACTGTGTGTTTCATGTGTGCGACGTTTAATGTAGTTTAATGTAGTTTAATGTAGTTTAATGTAGTTCAATGTAATGACTGTAGGAAAAGGTCCATTGGGCCCATTAGTACTTTTTACTGCTCCAAACAATACAAAAAACTATTTTTACTGTGAAAATTAGATCAATATTAAAATCCAACCTGTTATCGTAAACTAATATAATACAATTGTTCTAATTAATTCATAAATTTTAAATTGCACTACAAAAAAGAATAACTGAAACCCAGTTTTTTCAATTAGATAATAATATGGTGGCACATCTTAAAATAAAGCAGGGTAAAAAAAAAACAGATAAAAGAATGGCAGCTCCCACGCAGTGATAATACATACTTGGACACCTTAAATTACTTTTCATTTCTCTTTTAATTAAATTCCAAAGTGGCGTTATAGTTAGCAATGACTGCTGCGTAGTGTTGCACTGAATGAAGGCTTTTATTGTTTCTATTGTCTCCTGGTAGCATTAGCTGTCAGACTGCTGTCGAGCTAAATGTCCAGGGCTTTGTTTGACAGCGCACAGTGGGAGGCAGCAACCTCCCGCCTCGCAGAAGAGCCTTCAACTTGCATTCTTTCTAATGGCCATCAGGGGGCGACTCCTCCGGCTGCAAAAATAGGTCATATTGTATAGTTGTATTGTATAAGTTTATGAGGGAATGATCATACTTTTCACCTGATGTATTCCCTCAGTAAACATTGTAAACATCCTTCTAAACATCACCTGTATCCCAGTTCTCAAAGCTTAATCCAGCCGACGTGAGTTTACGCAGCAAGATTAATGGCAAAATAATGTGAAACCTCTCTAAGAACTCGAAAAGGGTCGAAGAGAATTAACCTATGTTAAGCAATCGTAGCGTCTAAATTAAACCATCCTGAGCAGCATTACAACTCTGACCTGTCGGCCATCTATCACCCAAATAAAGCCGGTCCCCGTTTGCTCCATCAGTCGCGGCTCCATCTCCATCGACTCTTTCTCTCTCCCTCCTCGAGTAGATCACTCAGTCAGCCGGTGGAACTCTTCACATCCTCCACACCTGTCCACGAGCCAAACTCCAGCACCATTCCTCACGCCGTTACTTCTCCACTCTATTTTCCCCACTCATTAGGCATCGTCGGATGGTATCCATCTTCACAAGTTACCTGCCTCCTCCCTCGTTCTCATTCATTTTTTATCCCTGACTCTATAACCTCATCTCTGCCCTCCTCCATCTCAGCACTTACCCTCAGTGTTCCTTCATTAGCGCTGATTAGTCATATATTCTCCTCCAAATGTAGCCCAGATTGTGCTACAGTTGGCTACATTTTCACAAGCTGTTATACGTGTTATTTCTATTCTAAGAGGAAAAGTAAAGAGTACTAAAAGCACTAACAGATGACTTGGCCACTCATCTGAGCAAGTCAGATTTTGTTTCTATCGAGCGGTAAACTGCTAAATATTGTTCCCTCCGCCACAACTTTGGTGCCAAGAGCTCACAATGATGAGTGTGTTTGGACGGCGCTTCAATGAAACTGTGTGTTTTCATCCCGCCGAGGCTGCTGAAATCTAAACGTATTGCTTCCACCTGACGTTGACCAGGAGAGGGTTCAGTCCCTATCGTTTCATGCCATTATTGCCATTAACTAGTTATTTTAGGTTGAGGATGTAATATGGGAGACGTAATGAATGCTGTGGGCCATCAATTATCTCTATGGTAGATAAGTGCAGTAAAATAGCTCTACCGGCCATTGAGGAGGTCATCAAGAGACAGCCAGGGGAGTAATAAATGTCTGGAGGTTAATAAGAGTTTCAGAGCGAGCCACACAGCTGTGATCCGCCTCGTGCATTACAGGACGCATCCAGATCTCAGATACAACATATTTTATACATATATTCTCGATGAAACCAACTGGTCTGTTCAAAAAACATCCAACTTTTTGGGGGAAATAAAACAGGGATGTGTAAAAATCCCATTACACCTTTAACTGACCCCTGCAGAGTTCATAACGTTAGGCTTGTATTGAACGAGGACCTTCCCACCCAGCTCCTAGTAATTACTAACGGAAAAACTCTCAATCACATCCATAGTCTCGCTTAGCCTGACCTATCTCCTCGTTCTGCTAAAGCGAGAGTCAGACTAGAATACTTTTACATGAGGGAGTGAAGCTAGAATCCTTCAGATTTCCATTTTTTGTATTATCTATCTGCTTTACTCCCAATACATATTCATTCTGTAATGGCTTTGCCCTGTGAAAGTTTCCATTGGCAGTGGCAGGGACCGCCAACAGGAAACCAGAGCTTTATAAAGGAACTGCTTATGCAAACCAAAATCAACCAAAACTGAAGTTTTAGACATTATTAAGAGAAAAGAAATATACTTACAGACTCCAAATAGTATAAAATCCATCATTTTCAAGTACCAGTATGAATTGCAATGTAATGCAAAATTAAAAGGTGTCAGACTAATTAGGGTCAATGTTCAGCTACCTGGCGTTGCATCGCTAGCTGAACAATAAAAAGCTGCTAAACTGGAGCCGAATCTGGTCAAAATTTGCCGAGCGCTGCCCTCGGCTGAGTGATGAAAGAATGATGATTAATGAATAAATCCCGAGGTTAATCTCACAATGTATTATACAGTCGTGCTGTCAACCTTCATGTCCTTGATGTCCAAACTTCAACCAACCCCTTTTCCAGATCGCAGTCACGGATATAACCGATACTCTGGAATAACTCAGTCGATCAAGTGCCGCGCAACATCTGGCCATTTGCTTTCCCTCTGCGCTCGGACCAAAGTGCTGTTTGCAGCAAATCAGAGCTTGTTACGGCTTTTACTAAAACACCTGTACAATGTAATGTAATGCGCCAGTCTGGCAATAGCAGTTGTGAAGCTTGTAATACTTGTTTGTTGAGGCCTCATTTGTGTAGCGGCTTGTGCTGGTGTTGGATTACACAATTGCAATGTACTTTTAAAAAGGAAGGATTACTTCATAGATATACAACTTTGGTCAGATTTGCACTATTGTGGCAAATACGGCAGAGTAGCTGAGGGATGCAGGGAAATAAATGGATGGAGTGACCGGTGTGTAATCATGAAAGAGGGAGCGGAGGAAAAGAATGAAGTGGTCTCTCCCTGGAAGAACTCGTGCGGAGCTTCACTTGTTACATTGAAGCTTCATTACCTCTGGAATAGATTGCGTATTTAGAGAAATATCTTTGGAGGCCAACCCAGAAGTTGGCTTTGCACTTGTCCCCTACTTACACGTTTTGTGCAACAGGACAGTCAATGCAACTAAAACACTATTTTTGGTGATTTCTGAAGCGGGAATGCAACCGTCAGGAGCAAAAAGCTCAACGCTCGGCTACGACAGAACAACACCGCAGTCTTCATGTCACCGCCAGAAGTAAAGGCAGTGAGTTTGCCTTTTTTTATGACACGTAAAGCTTTAAAATTCACGAGTGAGGTAAACACTGATCTGTTTTAAGTCATAGCACTAAACATTATAGCTTAAGCTTTTGTTAACCCCAGACCTTAATGTGTGCAATTGCTGCTATAATCCTGTAATTTCTCCACTGCAGGACTAATAAAGGATTATCTTAATTTATTTCTTGCATTTTTTGATATATATTTTGTTTTCACTAAACGGGCAAGGAACCCTAAATGGTGATTTGGTGGATCTTCATTTTCTACCTTAAAATATATATATTTTTTTTTACATGTCTCAACAGCAAAGGAGTATTGTTATGTCCTCCAATAGCGGTCGAGGGTTAGGAACTTACTGACAGGTAAATGTAATTTTTAGGTGACAGGGTTGCTGCGGCAGGTGGTTGTGACCAGCTGCTCTTGAAAAGACATGACTGAATGAAATCAAACACTCCTCTCTTCTCATTTCTTCTTCTCCAAACCGATCAGAAGGAGTGACAGACAGATTCATAAATGATGTTAACACAATCTATGATATGATGTCATGGAAATCATCAAAAGGCCGACTTTTTTTCTCTCCTTTTTAAAAAAAAACAGATTCCTGACATTGGTAGAATGGCTGCTGAGTAAATGCATACGGCTCGTTGACCAATGCAGCAAAGACGGGTGGAGGAGGTTTAACGGGCTCTGCTGCTGCCGTCCTCTGATCGCAGCTTCCAGTCGGGAGGAGACTTTATTCTCTAAATGTCAATAGAAGGTTAGCGAAATCTTGTTAAGGAGCGAATATCAGATGCAATTATACAAAGGGTTGGAGAGAAACCTCTGTGCCTCTCAGCCAAGGTCTAATTGCAGAGAGCAGGTTTGTCTGTGTTTGATATAATTAAGAGGTAGAGGAGCGGCTGTGTCACTGATGAGGATGAGGATCAGAGCATCATGAAGTACCGTCATCCAAAAACACTTCAGCGTTTTATTTTGGTAATTTAATGCAGGAAATTATTTCTCGAAATAATAAAGTGCGCATGCAGACGGTGACTTGTCTAATGAGGAACGGGCCCAACCCAGACTGCATTACAGGGTTTGTCTCTGATACATTGCTGCTGATTTTATTAACACATTATTAACTTCCCCCGTTAAAGCAAGACAAATGGATTCAATCTTGATTAAATCTTCACCGGCGTTCACAAAAATAAGTGTATAACGATGCAAAAAAACACAAAAGGAAGAAATTCCAATCCAAAAAAACTCTAATTTAGGTGAAAGACGGAGATGAAGTGAGACCCATCAACTTAATGGGGAAGAGCTGCGCATTTAAAAAAAAATCCTTCAATCCATTTTCCTTCTTACTCTCATCCCTCCTTCCCTTGAATTATTTAATTTTAATACAAGCGGTGTAAGTGCTGGCTCTGAAATAGCTCAGATTTCTAAAAACAGCCAATGAGGGCACCGAGTTACAAAAACCCACTGAATGATTTATGGATTACTGTAATAATAAACCCGGGCGGACGTATTTTAAGAGTCTGGACGGGGCCTCAGAAACTCCGCCCTTAATGACGCTGGAGTTAATTTAGATTTGAATTCATTTTGATCAAGAAGACAGCAGCAAACAACTCCTCGCCGTGTAAAGCTATAGAGGGACATTGTGGTGGTATTGTCTACCACAGCAGAGCATGAAGTTGCTCTCCCTCTGCGTGTGTTATCTGAGCTTTGTTTACATGTTTACATAGCTAACCACACGGGTTTGCTCAGGGAGGCTGCGCCACGCACCATTATGGCGGTTACAGCTGATAAAGCTGTCCCTAAACAACAGCTTCGGCTTTTTTCGGGGGGAAGTGTAGCACCCGGCCTGCAGTTTCCCCTCCACTCAGGTAAACACCATGAGCTTTTGCTCTGTTAGCGACGTTAGCTGCCAGTTCGCCATCAACCATGTTGAAAGCCGCTAAGAGGCCATTTAACTCCTCCAAATCTGGGATCTTGCACCTTTAAAGTGTTCAAACTGAGACTCACAGGACATCAGCATCATGGGTGTCGTAACAGCTTTTGACCTCTACTGGGGCAAACACACAAACTCTTGCATTACATACGTTTCTGTCACTCAGTCAGTGTCTGATTGTCCTGAATGGAGGATTCCTGAGGACTTAAAGTGGACCGCATAAATCGTCACCACATGCGTCACACAATCGTTTATGGTCCCCAGAAGAAGAATCCTGACTGATCCTTATAGTGTGACATCATGAGGTGAAATAGCTCAACAGCAACCAGATAATTCCTGTCAGAATTAATCATCTTAACTTTAGTAATCTAGCGTTGTCATCAGTATACCTTCCGTAGACTCTGCAGGATGACATCACAGCATGATTCAAAATAAAGTGTCTATGTTAGCATTTGAATCTAAATTACATCTCACCAATCTAAGCCACAGTACCCGCAGATGACCAACGCCAAACTGCTGAAACCGGTTGCTGGTCTAAGCTTTCTAGTTTCACTGTGGCAGCACCACAACATCAAAAGACAGGCATCAACTCAAAGAGCATTTTAGAAAGCTCGTAGTTGGCCTTTGTGTTCCTGGTTCATGGAAACGTCCGTGCTAATAATGGATTCATAGAAAAGCTACTTGACGGCTAAAAGCTTGTAATTGCGCAAGATGTGCAGCCTGATGAAAGTGAAAGCGTTTGTGGATTTGTGAGTTTTTGAGAGGTGCTCCACATCTGAACACCATTACAAGGACAAAGGTTAATGACCCATTACATGACGTGGGAGGAAGGAACTAGAGGACGGTTGGTAGTAAAAATAAAAATATGAATTTGATCTGTCGAATTGAATTATGCAGGAGACGGTTCAGTCCGACTGGTTTCTGCATGACAATGAAACGACACGGGAGTAAAGTAAACAATGGGGGCACTTTCGAAATGTCCATTGCCTGATGTAGACTTGCAGTATGTATTTTCTCTACATCTGCCTTCAACGTCGTTTGGGAGAAGCTCGACTGGCGATGCGTATTCGGGTCCGGCCGGACTCTCCTGCGTTACACGCGAGGCATGCGGACACGCATGGCAGAAAGGCACAGGAGGAAGACGCAACTCTCTCTGACAGCACGGCTGCTGTGTCTACCGAGGGCTGACGGCAGATCCCAGACCACCCTCGTCAACGAGGCCTCAAGGATTGCTTGAGATCTTCCGTGTCTCTTTTGTTCCCCTTCGGTTTGACACAGCAGATTATCCGGAAGTACGGGTTCAGTCGAAAAAAAAAAAGCAGTCGCGGTGCCACGACGGATTTCTCACGATACTAGAACACTCAAAAGCATCTGAATCGCTAAACGCGTACCTAGAGGTCTCGCATGCCCGGATTACAAAGTGCATCAGTGTTAAACGAGCTCACAAGCGGGACAAACCCCTCTCGACTGACTCTGAATACCGAAAAGAGCAGTTCAGTCAAAGTTTTCCAGCATATTGTGTTTACATTTGATCAATTAAAATACAACAAAGAGGGAAAGTAATGTAATTTAGTGTTGCAACGGTTCTCTACAAGAGTCAATTACAAGAAGATGTGATGCTTGCAAGACAACACCTGTACAAACATGAACGGCTCTGCAACAATGGCCTCTCAATACCTCTGTGTCTTGTGTGCGAGCATCTTGCGGCTATCAGCGCAGGAAACGACTGAAGCTGAACGTTTTGTGGAAGGAGTTTTTCTCAGGACGACCCTCAACATTGAGACGGTGTTAGTTTTACCTTCAGGCCAAAGGGAAGGCAAAGTGGGTTCAATGTCGGGATTTTTCCCAGACGTCAATTTCGTAAAGTTGGATTTGGTCAAATATATTGTGATATCAGGAGATCCTCGAGAAGAAGCACTTTTTTTTCAGTTGACACATTGCACGAGGCAGTTGTTTTCATCCAAAAAGCTTTAAAAGCCCAACGTAGTCCCGACTATTCGGTATTGCAATAAACAGAAGACAGTGAGCCAAATATTATATGAAAAGTTGGTAAAGAGAGCTCAGATCAGGTGGCCTGAACCACGACTCCAAATGAATGCTCATGTTGCTCACTTTGCAAACAAGTTGCCACTTCAACTAGAACCATTCAATGTCTCCCACATCCAACAGGGGGGAGCCAACAAGACAAAACAAAGCTCGAGTCATCACTGTTCTGAGATTTTACAAAAAATAAATCTAGAATAGATGTCAGACAGAGAACAAACTGTGATCACGAACCCTGGAATAGTAAGCACTGAAAAGCTTTTCATAGAAGAAAAAACACATTCTTCCAAGTGGTGTAACATACATGCTCTTCACTTTGTGTGTGTGAACTATTTTGACATTGCAACATGGTTGTTAGTCATTCGCTTCCTCTGCCAAGAGTTTTCCTTCAGATCCACGAGGTTAACCTGCTAAACCTTGAGGTCACAATCCAAGTTTACCAAGTTTTCTGCAGAGATGAGCGACTGAAATAAATACTTGATGCCGATCCTGAGTCCGAAATAAACACATGGGCGGGATCAGCAGGCAATTTTTGTTGTTGCTTGCTACGGACTTTAGTGTGTCGGGAAAAAAAACAAACAATAGAATTGTTGTATCTGTCGTTCCTGCAGGTACGTGAGCGATCCAGTGAAGGGGCAGTTAGAGATGAGACTCATGGACCACGGAGGCACATGGGGTATTTGAGAAGTATTTTTAATAGTTTTTTTTCTGTATTATGTCTTTTATTTGAGATGTTTTGCTACTGCAGTCGGTGCATTTACGCTTGCGCTCTTATTTTAACAGGTACAAAACTGGAAGTTGGTAGTGAAAATTTGCTATAACGACAGGAAATAGTTTTAAAAGGGTTACGAATGTGTTAGCTTTCTGACCGATATGGGCACAAGCTCTTACGGTGAGTTCAATAAACCCGTATGAACCATCGGTTAAAGACTCCAGACGATAATTCAGCCGGCGATGCTACAATCCGCGACTGCCCTTCAACCAGGAAGGCACCCGGAGACACGAAGCAGAGACCGAGGAAAGAAAAAAGCACCCAGTATGATGAATGAGTGAGACGGGGAATGGGATTAGGAGTAGTACGCTGAATAAATGAAGAAATTAATGAAGCGAGGAAAAAAGAGCAGACGCTGCTGCCAACGCCAACACGCTCCTCTTCTAAATAAAAAAAGTGCTGCTTCTAAGAATAGCGGCGCTCGCCTCTGGTTACGGGGCTGCGATCGCCATCATCATTAGCATCCTCGCGGTGAGATTCTCAACATAGCACAAGTCGCAGTGTGACTTCGGGAGACGTGTTAACTTGTTTTGTTCACGAGACTCTTCGATCCCTGTGGTGCTATTTCAGTGCTGTGATCGCTGCTGCTTCATTCAGCGACTTTAATAATGCACCCTCTTTGGTACCTTGCGTAAAGATGCATCATGGGAGATTGGGAAGTTTTCAGGAAAAGATGCTAAGTGGAGTTAACCAAAAGCTTTGGAGGTGGTCAGAGCTGCATCTGATGCTGCAGACACCCTGAAGGGATGCACAGCTGGTGTAGCCACAGTTAAGAGAACAACTCGTCTCTGTGTTTTTGTCCCACTTTGTCCCAATTATACATTTGGTTTTGTCTACTTTTAAAAGCAAACCTCCCAAACGTTTGGGAAACAGACTTGCTTGCTTTCTTCAGCTAAAAGGATCAAGGATAAAGTGAGGCTCCAACCATACGCACACGAACAATGACGCCATGAAGCTGAGATGTGATTATCAATGTTGTACCAACTCTCACCAGAAGTCAAACTATTAGTGTTATTCACGGTCATAATTCTATTTATTTGGGATTCTTCTTCAAGGGTAGGATGACGGATGGTTTTGTTTGTTGCACATGTTCTAAAAGACCTCTGAGACTCTGCGCCAACTCAATAACCTTGACATGACATCGTATCCGTTGTACTGACATTTCAAATCACCCGCTTCATCCTCCATGAAGTCCTTCAGAGGCACGCATGTTGACGTGCTGAAATGTCCCGCGTGTCTGCGCCATGTTAGACCGTCTAAAAGAGATTTAAAGATTTGCACATATCTGAACAAAGTGCACACAACATGGATTAGGACGACGCTCGCCGTTATGCGCAGGCTAACGGCGGCTCAGAGTCGTTGAGGATCTGAGAGACATACCGTCTCGTTCTCTCCACTGAACTTGTTTATTAATGGATCCACTCTCATCACACAGTTGAGCCTCTTGGCCTGAATCAAGAACTGACACGATTCTTGTAATTACACTTGATGGATGTAGTACTTTTAGTACTTTATTACTTTAAAGTACATCTGTGTGGTTTGGATCCTGATGTGATCGTAGCACAGGGGCACTTGGATATTGGCTATAGGAGCTCCCAGCCTTAGATCCATTATTCAAAAGATTGTCAATGTTTTTTAGACAGCTGACAAAATAGAAATGGGGGTCGAGAGAGCGCCATGCGACAAATGTCCAAGAGGTAGGACAAGAACCCAAGACATTGGGGTTATGCGGCAAGTGTGGCGCAACAAGACGCTCCAGATTTGAAATCAATGTTCAGCCGACGATGACGACTGTTCATCTGCTCTCGTTTTGTCTGTGAAGGCGTTTGTTCTTTTGTTCCTACGTCATCAACAGAGGAGACCAGTGGTGACGCAGTGGCTCCTCTGCTCCCATGCCACTGCTCGTCTCCGCTTGCTTTGCTCACAGCAAAAGCAGTTGTTGAGGCCAGAGTATCACTCGGGAATGTGGGTTAGATTCATAATGAGAATTCTTGAGAAAACAACACGTAAAACATATTTCTTTCACCCTGTGTTACTTTTTCCGAGCCATATTTGTACGATTACCACCGTAGCTGCAGTGAAGGACTGTATTTTTCCTATTCTGGGTAATAACTCATCTTCACAGATCGTCCTAAATGTCATGGACTTCATCACTTCAGTGCTGTTACGTTAACAAAAGCCACTTTAAGTTGCCTTACAAGACTAATATGTTTACTGCTCCGCAAGGTCCCCAAAGGCAGGGCTGCTTATGTCAGAATGTCACGTATGAGTAGCACACACTGCCAGTGGAAACATTGCATTCCTCATTTTAAAACTCTCAGTCTGGCACCTCTAAAATGAATGTGTGTAATGTAATATGTCCCCGGTGAACAGTTTTTTTTTTTTTGCACCTAAAAATTCAAGACCGCTTCCTTGCCAAAATATACTGCAGCTTGTAAAAAAAAAAAACATGAACATGTTGTCAGGGTCTATTTTAGGAGTGTGGTGTCAAACGCAACACTGCCAATAACCGCAACAGCAGAACTACTCCAGGGTGGCGTGAGGTAAAAAGACTGAATATAGCGAAATGATTCATGAGCTAATTAGCGCTGGCCATTAAAAGCACAGTTCAAATTGGTAACAACGAGTAACAAGAGGTGGTGCATTTGTCAGGGCTGACAGTCAGACACACGCGTAATCAAAACCGGTTGATCGCATCCAGCTAATGGTTTGGTTGCATGTTCTCAGTGGTATGTTCTCCTTGCATAAGACACGTGAAAACAGCGTGTGACTCGTGCTCTCCCGGCAGGTATTCAGTGAAACTAGAAGCCGTGTACCAGTCCAACAACAACTGGCATGTGACCCTGCCACTAGGATGGCATGTATCAAGCTATACCGTGCCACACGCTAGTAAAACAGAAGCGTGCCATGCAAAACTTCTTCTTTTAACCCTCACGCCGCCTTCACTGTATATACTTGCATCTTCTTCATTGTACATTTTCTTAAATTCATATTTTTGTTCTGCTATTTTATTGTATTGAGTGTGTCCCGTAGTCAATATTTTTATGTTTACTATGCAACATGCTTGTTGCCGCCACAAACAAATGTCCCCCTTGGAATAAATAAAGTATCCACCCACCTATCCATCCATCTAGTCAACAATGACGCATCGACTATAATTGGCATATACCCCCCCAAAAAAAGTTCATTGTATAAGCTTGAGTACGGTGATTCACAGGCTCTCTACATAATTAAAATAAATCATGCAGCCATGTTCTCAATCCTGCCCCCGGGCCGGCCTGCTTCAGTGCCCTCACAGTACAACACCGCTAGGTTGGGACACTTTCCCCCCGCTTACAAATCCAATGCAATCCCAACTGAAATGACATATGTATGGCAAATGGACTTGCGTGTATGAGCACTCAAAGCACTTTAAACTACATGCCAACAGTCATTCACACATGGATGGCAAAGCCTGCCATGCAAGGTGCCACCTGCTCATCAGATTCTACTCCAATCATTCAGACACAGTCGGCCCGATGGCGCAGACCTTTGGGGGTTTAGTATTTCGCCCAAGGACACGTTAACGTAGAGGAGCCAAGGGGATCAAACCTGGTGAGCCCGCTTTAACTCCTGAGCCACAGCCAGACGTAGATACATCGATATTTGCAGTATAGACCACATATTCCCGATGCCATTGGTCTAATAACACACTGGATCTGAAGCAATTCGAAAGGAATAATTTCAAGAAGAAGATACAACATCGAGGAGCAGGAGCGCAAAAAAGAAGCATAATGAGCTTGACTCATGATGGTGATGTTGACTCTCTTCTATTCATTTCTAATAAAACAGTGCCGAGAGGTGATATGCATGAGTCCCCTCTTACATCAGATGCTTCATCACATGACATTTCATGCTGGTGCACTTTCACATGAACCCACAGGCTGACAACCGAACAAAAGTAAAGTTTAAAAAAAAAATCTTTAATCGGACACTGACTAGCCAACAGAAGGCAGAGGTGGTACAATTCAAGACAAACAATAAGACAAAACTATCTTCATTTGTTTTTAAACAGCTATTCATTTAACTATGATATATTTATAACACAAACTGACTTCATCCCTCCTCTTTAAAGGAATTAGGATCCTAGAACTGAACGTGCAGAGCCAAGATTACATTTTTACTGAAAAGATAAAATAAATCAATGGCTGGCAGACAAAAAAAGAAGAAAAAAAAAAACACTTCACGTAACATTTTCTACTATGCCATAAAATTAATGAACATGCCAGGAAAGCGAAAACGATGGATTTGAGGAGAGAGTCTCTGCGAAATAAGGAAACCAGCCAAGGCCTGTTAAGTCAATGAAAATCTGGAGCATTGATAAGATGCCACCCGGCATTTGTGTGTGGATGCTTGAGATGGCCCACACCCCCAGTGCTATTAGTGCAGAGTGATAGGTGGAATAGGCTTTTCTTAATTACACCTAAACATGATGAAAAGCAAAGAGCCACGCACAAATAGAGCACGGCGCTGTGTATCTGCATGTAAATGACTCTAGGATGGGTTCATGATGCCTTTGCAGGTGCAGCCGTTGGTACCAGAATCCAATAAATTCACTGGAAGAAATAGGATAGCTAGCTAAGTTTCAGTATTTAACTTATTTGTTCTCGGAAACATGGGGAAAGTAGCGTATGTAGCTCTTAAGCTATATAATATTGAAGCACACACAGTCCTTGAGTTGGTGTCAATACCCAGAGTGCATTTAGTAGGAAATATCCCAGAGTAATTGACCTGCAATAGTGGCTTTAGAAGCAGCCATGACAGTTAGGAGGCCGGATGTAACGCTGAAAAGGAGGCTTGTGATGAACTCGTGGCCCTGCTGGCCAATCGGAGTTCAGCTGATTTGGATCCTTGGATGTCACCCTCTTCCAGGCAACCCAAGGCATGAGTACACATAGATATGCAGATTTTCAGTCCCACCTCAATTGCCGAACCGCCACGAGCGAAGAAGGAAACGCCATGCCAATGGTCAACAATGACATCGCTTATGGTTTGCATACAGCACCATAACAAGAGTCGCCCAGCCGAACAAGACAAGACCACTGATGGAGGGACGGTCGATGGTCTGAGGGTCTGGAATATTGTACAAATTGTTCAGGTGAGCTTGTGTCAGGTAACCTTTAGCAGTCCATGAGAATACCTTATATCCGTCTGTTTTTTTATTTAGAATCGTAGATAAAAAGGGAAACAATTTCACCAACAAACGTTGAACTTTGTTAGCAATCTAGAGGACAAATGTGAACGTTTGCCCTCATGGAGGACACTGCATGATGAGATGTTGTTTTTTATTTGCTAGGAATTACCAGTAAACACTTGCAGGTAGAGCCATTTTCACCTGGATGAAAAAAGAAAACATAACCCCAAATTCCATTGCAAAATTAGGATAGCTATACCAGTTTATTGTGTTGGAGGCAGGAATTAAAACATAAAAAAGTATAAAATGATTGTTTGTTGATTTGTCTGTGTAGACCAGTTAATTGAAAGAATTATATATTGAAAATGGAAAATTTAAATAAAAGAAATTCTGAAAATGTTCTCAGGTTGACCTGATGACCTTTACATGGACCCTTGAGACTCGCTGTTACTGGATGAATGAATAAATGGTTGAGTATCATTGGCAACCCATCATCACACTGCTGGTTTGGTGTCAAACGGACAATGTGCTGCACCTCCTGCTGCCTGTCAGCTCTGGACTTGTTAAAAGTACACGTCATGGCGCGCCACAGCTAGGCGCTATATTGCTGGAAGCTACTTCCATCAAAACGTTTCACATTGACAAAATGCCTTTCAATTTGTATTTAATTCTGTCAACACTGTAAAGAAAAGTGTAGAATAATGCTTGAAGGGTCTCTCTCCCGCTAACTGATATTTATGAAGGCCTTCACGTTCAAGTGACTCATTTTCCTCACAGCTGGCAGGTGCCAGCTCAGACTGCAGCTCCTACGACTGCCAGTGGGAATACACATGTGGCAGGTTAATCAAGATACCTCGATCAAAGTCCTGCAAAACTCGCACCGTGCTGTCGTAAAGTAACCAAACTCACCTGCAGCTGTGATGAAGAGCAAGCTGTGGTAGAGTATGTAAAGTAGTAACAGAACAGTACTCTGAGTTATTGTTATGTTTAAGATAATCATCTGGAAATACGCCTTGAAAAGTGCAAACCCTGCATTTTAAATTGTACAAGCGCCGCCTCTGATACAAATGAAGTACTTCTTCTTTTCAGCCCTGTATTGTTTGGTGTGTATTCCCAGTATGGGCTAAATTAAAACTGAAGCAATCCCAACAATTTGTTTTTGGAATATGTTACGGCTGCTTCCCTGCTGCAGCCAGTTTACTCTCCTGCCAGAGTTACTGCATGAATGCAGAAGGGCTTTATTAGCAACAACATGTTTGTTTTGGCAAATCAATTACATTAACGTCACATACATTTAATGTGTACAGCCCAATAGCACAAATGTGTCTCAGATGCAATATATTGCATGTGTCTGGACTGAATATAGTCAATGCTTATGACGGATATGATACATTTCTGAGGAACAATAGCAGTAGCAGTAAAAAATGGGAGGAATAATAATAGATATTGATTACCTCTAATGATAATAGCAGTAGTGGATATTACAGAATGACAATAGAGCAGTAGCAGTCCTAGTGATAGTAATCTCACTAATAATAATAATAGTGTCAAACCAGCCCGTTACAGCAGAATTAGTGGCACCGTAGCATTAAGCTTTTGAAAGGATAATACCTGGCGGCCCATGTTTCAGCTCCCTGCTTCTGTGGCACCATAATTACATTGAGCCACTGCCGCGACGCAAATCACAACGCAGAGACTCAGAGCACATCCTCGAAACTCTCTCTGGCTCACCTTCACTCTTTCCTACCCCGGCTCTCCTTTTTGCCCCGAGCACAATCTACCCAAAAATCTCATTAAGCCCCACCACTGCCACTGAGTGCAGTTGCATTATTCATGTGTTTTTCCCAAGCACTCTAACAAAAAAAAAAAAGGTGAATATTTCCATCTGATGTTTAAAATGCACAGCAAGAAAAAATCTGCACCATCTAAAGCATACCTTTAAACAAACGGTACTGTTGCTGGGCTCCTAGGAACTCGTGAACTCATCCGTGAAAAGTGACTCAAGAAGCATAAGGTCATGTAAACAAATAATTCATTAAAATAATTAAATATGCTGTATTATTATTATTACACCGGTTTGTATTCAAATCACCTAAAGACCATCGGTTTCAGACCACATGTGACTCATCGGAGACGTTTCAGTGGGACTCATTAGCGTGCGGACATTAGCATTTCATCCATGCACGGCACGCTAATCCACCGAACGCTATGTGTTCTCAACACTTCCTGTGGAAACACTCACTGTGCCCTTAAGGATCGCGAAAGAGAGCCGCACAACTCTTCAGCTGATGTTCTTGGGCCTGTCAAACTTGGTAGGCGTGGGGAACTCGTCCTTGTGTACATGAGAGTGTTTGGGTGTAAGCGTGTGCACTTGCCCGTCTGAACACTGTCACAATGTATTTGTGTAACTGCAGTGGTGATGAATATTTCAGTTATGACTGCAGCACGTTGGTGAGGGAGTTATTTTGCTTAAAAGATCACACAGCTTTGGGCTCATTGTCGTGGTTTGTCCGATCGGCAGGTGTCCTGCACGCTTGTGTCTCACGGCTCTCGCCAGCCTCTCAGGCAGCCAATCAGGAGAGCAGAACATCCCGCCAACAACATTTTGAGCCCCTCACTGAGGCCTTCTTGAGGTCTGGTTAAGTAGTCGTATGAACCCCAAATGAGTTCTAAGACTTGTGTTATTTTATATCATTTTTTTCCGAATTAATTGCAAGGAAAAATTATTTTTTCCAAAAAAACCTTTTATAACATAATTTGTTCATAACTATGAACATCCAGCATGATATGAGCAAGATTTCTTCCTTTTCGAGCCGCCCCCGAGTTTTTCCAACTCCATAGTTCAAGACCTACAGAGTTGTTTGTAAAGACAATGACCTAGATAATCACAATAAAACAAATCCTTGGCCTATTACCAAAGAGTTTTAGACAAAAAACCTGTTGTTCGGTTAGAAAATATGGAAAAGTTATAACCTTCATGCCGAAACCTGCTCGGATTGGGGTATGCTTGGTATTACAATTTGCATAAATCTCTTTTGAAGACGTGCGACGTGTTCGAAGAAACCTCCCACGACCACGGAAGCCATCGCAGTCGTGAAAATCAAAGGAGTAGGGAAAAAAACAGTCCAGCTGCATTTGGATTTTTAAGGTACTAAAATACTAAACACAAGGATCTATTACACTTTATTAGACTCCTAAAATCTTGGAGGGTTACAAAGAGGTGTCTTTTATCTGTTAGCGTTTTCACCTTTGTTTGTTTGTCTCTAAATGAAGAATGTAATGTGTTAAAGAAGACTTGAAACGAGGGATTGTCACGCATATTTACTGAAGTAATAAATCAAGAGAGAAGTCGGGTCATTTTCTCTGAAACTTCTACCAAAAAAAATAACTTTGATTCTTTCCCTGATAGAAAGAATGCAAGTTTAAGCACTTCTGCATTGGCTTCACTTTTCAGACCCGCAGGTAGCAGTCTGATTAAAGTCCATTTCAAGTTCAGCTCATGCTAAAGATAGTGCTTTTCTCCTTGAGTGATCCATGCAGGTATTTCAAAAAGAAAGAATCCTTCACAATACTGAAAAAAAATAAATAGTTTGGGCAACAAAATGCAGGATAAATTCAGATTGGAAAATGTTCACTGAACAATTTTGGGCATCATGCAGAAGAAAAAAAAAATGTTATTGAAGCACAGAAATATGAGGATTGGATTGCATTCTGCAAGGACGTCTAATAAATAAACCAACAATTTCACTGGCAAGAACAGTTGTATCCCTGAAGCCACCAGTAGCTCGGGTGTTAAGTGCAGGTTTTAATCCTACTTTGATCTCAGAGATTAACACCTTTCAGACAGCAGATGTAACACAACCTCTGATACAACACTGACTCAACTAGTCAGGAATTTATTAATACAGCTTTCCACACTGACTCACAGTGACACAGCATTTCCTCATCTTCACTGGAGGGAGGGGGCAATATTTATGACACAACCAAAGACAACATAAGAGATGATCGTCTTCCCAATGCGACCGTTGTATGCACGCGAGGGAATGTTGTGTGAGTACCGGAGGATGCTGTATCACTCCATGACCCCCTTTTTACCTTCGCGTGAGACATATGCTGTAGGCAAGCCCCGAGGAAGGCGGGAGATTCTACAGCTGTTGCTGCTAAACTATGCAAATTGGTAAAATATGCTTCCATCTAAATATAACCCGTCATTAAAATTTTAGCGTTGCATTAAGCAGGAGTACACGCATTAGCGGCCCCACTGAGTCACAACCCCAGAATGATTTAACCGACCTGTGAGCAGCGTGATGGAGAGAAAGAGCGACGTGTGCGAATAATTATGCGCGCATCAATCTAACGCTGATGTTAAGAGCGCGTCGTCGTGTGGTTTTTGTAGTTTTATGGCTTTTGGCCGAGCCGTGGCTTGTATTAATTCAGCCAAAATAAAAAGCACCGGGCATTGCACGCTACCGTTTGCCAGCGAGCGCGTTGCATCCGACTGCTAAACAGCCGGGGCGGATGAACGGCGAGTTGGGCTTGAGGTTTAACCTTCTAAATGTGCACGGACAGAGGAAGTAACCGCGCGACTTAGTTCACTTCCTCGGCCTCCTGAAATGCATGCGCCTTGGAGTGGCATGCGTCCACAGCTTCTAGCGCTGAAGCAGCATAAGGACGAGCGCCTCTCGTCGCCGTGTGCAGTGAAAGCGGAGGCTAACGCAGACTGGCAGATGGGTGGAGGGCATCCTGTAAACAGCCACACAGGTCAGGGTGACATTAGAGTGTCTTTCACTGACCAGCTCGCTGAAGAGGGGAGTCCTCATGCACGCACAGGAAGCAGGGTCACTTCTACCACACAGCACAGTACCGCCTGGCTCTCAAGCACAAACGAACCTCAGGAGTTTCCAGGAAGTTGTTGGATGGTGTTTTTCATCCTCTTAACGTTCCTCTAAAATATGGGTGTTCTTCCTTTTTCCTTCCCGTCGTTAGATGAATTAATATATATGGTATTCTGCATCTGCAGGTATTGTAGAAAGTGAGAATTTAAAAGATAGATAGATAGATAGATAGATAGATAGATAGATAGATAGATAGATAGATAGATAGATAGATAGATAGATAGATAGATAGATAGATAGATAGATACATACATACATACATACATACATAGATACATACATACATAGATAGATAGATAGATAGATAGATAGATAGATAGATAGATAGATAGATAGATAGATAGAGGTTTTTGCAGTATTGTGCTACATGCTGGTAGCAGGAGTTGAAGCCAACAAATGCTAGATACTGAGTGATAAAATGAATCTCTCTTGAATCGATTTCGCGCAGCACTTCTGTTGACCGGACACATTCTCTCAAAAATGAATCCTAATTATCTAACCAAACTGTAAAACATGTATTAATTCAGTTTAAATCCTAAGCGAGCATTGCGTCACATTTAGCTGACACTTTTATCCAAAGCGACTTACATTTTGCTCTCTTCACCGTAGACACAGCAACGGGAGCAATCAGGGGTTAAGTGTTTTGCTCAAGGACACAACAACATGGACTAGTAGAGCCTGGGATCGAACCACCGACCCTCCAATTATAAGACTGAGATGCTCACCACTGCGCCACAGTCGCCGCGAGCAGTGTAGTTTGATGAAATTGTGAATACAATCTCTTATCAAGTGTATTTCATCAGAGGAAGACCAGAGTAATTTGAGCTCCTGGCTTTATGGAAACCGTCACATCAGCCCGACTGTAAAGGAGCCACTGACTCTAATGCGCTGGACTTTGTGAGTCACTCAGATTGAGTATGTGTGTGTGTGTGTGTGTGTGTGTGTGTGTGTCTCCACCTGCTATGCGACTGTGGCGTGCTCACGCCAGACTGTCTGAATCACGCTCGGGCAAGAAGGCAGAACTAAGGCCCTTCTGCTTTCATTTATAATTCAGAGCAGCGCCACATACCATTTGTCTCGTACAGACTTACAATTTCATATCTCCTGTTCCTGGGGAATTGCTTTTTCAAGAGAGAGAAAAAAGAAAAGAAAAAAGTGCACTTATTCAAGGTTTCAGGTGTTCCTTTGTAGGAGCTCTTTAGGGAATAAAGCAGCCTCATGTAAAGAAATGTAACAGCAAAAAAGATACAGTATGAAAGCGTAGAGATATCACAAAAGACTTCTGAGGGTTATGTGCAACCATCAATGAGAAAATCAATAAATCTGCTCCTGCTTTTTCTGCATCGCATCTTCTTTTCTCTCTGTTCAACCCACACTAATAGATGTATATATGTAGATAACGAATATTAAATCTCATCATGCACAATTACATACTGTTGTTGATGCACTTGGCTTCATTCAGTGAAATCACATACGGCTCGATGCATTGCCTGAGATCATCGACAGATAAACAGAGCGCCTGAAAAGGTTTGTACAAACTGTGATTTGCTTTACCCACAAATGCTAAGAGAAAGACTCGCAAAAAGGACGGATGAAGGTCTTGGAACCAACATATTTGCAATTATTGAGTGTAAGAGTTAAATCTTTTATACATATAATATTTTGTTGAATTGGAATTCTTCGAGTAATGTTACAAAATTTCCAATGCAGACAAGTTCAGAGCATTTCAAAGTCCTCCCTTATGACTCTAGAAATCTGAAAGAAACTTTTTTTTAGATGTTTAATTGGCTTTTGGTCATCCATAATAAGCATAAAAGGTCCGTACACAAAGCAGCGCTTCGGTTCTGGATGAGGAGGGGTTTTCATGATTCATTCTGGAAAAGACCCCCAAAGCTCTCCGCAGAACAGTCCGCGTCTCAGATTCTACCGCAGAATTTGGGAGAGAAACATCTTCTTACAAAACGAAAGCAGAGGCCAAAAAAATCAGTTTAACGTAAAGTCCAGGACCTGAACCTGCAACCTACAAATAGCCGAATAAAGAAAAGTTAGATTAAAAGCCTGTATTCAGTGCATGGGTTGAAACCTTTCTCTGAATAAATATGCAACAATAAGTTATGAAAAAAACATCCTAAGGGAGTGATTTTTGGAAGATTTTAAGACTCCAAAACTTAAGTTAATCTGCTTAAAGTTACTGTGAGGAACTTTTAACTGGTTATGCAACATCTCAATTTAACGCCGATGCTTCCTTATGACCTACATAAGCGACGAGAAGATTGGCTCACTTTTATGTGGCGGTTCTAATTGATGCTAAAATAATGCAGCTTCACCCGAGCATCCTTCAGCCTTCCCGGTAGTGTCACCTCCTCCGGCCGGGAGCAGAGCTCCACCTCCGCTGGGGGTTGACACCGGCGGCACGCTAATGGAGGTCAAGGAGGCACGGGAGAACCAGAGCCGGGACTGAGCGCGACGGACTGTCAGATAATAATATTAAATGGGACTCCCGTGCTCGGAAACTCTCCAGCTTTCGTCTGCAGGAAACGCCGTGATCGACTCTGAAGCAAAGCTCCTGCTGCTGGACTCTGACTGGAGCACGGGAAGATGCTACATCACTTTTTTTACAATAGCAATTATTGTATATATACAATGACAGTGTGAAATAGTGTGTAAAGCAAAATATTAACAACTAGAAAACCGTAGTTATCAACCAAACTTAAGCAGAAAATGTTGTTCTGTATAGAACATTGGCCCTGTTAAGTTATCCAACTAGCATGAAGAAGCTAATTGAGAAAACTAGCTTTAGGGGCTTTTAAAAATAAATATTAAATTGGCTTTTATCAAGGACGATGACTTTGTTAATTCTAGTATATTTAAAGAGAAATAATGCGAAAAAGGGTAAAATGAAGTGACATTTATTGCTCATTAAATGTGCATGTGCAGCCGAAGGTCTGGATACCTCCAAGTGCAGACGATAAACTGCAAAAACAAAGAGTGCTAATGTTCAGTTAACGCACCTATGAGGTGTATGCTAAAGAAGTGAATCTAAGCGAGAGTAAGACAACAGAGACACTTGAAATGAAATGAACACACAGTCAGCCAAATAACAGAGTAAACCAATCATTATGACCTCAACGTCAACGTCAGTGTGCTCGAGGAGGAGCAGGGGAAAGATTTATAGTTCATAGAAACAGTGCTTAAAAATCCAATAATGCCCAGTGAGTTGCGAGAATGACGGTGTGTGTGTGTGTGTGTGTGTGTGTGTGTGTGTGTGTGGGGTCTCATCTGCTGCAGAGCTTTGTGGCAGCCTGGTTGAGACTCATTGGTCCGCCTGTCATCACTGGCACTGACTCACAGCTTAACCTTTGTGAGCACACGCCGTTATTTAGTACAACACTGGCCTCTTGGGGGGGTCAGAGAAATGGATAAATGGACGGGGCTGCCGTCGGCTAGCCCCCATACAGACACACACACACACACACACACACACACACACACACACACACACACACACACACACACACACAATACTGTACATACAGCACACTGCAGTCCGCTGCTCAGTTCAGAGAGTGATTCATTCAAAGTGAGAGCTCAGAGTAAACCTGTTTAAGAAAGGCTGCTAATCTAAAACAAGAAATGCTACATTTTAAGTAAATGTTACATAAAATATTAGGCCAGACGTTTCAAATATTAATATTTTATTAAAGACATCTGTAAAAAATGTCTTTAATACTTTGGTTCATGACAAAATAACTGCAAAACTAATAACCTTCCCATCAGTTGCTGTTTGTGTTTAGGGCTAATTAGCAAATGTTAATGTTAGCCTGTAGTGTTAGTGTCATTAAGGAAATCTGAATATAAAGTGACATATAGGAAGGAGTCAGATCACTGCTATTGTGTATTTCAGCTACGTTCTTTGCGCATAATGGTATTGCACAGTAAAAGATTGGAGATCAAATCGATTCAACAACAACAAATACAATCTCTGGTCTTGCGTTATTGCCGGTGTCCCAAGTCAGCAAAGCGTGCTCAATACATAATGCAGGCCTCTAATTTGCAACGGAGGGAATCCACAACACCACTGCCAAGTTGCAGTTGCAGAAGGCCAACAACTGTAGTTTATGTTTTAAAGAACATAAACCAGTGGCAGACCGTCAGTGAGACTCAAGGGTACCTCAAACTGTCCATCATTCACTCTCCTCCACTAATACAAGTCAGCTGATGCAGGTATTTCAGTTGGCAGTCAGTGAGCTGTACGTGTCGAGGCTTAGCGCTCTTTGAGGTGTGAGTTAAATGTGTTGGATATTTTTCTGGATTGGGAGAGAAACCAAAAGCTCTGAGGGATTTGGCAGCGTTGCTGGAAACTTTGCCTGAAACTGTCCAAACGGTGCCGTGTGATTCAGCGAAACAAACGGAAGCCCTCTCCGGCTGTCTAATCTTCATCGCGTTAAAAGACCAACCACCTGTTGCAAGTAGTTGTTGCGTCCTTTCTTGTGATGGCTGCAGCTGACAAAAAGACTGTGGTATTATGTTTGCAGACAAAGCCGGCATTGAAAATAGACCAGCAAGTGGGATTCCTGGAGCTAATTACTAGCCGTGCCATGATTGTCTTTAAATACCAGGTGGGCAGAACAATGGCGGGTCCAGACAAAAGAGAAGGAACAAAAGACTGTCCCTGTTTGATAAAAGGAGGACATAAAGTGAATGTGCCACTAAGAACATGCGATGGGTGTGTGTGTGACGTGTAGGCGTCCGTGTGGTCAGACTAGCAGAGGAAGCCACTGACAGAGAAATGACATTCTGTGTTGAGCTCAGACGTCAGATTACGACGCCGATAATCTGCTTGTGGATCATTTGTCGCTCGGAGCGTCGTGCTGCAAAGTCATACTATTTATACTATACGGCTACTCTGCCCCCGCGATTGCATAACGTTGTGATCCATATAATATCCCTAACTTTTGTAAGAGTAACATAACACGAAATTACATTTACTTTATTACACTCGTAATTGACCCTGCTCGTCTGTGTTGACTACAATAGACTGTACATTCCTAAAATCCAGTTACTCTGTCCTCTAGCCAATAGCCAAAGCCTTTTACTTGCATTCTGTCTAATAACCAGCAGGGGGAGACTCGACGGGTTGCAGAGAGGAACGAGTCGGATTGCCAAAAAGATTTTATTAAACATTGCAAACATGAGTTCATGGTCTCAATCGCTCGGCTAGTGAGAGCTGAATGCTATCGACAGTTATTAAGCGAGAGTTATAACTGCGGTTTTGTGAGTTATTGGTTACGACAGACTCATTAAAAAGCTGAAACATGTGTTGAGACGGAGAGAAATACTGGAGGAACAAGGCGGTGGGGGGTCGGATGGCAGGAGTGTGTGACAAGGTTCCTATTTTAATTCATGACGATGGGTTCATTGAAGCTAAAACTATGAGTTAAGTTGCCAGATCCACTCGTCTTCAACTCCATAAGCTTGGATAATGATACAAACAGACAGTTAGTTTTTTTCTTTGCCTCATTTCCCCATCTCCGTCACTGTGAGCCAGCAATGATGGTGGCAGTAGCAGCAAATCTGCACAAACTTGTCAACACGCAGCACCATTATGTTCCACTGCAGCTCCATAATGGGGCGGAAAAGGGGGAAGGAAGCTGCCGAGTGTGACTCCAGCGAGCGCTAGATACGAGTCCTGCTGATTGATTCATTGAGGCCCACGGACCAGTTATTTGTCTGAGCTCCTCGAAGGTCCAAAGACTTCATCACAATCTCGCCCCCACGCGGGGATCCCTCATGTCCATGGTAAGGATTGATCGACAGACGCCGCTTTGAGTCAGGTGCCACACATCATTCAGAGGAGGAGTGGAAGCCAAAAGATGTGCTGGCTTTGTCTGGTTGACATATCACTAAATATCTTCATTAATAATAGTGTTCAGCTTGTCTTTTGGTTTTTGCAGCTGGCGACCCTACTGTTTTGGGGTTTGCCATTACTGCAGCTGGCAGCCATTTCCTATTAATTCATGCCACAAAACCATTGGATGTCACAGAAAATAATTCACAAGTGACTGGTGAATGAGTAGTGTAGCAACTAAAAAGCTATTTTTACAGGCAAAAGTGGAGACCACACGTGTAGCCAAAGGGCGGCCATAGCTGATGGTGAGGTGATGATATGCCGGTGTTGTATTTACAGCCTGCAGTGCCACCATCACGCTCTCGTCACCAGCGTACCTTTATTGTTTTGGTTTTCAACAGCAGACCTTGAATCCGGAGACATATTGAATCGTCTGAGAGGGATATAGACACACTCTTCAAAATGAGCATCGAATGGAACATCTAAAACTTTCCGAAACTAATATTCTCCTGAAAGAAGATCTTATTAAAGTCTTATGAGTCAGTCAGATTGGAATAGCCCGCCTTGGTATGTTTAGCTGTTTGACTGTATCAATTTTGCGGCTTCCTACTGGGACATTTCGATTTTATTAATATTCTCGTGTGAATCTGCTGATGCGCTCTTTCCTGACAGCTATGAAAGCTGCTAATGAGTGACAATTAGGCCGATAGCTAATGATAGCAGTCAGTGTTATGAGGGAAAAGGCTGCATTCATGATACTCGTTCAGATTGATTAATTATGTTGTCTGCCAGCAACGTTTCAATTGATCCCCCGTGCCGCGAAGCTTTTATCTTAGCACGACGCCGGTGCGTGCGAGCGTACTCTCGCTGACCCCGGTCATAACAAGCGCCGCCATGAGAAAGAATGAAGGCAATTTTTTAAGCTCAATGTCGAATTACTTTGTCTATGTAGGCGGATGTGAATGAGTGTGACACACAGAGTGAAACGAGAGAGACAGGGGAAAGATAAAAATATAATGTGACAATCTGACAGTGAATTCTGGCAAAGTGTTTCCCAAAATACATCTCCTGTACTTTTTTAGGCGCACTAGGATGCAGCGATGATACTCCATGGCCCTCCAAGTCTCCCCATGATATGCTGTCATCCAGTCGCATATTATTCTAACAGCGAGCCCTGCGCGCACACACTACTCCAGCTCTTACTCCGGGGCAGAGAGGGATGACAGGGTAACTGTGTCCGCTCAGTGGTTCTCAGCTCAGTGGTTCTCAGCTCAGTGGGTGTCCGAGTGCAGTGATGGAGGGTATGTGTCCGGGCCAAAAAACTGTCAGTGGTGGGCACAGGATCAGTCCATGGACTGAAAAAGTGTCAGTTACCCACGGGGTTGACACGGGCCTGTCAGCTGGATCGCTGTTCCTGTGAATCCCTCGTTGGCCAACATCTGATTCATCACAGGCAAACATGACAGATCTTCTCAGCGGCCGCACGGAGAGCCGACAGGCAAAGCACATCTCAGTAATATCTGATCATGAACAAAGACAGTCATTAACTACCTGTAATTCATCACGTGAGCTGCACAGGGTGTGGCGTTCGCTAGCTCACCGCCTCCACACCGCGTGCCGCGCATCGTAATAGAGAGGCAACTAATCAATGACCTAATCCGTTTGCAAATATTTTATGCATTTTTATTCAAATTGAATCAAATGGTTGTTGCTGCCTTGAATCTCCAAACAGTATGAAACTACGTCCACAAACTGCCCAAGAGCTGCTCCGCTGATGCAAGAAAAGATCCGATTATGAGTCCGTGGCACCAGAGCGTCAGCGAGGAGGATCAACAGAAACAGACGAGTGCAGTGGACCGACGTCTCCCTGTGAGGGCCGATGTCCTCTGCCACCGGCGTCACAAAGACGAGCACATGTTTGTGGCCTGGCTCCAACCGTAAGTGGCAAATTCTCTGGTTCAAAAGGATAAACAAGTCACCAAGGACCGGGTCAAAGGTCAAGTGTGTTCCTCTCCCGATTACTGCTGAACGCTTCATCACTGTGTAAAACATACACTGAACTCTTGTTCACTCCTCTTTTCTGAGATTAAATCGTCACTAAAAAGCCTCTTTGGTCTGTTAAGGTTTGAAAAAAATTATTTCCATCTAATGTCATAACTGGAATCGGTCCTTTTGGGCGTCACTTGTTTGAAATACTGTCTGCAGTTACCTTTACAAGCTCGGTGTCGTCTTGGACTGTAAATCACTTCTCACACTGCCGTGAGACTTCACTGGAGTTATGTCGGAGGATTGATTTTTTTTTCATTTCGTAATGTTCCACAAGTCAAAGTGTGCGGAAATTTAAGAAAGTTTAACTTTACCAGTTGACGAGTTATGTAACATGAAAAATGTTTGTAAAAGTCTCAACAAAACTTCCCATTGATTGCCATGGAAGTTGATGAAGACGATCATGTTTACTCCTGGACTATTCGTAATTACTTTGGTGAACTTGTGACTCTTTATTCAGCGCCATCGTCTGGCAAAAACTGTAATGTTATGTGTTGAATAACTCCAGGAGATCGCTGTAACTTTGGCTAACTTTATTAGCTCAACATCATAACGCATGACACCGCAGGGCTCTCAGGTGTCACACATTGAGCGTGACTGTCACGCATTTCAGTCTTAAATCACGCCCTCCAGCCACACATCGTATTTCTCACGCTGAAAAAATGAACTCCAGGCTATTTAATGCGCCGCAGCGCGCAGACATGAGCTGGTCGCGCGCTGCCCTCACCACGGAGGAATCAAGCCCCTCCCCCCGTGAGGAGCCACTCATCAGCCAATCAAAAAAAAAAGAAATGGGCTACAGCCAATCAGAAAAACGTATCTTTTGCATGTGTTGTATCCGGGTAAGATGTCATGACAGGCGGGACTGGAGCAGTCCGGCGGCGCGTATTTGTCGTCGTCGACGTATGTCACGCTTGCCTGACATCAAAAACTTGACACCGAGACTGACAGATTCATACAACTGCGAGTGCGGACGGCGGACTCTAAAGCGTGTACATTACATGCATGTTTAGTGCTACTTAGCAAACATTAGCATGCTATTCGGCAAACTAAGACGGCATATACTAACTCTTGAACAAGTTGGTTTGAGTGTGAAAGCAAAAAGCAGGAAAAGGTGAAGCCATGCATCAATGAAGTGGTGGATTGAACAGATTACATGGCAGCTGCAGTACAAGCAACTCATCAGATTATAATCAGCAACTCGTTTTGTGTCCATTCACCAACCTCACTGATCCCAACGTGCTGTGACGCCGAATCGCTCTGTAAATAACGTTAAAGGCCACCACTGTCCGACGAGAAGCCTTCGTGTTTAATGGTGTATTACTGTTTGTGAGCTCTCAGATCATGATGGGATATCTCGAAATCCACTGCAAAGGTCAAAACATATTTTCATAATCTCTTGATTAACATGCTAAACAAATCATCGTAGACGGTTGCGGCGGATCCCGGGCGAGCCTAAACACTGCCGGGACCGTCGGTGCTGCTCGCTGTTGAGGATTGATGGTGCAGAGCCACGAGTAATAACGAGGCTACGCTCATTCCTCTGTACTTCCAGCAGGTGAAAGCAGCTGTGTCACAATATTCTCTCTTTTAGTAGCACCTGGAGTAGTGTGGCGAAGGAGCTCCAGACGTGCTCACAATGAAACCAAAAAGGCAGGGCTTGGTTTGCGTTTAGAAATGTCAGGTAATCTGTCTTTTCGGTGATGAAAAGGCAGCCGCCGGGGATACTCGTGTTTCCTCTAAAGAAATCAATGAAGGAGGTGGTTTGATTCGATAGAAAGCAGAGCGGGAGAAACAGGTTTGAGATGAAAATACGTTTAGAAGAGTGTGAAACAGGTGCTAAATAAGCTGCAGTGGAAAGAAAAACTAAAAGGAGACAAATTAAGGAGGTGATGTGATGTATACGCTGCACACTGGTACATAATCCTACAGCGTTACGCTTCCCTTGGCCATTCATCACAGAGCCTGAAATCTCCCAATAATCCAATCTCCTTTAATTTGTGGATTTTCTGGAAACTCATCGACTCAACTTTCCTTCCTGTCCTCCTCTATCTCTCTCCCTCTCCTGTCCCATGTGAATGGGCGAGCGCGTGGCGGGCTCACCATGGCAGGACGGAGGAGTTTTGATTTATGTCCACGGCTAAACACACCAAACAGACGCACTTAACAAGCGTGGATTGTACTGCATGCCGTGATGAAAGCCCCGTAAACAGACACTCGTAACCCGTCAGGCGATCCACGCACGGAGGAACAAAAACAGCTCGACGCCATCACGGAGAGGCCCGCGGGCCGTTTGCTCTTCATTTCCACATTAAAGAAACCAGGGTGAGGGGGGGATTCCAGCCCAAGTAGAACAAATGATCCTTTCATGCTCGCTCGTGCTCACAAAATAAATTATTACCGGCACTGTTAAATACCCCGTGTTATGATAATGTGTAGATATCATTACTCACATTCATAATGGGTTAATTAGCTGGTTGGAAAACCACGCGGCGGTTCATCCGCCTCGACTACCTGAGCAGAACGGTCCCTTCAGGACTCGGAGAACCTCGCCGCCTCACCATTGAGCCCTTATCAACCGATTTGAGGATCTTAAACACCGATCTAAGTGAATCTGAGTCAGCGGTGCTTCGGTTAATCACGCGCTACCGGCCCGGGAGACGGAGTGAAGTGAGTGTCGTCCTCCTCCCGTCTCGCTCTGGCTTTCTACGGCTGACTTGACTCAGCTGAAAAACAAGCAGATAAATCAGCCTCGGCCTGCCCGGCGCTCCTCCTGGCGCCCATCAGTCAGCCAAATGGGCAGCGCCCGCCAAACATTTAAGCAAATACACTCCAACAGGTGGATGGCGAAGCAGGGTGTGGTGATGTGTGTTTGTGTACGCGGGGGAAATGGAAACAAACACACCTTCAGGTCGAATTATTATTTTTTTAATCATGTTAAAAGCAGAAAGCATCAGTCTCCTGCACCCTTTAAAAAACCTTCCTTATTTCCTGCTCACTACATAAGAGGACAGTATTTTCAGCCCTGAATGTTGATGTTTAGATTATAAAATTCAATGTGGACCATCTGTGAATTAAGTTACATAAGGAAATAAAATAAAGCACATAAGTAGGTAAAATAAAACAGCATTCTTCACTGTTGCACACACCTCGTACTATTAGGTTGACAACTTAGGGAAAAGTAAAAAAAGCTATAGACTCTTACAAAAAAAACTATATTCTTGCATAATTTCATCATCACAACATCACTTTCAAATGACTTTATAGTCACAAAACATGAACTTGTTTTGCATTGTTGCTTTTTCAGAAAAAATGATTGATGACAATTCAGACAACAGTGTAACGAGTTAATGAGGTAGAAAAAACACCATAAGTGAGCTGAAATTGGGCCAAAGGTGGGCTTCACCCTGCAGTCCATCTGTCTATCACAGGGCTCAAAACATGTCTAAAATAAAACATGGCTGTGCACAGCAGACACTGGAGTAGACTGCCTTCCTGGGAGCCCTGAGGCGGACTGGACTGATGTCATCCTCCAGTAAGTCGGGCTTAAGGAAGGCTTACTACCGTCTCCCACAGGCCCTATCACTGCTGTGCAGATGACTGCCGCACAGCCCGGCGTTGATGTATGTGCGTACTGTAGATGTGACATATTATCAGTCACAGGGGCAGTCGTAACACTTATCTTCCATTTCAGCCGTGCATGTATTCATTCCCATCCTCTCTCCCTCTCTCTCGCTCTCTCTCCCTCTCCGGTGTGCGGTTCTAATCATCATCACCAACAGGACTTCAGTGTTAGGTGGAACTGCTTGGCAGCACCATTCATCAAACCTGCAGCACTCGTGGCAATTGGACACCTGACAAAAGCTTAAAGGCATATTATTCCATGAGTCCTCGTGTGTGTGTGTGTGTGTGTTGAAAAGCCACTGGCTGTGACTGCTCCAAATGTCCACCTGTGTGTGTTTGTGTGCAGGTTAGTAGGAAGAGGAGGAGGGAAAAAAACCCTAAAGTGACGATGTGAGCCGGTTCAGAAGCACTGTCTTATTAAATTATCTGTCCGCCTTTTACAGCGAGGACCCCCACCCCTCCTCCTCCCCGTCTCTTTCCATCTCTCTCCCAGGCTAAACATTTGTCTTTCCATTCATGGGTGAATTTGTATTCCACTGAGATGGGCTCCTGGTGGCAGGCTGGCGGTGGGAGACGGGGGGGAGGTGGGAGTGGGTGCAAAGTCCGCATTCGGTGCTCGCTGTTTTCCATCTCACTGCCTGGTTACAGCACTCAACAGGCGGGCGACGCTGAAATATCAAAGCCGGTCCGCGGTTGGTTGAAAAGTGGATGCAGTTCATTACGAGCGCTCGTATTGATCTCTTGATATTTAAAAATATTCATCATTAGCAGGACAATTGTCTGTGAACCTGAACATTTGTCTTAATGTAGTCCACTGCTGACACGCTTAGAATACAGTCATATTAATACTACTAATGTATTTCAGTGTGGCTTTAATGGTATAATTACTTTTTATTACTAACAGTCATCTATAACTGTAAACTACTCATGTTTGCAGTAAAAAAGACACTTCCTCCCCCCCCCGGAGTCCTCATTAAATATGTCCTCATGTTTAATGTTCTCTTCACGGCACTTCCTGTCTGACGCAGAGCCGACGCTCTGCTTCAGCACGGCATCATCACCGGCGATGATGGTGTCACCCCCCACGGAGATCTCGGGCCGATTGGCCGGGTGGATGTTTATTCAGCAACACTCCATTATGTTGACACAGCGACTGCTATCGCGAGGTCCACCACTTTGCCTTTAATCAAATTGACAGCAGGAGAACCGATAATCAGCGGGACTGTTTACATTGTGCCAGGCTGCAGAGGAAAGAGAAGCTGAACAAACGATGCCACCTGTCATGGCATTGTGAAGAGGGAAGTGGGACACTCCTAGTAACCTGGTTACACCGAAGTGGACGTACGAAAGCGCAAAATCAGCATATTTTCTGCATATTTCCCACTGTCCCCAGAGGCAACGCATTTAAAGTCATCTTCAATAGTGGTTCTTAAAGTGAGGTCCATGGACCCCCCGGGTGGTCAGTGGTCCACAAAATAGGTTGCTATAAATAAAAAAAGAAATGGTGCTGGTATCATGAAAGAGCTCATATGTACAGATGGGGAACATTTGAGCCATTAAAACAAGCACAGCATGTCCATTACTCCCACCCATGTTGGCGTTGAGTCAATAGCAACGCTGATTTATTGTGACACACGAGGATCATCTACGCCAGTCTCGTTACTGTTCATTTTCTGATTGCTTTTGACATTCATTATTTGACACGTGGGCTATAAATTGGTTCAGTTTAGTCCACATGAAATTTTAATAAAATCACATTCAGATTCCACTGAACTACGGGACTGTCGGGTGCTGGCGATTAGGTTGTGTTTTGGGGAGGGGTTATTGTTTGTTGCCAATCCTTTAATGAGAGTCATTCTCACCAATTTCTTGGTCATGTGTTTTTTTCCTTTACTAAACATACCTTACCATATGAACAGCTGATCCGCTCTTGTCCTAAAATTAGCGTAGGGCTTTTCTACCTTGAGTGACATGTGAGGGAGAATTGTTACAAGGTAAGTATTTAGATTGAAGTTTGAAAATACAAATAGCTCTAATGGCTTCTCAGAGTACAGCTAGTATATTATATGCTTTAATCCGGATGGGATTATGCCAGTAATCTACAACACATCCAGAACTCAGTGGCTAAAAACCTCCGCCGGCTCCTCATACAGTAAAGAATACAGTCGCTCACTCTGTCCAAGCACCGGACCAGAGGAGACAGGGCTTCCTCCATTGCTTGACCTCTGCTAACGCTAACAACGCTACACATTATATCCACATTTCAGTTCCCCGATTAATCGACAGCCTGAAGCAGTGTTTTGTCAAGGCCGTTAACGCGCCAAGAGAAGCCAGAGGGAGGAGCTCGGGTACATCCATGAAGACAACGCGGGGCCGATTAAAAACCAGCATCATCTCTGGATGAATAGTGACACTGAATAAGTTCAGCCCTGGCAATTTCAGAATGCTGAAGTCATAAATTGAGCATTTAATGATGTTCAGTGACAGTGAACCAGTCAACCTGCTTTCATATTTAAACAATGTTCTGTCTGGGTGAAATATATTTCCTGTGGAAAACGAGCCAACACCAACATCCTAATTTAGTGGTATTCCACCCCGCTGCCTCTCGTCAAACTTCTCCTCTCTGACTTCTCCAATTTTAAGGATGACAAGTACCCCCCTTATAGCTTTTGGGGAGTGCAATACCAGTTTGTCACAGATAATTAAACCAATCACCCAGCAACCCTTCTGGAATAAAAACCAATAGTTGAGACTCCAGAAGGCTGCTCGGCTGACATTTAGATTGTTTGTAGAAGTGTCTACCCTTCTCAGCGGCGCTATGAGGTCCACGGACCAACGTATACAGTTTAGTGGACTTCCATTTCAGCCTCGGTGACAGACAGACTTTTACTGTTGGAGCAGGAAATTGAACGCCGATGAAAATTCAAGAGAAACGTTTGGAAACAGCACTCTCGCTCGCAAAGAGGTCTATAATGCCAATTATAAGGGTTTTAAGGCATTATCACCATGTTTCTTTCCTTCTGGACCACGGAAACTGCCCACAAATTGATTATGGTGCCGATCTTTGTGTAGTGCGGACACAGTTCCTATTTATTGTTCATTTCTTTTGAAGAATAAAGCACAACAGCAATGCTTTTTGAAGGAGACTTCTGTGAAATCAGACAGACGCAGGCAGAAAACAGTACAAAGAGGAGAAATGCTCTTTACAAGGCAAAAAAAAAAGCAATACCTTCTGTGACGGCTTTTTCAATAACCCATTAACATTCTTACAATGCGTTACGATCTGCTTATACATTGCATCATAGTTATACACACCTAATGATTTAAAACAATAATCATCACAGATTATAAAGCAAATTATAATGATTCATAATGATAAACAAACTTGCTGTTCACTCAGTAACAGCATAGATTTAATGTTATTTAAAGTAAGTAATGACTTAATAACCAGCTGGATTGTATTACTGCATATCTGCCTATAACTCACTGAGCATGACTGATGAGAATATTTACATTATCATGCATTCAAACAGTGCTACTTATAAATTATTAAAATATTATGATGCATTACAACTATCAGAATAGATCCGTTCCCAGAAATGTCTGTCAGTGACCAGCAATTACAAAACAATATGATACCTATAAGTCAATGTAAAATGCATTTTATGAATATTTGTATGCAGGTTATTTTGCATTACGAGTATGTTTATAATTATTATGTTATACATTATGGGCATTGCAGAGAGAAAGAAAAGAAGAAAAAGCTTCCGCCATAAACATATGAAAGTAATCCGCTTCACGTTGCAGCTCACTCAGTGAATTACAGACGTCCTCTGAACATTAAAATCCAGCAAAAACAAAAGAATGTGCCACTAATTAAAGAGAAAAATGAATTACTTGCATTATTTATTTGTAATTAGGGGGTGAGTTTACCATGTATGATCATTACATTACTGCAGCTCGGCTCTGCCCAGAGGAAGAATCATTTACTATAATGTCTCTGTTTTCAATAATCATAAAACAATAATTATAATAATAATAATGCACTTTGATAAAAAATTCAACACAATATAAATGATTCTGCAACTTTCTATGGTTTCCATTTACTGGAACCTGCGTGATAAAATATTCATAGGTTTTTATTGTACACAATTGGCTGAGCTCAAGCAACGATGTCAGAGTCTCTTATACAACTGTGGCCCGAGGCACCGTGTCTATAAATACACACACACACACACACACACACACACACACACACAATTAGGTTAATGTATTTCAAACTCAACACTCTAACATTTAAACTCTAAGGAGGTTTCAGACTGAAAATGGTCGCGTGAACCTTTCAACCCCTTTTAATACGCATTCATTTATGATTGTCTATTTCCGTTTCTCATGTTTACGATTGATACATCTTAGATCGACCACTTACACTCGATCTTGAAGTAACTGTATAATGATATTTTAGGGTGGCATCCAGGTGGAAGTGACTAAAGTTTAAGAGTCCCTTTTAAAAATGTGGAAATAAATACACATTTTATTTTGTATGCAGGATTTTTTTTCTTCCCAATGACATCCATAAAAACTTGATCTGGTTTGAAAAACTAAACTTTTCCTCTCAAACTCAACAAGTGGCCACCGAGGCAGAGGGGGAGATGGAGAGAGACAGCCGCTCCGCTCATGACTCCACCTTCGTTTGGTTACGCTTCCCGACGCTCCGTGTTCAAGTACCGCGATTCAGAGCAGCGCTTCCCGAAAAGAGTGCAGCGCAGAAGAAGCAGGAAAAGCAGTTGTAAAGCCAGGGAACGCGGGTCCTTAAGGAACGTGCCGTCAAGCTTGGATTCGTTGGTGCTCAAATGTGGGTTTGTGTACCCCCGGGGCCACGCGAAGGCACCACAGGGGGTACGCGAGATACAGAGAAAATGTATTTAAAATTAGTACCCATTAAAAATAGTCATTTCATACATATTCAATACAATATAAATGCAAGTTCATGAACTGAATTCCATATATTGCATATAAAATCAGACGCTGATGGCACATCACTGTGTATTACATCTTTTTTTTAAAGCAATAATGTGTTTAGCTGGTTAGGGAGTACTTATTATACAAGGGGAAAAGGATGAGAACCAGTGAGTTAAAGAACCGCCGACGCAGCCCAACACACAGGTGGAGCTGTGCAGTCAACAAAACCACTCGAAGCAGCCGTAGATAATGCATTCATACAAATGCCTAATGCCCACAAGTACTACTGCGCCTGGATAAGATATTCAAACCATGTGTGGATTTACATTCTCTCTCTCTCTCACACACAGTGAGGCAGGTGCAGAGCCCTTTCAATAATTCATCTCCGTGGAGTCCTGCACGCATGTTCACGCCACACAGTGCATAGTGGAGTATCCGGGGTTAACACACTGTACCGACGCTGCTCAACAACATGATTCTCCGGCATCCTTCTTGATGAGGGGAAAGAAATGCCACGGTTTCCGTCGCGGTGTAACGACTCCCCCGGCTGACTTCTGCTCCAGAAAGTGCACAGCTGACCCAATTTTACATTTGCTGAAGAAATGTTTCGGTTTTTATGCGCCTCTCACGATTACCATGACGCACTACACATTTCCTAAAAAACCTCATGGCGCCACGACACATCATCAGCGAGATAGCCCATAACGACTTCTGCATTTGTTGGTCGTTTCTAATGGACGAGGGAATTAACATTTGTTACAGAGATGGCTTCCTGCGACGCCTTTACGTTCAAAAGAGGTTAACGATATTCCACAGGATGCAAATGGCGTGGGCGTTTTTACATATCAGATGTTGCTGTAATGTTCATCATCTGTATTGATGAGCCTGGGACAGCGTAGATGGGGAAGCACCTGCTCAGTGAAAAGGCTTTGGGCCAATGACTGAAATTTATTTCTACAATTATTAACATTTTTACATAGAATCCATTACCTCCTCGAGGGGTGATGGATTCCCTTTAAACCCTCACACTAAACCTATTTATCGTTTGAGTTGTGTTTAGAAGTTGCACATGGGGGTTGTATATTATTGTAGCCTTGATTTTTAGGTTTAATTTGATACTAACATGTTTTTGGGGATTTATTCCATGTTTTTTCCTTGATTTGTACTTTGTAAGCTGATAAGTGTATAATTAGGGAACCCTAGGGCTCAACAGTTATAATCTAATGAGAGCTAAAGTGTATAAAGATGAGGGGTACGGCGGATATAGGAAACAGCTTCTACTTTCTAATAATAGACTTTGATTGTTTGAGCTGCAAGAGGTTGAAAGAAAAGTTGAATGAATGCTCAACGTAGCATCTAACAACAACAACGACGTGTTTTTAACGAGCTTAACGAGATTCCTTCTCATCTACAGTGGCTGTATTGTGTGCAGCTGACGGAGACATTACGGCATTAAAAGCATTCATTGGACTAACGATTCTTGACACAGGGGCGAAAAAGAGCTTGAACCATACCCATAACCATAATGGAGCCTGTGATAGTCTTTATCAATTCTAATGAAGGCCTCCTAATGGGCTGAGGCAAATCACCTGGGTCGTAATCAGCAGGACCCACGAAAGGCCTGGAGTGGATCTGTAAAACCACCTTTACAGAGATGAGGAACGTGAGGAAACAGCCGCCGTGTCTGCACTAGAATATCCGTCCAGAGAGCGCAATCTCACTCATCTCCACGTCAGCGTTCCTCGATAAAAGAGGTTTATGTGAAATGACAGAATATCTAAAAGGAACAGTGAATCCGGTGAAGTGTTTGCCATTATCCCCACTATTTCCGTCTCATCCGATAACTCACGTTTCTGTGCCGGGGCTGCGGCGCCGCTTGGTTTTGCAGATTGCGTTGCAGACAGCTGACGAATCAAAATGGCTGGCAGCGCCCAAAAAAAAGAGGCCCTCTCAGAAAACAAACACCCGCAGTAAATCAAAAGTGAGTTCAGAGGATGATCGCAGATGGTGCGACCGAGGAGCGCGCCTACAGATTCACGTGTCCCCGGTGATTCAGACATTTCCCAAGATGCCGTCTACACTTCTGCAGAATAGCCTCCAGCCCATTATGAATGCAAACAAAACTAAAACAGGGAGAAAAAAAAAAACCTCGCTTGACGCTGATTGTGGAGGTGCACACACTAAGTAATGGATCCACATACTGCGATGAGCATCCAAGGAACATATCCCAGATGTCTGCACGTTGAAACTCTTTCATCTCTAATTGAATGTGCCTCACTTTGCACATTTTGGGCCCCGATAAAGATTTTCTGTTTTGAGCAAATTTTTTTGCGAAACTCTTCGTGGAGTTTCCCCGCTGTGGTGGACGTGTGTGACCTCCGCTCATGATCTCGTAATGTATGCGGACACACGCAGGCAAACACACCCACCCACACACACACACACACACACATAAGTGACTCACCCCACTGCAGCGGAGCGAGCTGTAGGTGCTCCAGGACCAGCTGGTTGAGGACTCCCTCCACGCTGGCCTCGCCGCCGCGCCGCAGAGAAGGGTGGGTAAGGTTAAGGACAACACGATGGCAAGGCTCGGGGCATTTCTAGAACTGATCAACTATTGTGTACACAACTATGGTGTGTACACTTATATACACACCATAGTTACTAAAAAAACAAACATTATCACACACATTATTATCACGTATGTCGTGATTATAAAATACGGCGATAAACCTCAATTCATTATTGTCATCATTAGCATTTTGTTGTGCAGTGGATTCATTATTGGGATGTCAAAAGGTACATGTGAAGCATGTTTCTGTAACCTGATTATAATGATCGCTGATCGCAGGGCAGGCCATCAACGCATGACTGCTGCATCTAAACAAAGACGCCTGTCAGAGAGCAATTACCCAGATAATGTGTGATGATAAGCACACAGCTGATCATTTACACAGCTGACATTTGGGATAATGGGTGAGATGAGCAGCGCCCGGGGCACCGAACCTCTGTCCATTAACCTTTGAGGGAAAGAGTACGGTATGCATGCAGAGAGAGGCGGGGGGGGAGAGAGAGAGAGAGAGAGAGAGAGAGAGAGACGGAGACGGAGAGGCAGAGCGAGAGTGTGAGTATCTACAGAGGAAAAGTACTGTGCTGAAGAGCGCTTCAACTGTGCCGCCTGGATCTTTTTTTCAAACTTCTGACTCATGATGAATCACACGTTACAGCGTGCACAGCGTCTCATACGAGCGGACAACGGGGAACAACGGCAATGTTGTGGCTTGGATCACTTGAAAATGTGGAATTTCTACTTTGAGGCTTTCGGTGGAACCGTCGGGGGAAACAAGCGCACCTCGCTGCCGCCGTCATCTCTTCATCCATTCGGCCTCGATGTTCACAGCCCCGGTGATCAAAGTCCCGCGTTAATCCTCCGCGGACCCTCACACAGGTCCGCCTTGAAACAGCCACGCTACATAATAAAGGCATGTTTGTTATGTGTACGCCGAAAAAGTAGCCCCCGTTTGATTATTTACATACTAATAACATTATGTGAGGTGAGCATGTATGATGAGGGAATGATATAGATATTCTAAACACACACAACAATAATACACACCATGGCTGGTGAAATGTCTCAACAACTGCTGGATGCATTACGGTGAAATTTCCCACGGCTATCCAAGGTCCCTAGAAGATCAACCGTAGTGATTTTTGGTGCTTCCTTGACTTTTCACATAGGCCTGGTGGCACGTCGATATTAGCATTCAGCTCGAAGCTCCACACTGTGACTTAATAAATCCCTCAAACAACCGCTAGCGTTGGTGTTTTGTTTTGTTTAACTGTACAGCAACTTACACTTTTATCTGTGGATGTGGGTTGTTTCCTTCATCTGTGTTTTAACACGACTGCATGGTTTTAAGAAGTGTATCTAAACCAAATAAGGAACAGGTGACATCTATCTATACACCTGTATCTGTGTCGTGTGGTGTAAATGCAGCATTATGAGAGGGGTCAAAACATGGCCGCCTCTTCTTCTCATCCATCAATCCCTCCTCTGGCACTTTTCCAGGGACGGGTCACAGTGGCAGCCGGCTAAGCAAGGTAACCCTGCCGTCGTCACGAAATGAAATCTATTGGTTTCATGTAGAGGTTTGTCCACCAAGAAGAAGGCAGCTAACTGACATTTCATTGACATTATTTTTTGACCTGAGCACGACACGAAGAAAAGAAAAAAAATCCGTGCTCACGAACCAAAAGATTGCCTCCCCGAGACTGAACTCTGATGTCTTTCTCCACAGCCGTGTCGATCAGCCCTTCACCTGGTTTGTATTGGTCGGTAAACTTTGACTTCACACATCTGTCAGATGCATTGAAACATGCGTCGGGTAATGGGCCGTGTGCACAACATGCTGTACATCTCATGGGGAAGACTGTCAAATCAAAATGGGACGCATCACCAGATCCATGGATCTGTGGACGTGTGTGGCATCACGGTTCTCTCTTCTCAGATTAAGCATTCCAATAACAAGTGAAATCCACTTTCGGCTGCACCGCATCGTATATGTTTTCGTGGCCAACCAGCGACAATTCTATTCCCTTAAGTCTCCGCAGAGCCGAACAATCTTAGAAGCAATGTGTGGATGACCAACATGCATGTCGACTCAGGAAACGCATCGTCAACAATCACTTGGAGTTTGGCCCTTTCATGGTCTCCTCGCCCAGAATACATTCACTTCCTCCACCACAGCTCTTGCTGACAAGCGGAAATGGAAAAGTCATTGCAAACATACATTCAGAGCTTCTCTACGGCGACTTGAAACGCCTCCAGAGTGCTGCTTTGAGAATTGGTGCGTTTCTGCTTTGGGCTGACGAATAGCAAAAGCATTTTGCTATATATTTGTTGCGTTATTCACCAATTCCTGCATACACGTTGACAATTCAGACGAAATACTAAAGGCAATAGATGACGTTCATATATCATTAAAATCATTTGAAAAGAAAAGAAGAAGTTAGCGAGGTTTTAAAACACATAAAGGAGGGGGTGATGTGCTCGGGTTGTGATGCATTGCTTTGCAGGGTTTTAGTTTAGTATTATAGATTATTTATGTTCATATCGTCACACTCCTACATACATGGTGCCTCAGCTAAAAGCCTACATTAACATCAATATTTGAGTGGCACATATTTAGTGCTTGCTCGTGAGCTAAATAACAAACTCTACAGTCAAAACGACTGTAGTAAAGTCCATTGCTTCATGTTATCCCCTCTCTCACCATCCGAATGTAGCAGGTTGGGCCAAGAAAAAAGAAGGAATAAGGAAAGAATAAATAATTGCTTGTCGTAAAAAACACCTACAAAGTGGGCAGGTGGCTCAGGAGCAGAGGAGTCTTGACAGCTACTAAGACTCTGAGACCAAGTTGAGGTGAAAATGACAGAAATAGTGCTGCCTCAGGATTACAGCTGAGAACAATGTCGAAGCAGCTGCACTGTAACGTGCTGCTGCTTCTGGCGGGCTGTGATAGCCACGCCAGATAATGTCTAAACCAGCTTTACAGGGCGATGCACTCATGACTGTGGTGTGGATGTCATCGCTGGTGAAGGGACCTACTGAGACACAACTTGACTTCTACACAGAGAAGATTAATAAACTTGGCAATAACCCCTCAAGGGGAAGACACTATTAACACATTCCCTCAATTATTTCTTCTGTTTTTTTTCCTTCAGTGGAGCCTTTTCTAATGAGTGAATCACTAAAACTGAACACCATCAACAAAACAGGAATTACAATACAGGGAACTCATAAATTACAAATTAAAGTGACTGCTCCTCCGCTCAGGGCCAAGTGAGTGCTTCGGAGTGTGACACGCACTGTAATCGTCTTTTTTTCTCTCTCTCTCTCATGTTTTTCCATGTTGTAAAAGGGAAAATCCTCTCTGAAGCAGAATTTAGAAAGGATGGGAGACCGTTGAGTCACATGAGCCTCACACACGGAGACGATAGCATCAAGACTTGACTTAACATCGTCACGTGACGCTTCTGCTGTTGGTCCCTTGCATTAATAATTGAGTTAACATAAGTTGTGTTTGGGATATTCCATTCAACTATATTTTAATGTGGGGCTTCAAATGTTTGGTTACATTTTCCACGACGGCCTTGAGAGAGTGAGGTACTTTTCTTTTCTCACATGACTTATATATTTACATCTGCATATTCCCTAAATTATATTTTGTCTCTATAACCCTTAAACCCACCACAGTGATCTGTTTTACGGTCTACTGAGCAGCTGCAGAACGTGTCTGTTGATGTAGTTGCTCGAGCCCGAAGCTCTATGCTGTTGAGCTTCAAGGGAAACGTGTTTAAATTCGCAATTTACACTCATAAGATATGTTCTAAATTAGGTAAAAATGATCAAACAGGCCATTTCAGGCTGATTTATGCAACAGCAAAAGGAGTGCTATCAGGCTTGCTGTTGGGAATATATTTTTGTGTAATTTTCTTTCTTCATCGCTGCCTACACGCTGCCAAATTACTTGTAGATAAAACAATGCACGTAATGACGGGGGTGTTTGCGCCTTCGTAAAAAGGGAAAAATATAATGGCTTCTTCAGTAGCTCAAAGATTGGATTCATCATTAATTGTACACCATGCTCACCAACAATCTGACAGGCACTTTTTAAATCTTCAAATATGTTCACCGGCAAACGCAAACTGATGAGAAATGGGCCGACGCGAGGCCCGGCACACATGATGACAAGTAGCCGTTTGACAGAAGAAACTTTTTCTCATGAACTTTTATCTGCACTATATCTTCGTCAAATTTGTTGAAGTTTTGATTATACCAAAAACGGTTTCTGCAACCTTCGTTCCTGAGGCAGTGCATCCAGATAGCTCGGGGACTGAAGGGGTGGAGTCCTTGGTGTTGAAAGTCACAGCAAACATCCGCCACATAAAGTACACTTCAATCTGACTGCAAGCAACTACTGGATGTCACAAACTGAACAGCACATTGTCGTCCATTTTGTTTTGTTCTCGAAGGTGGTCGAATTAAGGTTACTGACTTGCGCAATCTTCACCGGCTGAAGAAGACTGTGTGTGTATATATATATATATATATATATATATATATATATATATATATATATATATATATATATATATTTATTTATTAAGAGCTGAGAGTACTGACCTTGAGCAATATACATCCGAACACACTGTGATTGTGGACAACAGACAACATATATGGACGTCACAGCAGACCTGTTGCTTCAGTGGACTTTTTAAGACACAGCATGTAGAGTCTCTGATAACAAATCCACAGCACACATACTAACCCAGCTTGCATATACATCACAACCTTTACCTATTGTTGAGGCATGTTGATAGTGAAAAGCCAGAAGATAACGGTATATCAAGACATGATAGAAAGAGTTGTGTCCCGGAGGAAAAGCAGATGGCGGAGTGCAGCTCGCTGACGATGCTGTCAAACACTACCTCGGTCGGACCACAAAGCTCAAAGACGAGCACCTATGGGAAAATGTTCTCTCGTATTGATGCGAGTATGCGACACAATTGCACATCCACGGACGCACGCACGCACACACTGAGACATCACTTCACAGTGTCAGAGCGGCAAGTGCTTCGCCATACGCTTTTGCCATCTGTCCACGCAGGCGAACACGTTCCCTGCTGGCCAGAGGGTCTCCAGATGTATGATCCAGATGTCCCGCATCGTCGATCTGACTGTCAACCGACAGCAACATTCAACAAACACGGTGCAGAGGAATTCTGTTTGACCACATACTGAAATGTATGACAAAGAATGAAAACCTTTACTATATATATATATATATATATATATATATATATATATATATATATATATATATATATATATATATATATAGTGTTTTTAGTGACAGCTAAGGCTGGTTTCCCTGACGTAACCCGACCACACTAGAAGGATATGATGCTCCAGCAGATGCCCAGCTTGCTGTTGATCTGGGAGCCCTGGGCATGCTGTCGCTCCTCCTCCAGCTGCTTGGGGTTGGTGAAGCGAGCCGTCTCCTGGTCCGGCTGTGGCAGACTCTCAAAGTCAAACTTGTCAACCTGGATGGCCATCCTGCAACAGGAGATGGGAGAAGCACTTAGAGACACAACTTTCTGCTTACATAATTTCCGGTTGGCCAAAAGGAATTCTGGGGAAGACGTAACGGTTACATAACATTTGCATAACTGTCATTTTAAGATTAGAGTCATTAATGTAGCAGCAAGTTTACGCAGCAGAGTATACAGCAGAGTAATGGTGTTCTCCCTCTGTGGGTTATCAGAGCTTTCATTGTCTTTGTGTATGTGTTATGTGGAGGAAATCCATCAATATTCCCTGAATCTGGAATCAAGTACCTTGAAAAAATGTGTTCATAAAAAGGTTGAAATCATTTGACTCAGATGTATGTTGTACAATTTGCTGATACTTATTCAGAACAAAAAAAAACATTTACTGTAATTATTTTTTCTCAGCTTGAAGGGCAGCACCCTTTTCTGCATTTGCACATTTCCACTGTAATGGATCACAGCCGTCGATGCTCATCTTCATCTGCAGAAGATGCTTTTCAGTGCTGCATTCGACACGGTCGATCATGACATACCACCAGACAGACTGACAGTCTGGGTGGGATCTCTGGCGCAGCACTTAATTGGTTTAAATCCTGCTTGAAGGACCGACAATACTTTGTGTCAGATGCTAATTACACACCAGAGTGGACGAGAATGACATGTGGTGTTCCCCAAGGCTCAATACTGGGGCCTCTTTTCTTACACATCTACATGAATTGTTATCAGATTATGAAAAACAACAAAGTGTTTTATCATAATTATGCAGACGACACACAAATCTACATAACTATATCACCAGGGGACTATAATCCTATCACACACACACAAACACACACACTGAAGAAAAACAACAACTGGATGTGCCATAATTTTCTTCAATTAAATACAAAATAAAACTGAATCATTGTTTTTGGTCCCCAGGATGAACGATTGAAAGTGAGCGCTCAGCTTCAATCACTGATGTTAAAAACCTCAAACCAAGCCAGAAATCTAGGAGTAGTTCTGGATTCAGACCCCAACCTGAACAGCCACATGAAGACAATTACAAAACCAGCCTACTATCACCTGAAGAACATGAAGAACTCAAGGGTTAGAGGACTTATGTCTCCACAGGATTTGGAGAAACACCTTGTGTATTTATCTTCAGTAGACTCGACTACTGTAACGATGTGTTCACAGGCGTTTGTAAGAAGTCAATCAGAACGCTGCAGCTCGAGTCCTGACTGAGACCAGGAAAGTGGATCACATCCCTCCAGTTCTGAGGTCTTTGCACTGGCTTCCTGTCCAACAAAGAATTGACTTTATAATCCTGCTGCTGGTTTATAAAGCAGAGAAAAGAGCTTAAATACGTTTGTGATCTGCTGCTACCTGATGAACCATCAGACCCCCTGAGGTCGTCTGGTTCTGGTCTACTTTCTGTTCCAAGAGTCAGAACTAAACATGGAGGCAGCGTTCAGCTTTCCTGCTTCACTTCTCTGGAACGAGGTCCCTGAAAGCTGCAGGTCTGCTGAGACCCTCAGCTCCTTTAAATCAAGATTTAAGTTTGTTTGTCTGTTTTCTCTTGCCTGCAGTTGAACCAGATTCAAGGATATTAATCAATTTCTGCATCTCACTAATGCATTTTATTTCTTTAAACTGCACTGCAACTTTAATTCTACTTTTTGTTGTGGCTTTATTACTTTCTTTTACGTTTTAATGAATGTTATTAATTCTTTTTTAATCTGGTTTTACTTCTGCGCACATTGTGCGTTTGTTTGAATGCGCTTGTTTTGATACTTTTAATGGTTTTATGTGTAGCACGTTGAATCGCCTTGTTGTTGAAATGTGCTATACAAATAAACTTGCCTGGCCTTGCTTATATTTTCCAACTCAAAACAACCTGTGTGGGCTGCTTTGTGTGGTTTGACACGTTTTAAATGATGTATCTCGTCTGAACAAACACCCTCAGGTCCAAGCTCACCCCTCTATGTTGTGGGTATGTTATTTAGTTATTTACAAGAGCCAGGGTTCTCGTTGCCTGAGGCTACGTCAAGTGTCACATCCAGGATTGAAGTCTTGTTGTACCAAACTGAGCCCAGACCACACCTGTGCTTCTAAAGTGACCCCAAAGCCAACAACTAAATAACCTTGAAGCATCCAGGCTATCCACTTAAAAATAACAATGCCAATTGGATCCATTTCAGTTTTTAGTAGGAGCTGCTTGTCGAAATGAACCCACCACTCTGCAGAGCTACAAAGGTTCTCCCATCTTTTAAGTCATCGTTATTACAATCTGAACCTCCATTCCCAGAAGCCCCTGCTCTAAGCAGAAGAGTCTGTCAGATGTTAGACTCTACGTAGCAGACAAACGCAGTTATAAGAAAGTTAAACATCCACTGTAGCAACGGCTGTAAAACCTACATATTCTTCTAATGAGCTGGCAGAGACTAAAACAGAGACAAAGGGAATGGAAATATAAGTTTTTCATCCAACGGATTTAAAATATCTCTTTAAATTATTGCTGAGCATGCGTCATGTCTGCTGGATGTGGTATTAAGTCAATGTTTGCTGAAATGTCAGCCAGAGCAATTGCATAATAACGATAGTGTATGCATGTAAATATGTGATATGACGAATGTAATACAATTTAAGATTTAAAGCTTAGTGTCTAGATTTCCTTGCAGCATGGGCTCCACATATTGAACCATTGCATAGTGAAGCATGAGCCCTGAACAGGAGAGAAGGAAATGTCTCAGCCTGTCACTGCTGTCATTCTGACTGATAGGTTTCACTGAGAACCTGTCACAGAAAGCATTTAACAGCGAGTTGTTGATGTTGGGTATCGGTTGCTTTTATAATTTTCTTTTTTCGTTTGTGTATTAAATTGCCTTGTTGTGTATTTGTTTTGGGAAGGGGAGGCGAGGGGAGGGGGGCTGTAATGTGTATCCTCACCATTTGGCTGTTGTATATGTTATCCTTTCACTCCTTATGTGTGAGGTCTATTGTAGATTAAGTCTTGTTTTGTAATTTCTACAAATAAATCATATGTAATAAAAGTGTTGAACTGAGAAACAGACTTCATCAGAGTCTTCTTCAACAGCGCAGAGGGAAAAAATAGAAATACTGCGGTCCATTTTTCCGTGCACTCAGCACTCCCGTCATACTTTACCTGGAGAAATGACACATTGTGGCCTCGAGCTGTGCGGCTAACTGCAAATTACCTGGACATTTATGTCCACAGGAGGCCCACTCTCAATGAGAGGTTCCTATAAATGTAGAGTCGAGTCTCACTCGAGAGTGTCGCGTCCTGTTTTTAAAGCCTCGACGAATAACAACTTTGACAGCCCTGGAGCTGAACGACGCAAATATGACTTCTCAAAAAAAAGAAAAAATCATATTCAAGAGCTGCGGCGACTTCTGCTTCGTTGTTTTCTTTCGGTTCGCTGAGCAAAGCACAGGGATCCATGTATTGATCGGCAGGTGCATCGCTGGATTCCAGTTCAGAGGCCGCGGCGGATCCCGAGGGAGACTTCCTCTGGTGCAGGGAGAGGAAGACGAGCAGAGCAAAGTCAGGGCGACTGAACTGACAGCTGCTATGCTTCCTCTTTATAGCCGCCATCATCATCGAGCAATCACACGGAGTATTCGTAATCTGATAATACAACATAACTGTATCGATCTGGCAAGTAATAATAAGTGATTTGAGGGGGAAATCTTGCTCTCTCACTTTCTCTTGCTCTCCAGTTTCTGGATAAAGTAAAATTATTAATTTCTTGATGGAGAATACAATTCTTAGTTGTTTGATACAATAGAATTATTCTGTTCTCAAAAGAAAACTGACTTTCAAAATGAAAGCTACCGAAAACAGAAATCAAAACGTAAGTGACCTTGCGGTGAACGTGGTTTAAAACACGCATTTCAATAAGTCAGTTAGTTAATAATAAAAATGAAACAAAATAAATACAAATATATTACATAAGGGGTCAAATTATTGCCCGCAAACCTGAATTTCAGTAGTGTGAATAAATAGTCAGCCTTAATAATAACAAATGCCTTTCCAAAGACAGACTTGACCTCAATATCACGGTTCAGCTCCTCGGAGTGTTGTGATTGGTTCACGAGAAGGGTCGCGCTGCGAGTGATCACATGCATCAACGGGCTGAATCAAAAAAGTTGTTGTTTTGGAGAAGACACATCAACATGTATATACATATTGCGGCAGAGCTTAAACATATATGGAAATATTATGTAAAAGCCATATTGCCCAGGCTAGCTTTGGTTATTATTATGGGTGTAAAAATGAACCGATTCCGGAAAAAAAAAAAGGAAATTGGTAAATTTGACTCACAGATCAGAGGGATTCGCTCCAAAAATAAATAAATCTATACATAGGCCATGAGCCAATATAGTCAGAACGTGTTACGTGTCATCTGTGTGTATTATCAGGGCGAGAGAGAGAGCGAGGTGTGAGCGTGCGAGGGGAGAGGGACAAGATTCCTCCTCTCTGCTGCATACAGCGATGCCTTCACGGGTGTGCAGTTCGCCCGGTAACAAGCAGAGGAACAAAAAACAAGAAAGGGACTAAAAAGTGTCTCAGCTCCCCTCAAAAGAAAAGGATTTTTGCCTCAATTGCAACCAAAGAGCTGCAGAAAGATGCCAACCTCTCGTCATTATGTGACTTTCACGGTTTATTTTGTATTCATTTCACAGCAGTGAGTGCGTGAGTGTCGTTACAGGTGATCTGCAGCCTCACCTGTCTTGCCGTATTGCAACATCATTAATGAAATTACAAGACAACAGAACAGAAAGAAGTCGACGAGTCCAGAGACACACGTAGATCAAAGCGAGATGGAGGAGGAAAAAGGCAATGTAATTATCATTACACCGGCTTTTCAACGGAGCAGAGCACAAATTAAATAACAATTACGACTTCAAAACAAAGACGAAAAGGGAAGCCAGTGTTCTCGCCGCGACGCACTCAAACACACGCCCGCCTTTGAAGATTAGCGGCGCGAGGTTTATGTCACCGACTGAAGTCTGGTCTTCAAATGGCCGCTGCTTTTCATTCCGTCCTCTTCAAAAGCGCACGTTACACATTAAGTCTAAAAATACCACGTTGGCACAATGCAAACGGGTCCTAAATGGGAAGACGGGGCCTGGCAAGGCCCGCGACTGGTTTTCTTTGGACAGGTAATTACCGAGAGCCAGGCGGCTGTAATTCAAAATAAAACTTCAAATGAGGAGAAACATGGAACGGAATGTTTCCATTCAGCGCCACATTCAGCCGTGAAAAAAAGAAAGAAAAGAAAGAGGATTTCATATTTCTTGTGAATGTCATTCACTGTAACTCATTTATTACGTTGTTCATTTGGTGGGATTGGATTTGAACACTTTTTGAGACTTCTTCGCTTCACACAAATCAGAGTAAAAAGGAAATTGTGTGCTCGCTAATTAAAGAGGGTAAGAATGGCGAGGAAATAGGCATTATGTGTGCTAGCTAATAAGGGACTAATTGTGTCGTTTCAGATTTAAAAATACCATCCGTCATCGATTTCAACGTGCACACGGCACTTTCTGATCATGGCAGGCGTTGGCAGCAGTGTGAATAACTATTTCTCGTCAAATAAAATTCCCAATTAACAGTGTTATGATTTTGGATAGGACAGTTACATGAATGAATAATTGATAAAGGATCTAAAAAAGGACAAAGCTCCTTGTCAAGCTGTTGGTTATTATTATTTGTTTTTTTTCAGATGCCTGTAAAATGCATGAAAAAGCGTCTTAGTCAAATGCGGCAATAGATTTTTGTATAAAACAAACAGTTAATAATCTAAAGTTCCCCAATTCCCAAGAATATATACGGCTGAAAAACAACAATCAATCCATTACTGATGGAATTGTTGTTCAGCCAGTTAAAAAGCACGAGGCCTGTGAGACGGACCATAAACTTTACCATTTTAAATGCCGTAAGTAGTTGTTGGCTCTCTCGGTAATAGCAGCATGAAGGCAAACATTATTTGAAAACAAGTTTACCTCCTTCCTGCTGCGGTGAAACTTAATGGAAACCTCTTTTAAAAACAGCAACAACTATTTCAATAAGTTATCTATTATATAATAAAATGTACTTGTGTACCAGTGAAGCAGTGTAAACACACAAAATGCAATATAAAGCACACACAAGTCCATAGAGCGGTGGCTGTGTGCGTAATAAAGACCACATCAAACCCCAAAGCAGGAGAGCATTAGCAGGCCGAGCCCTCACACCACCGCGCCCGTCTTCTCCGTCCATTGATTTGATCGTGGAGCCTTATAAGGATTAGCTCATATCTGGAGACTAATCTAGCCTATTACGTGGCTTTTAATAGCAACATGTGTGCCGAGCTGGGGGCACTGTTGAACATCTCTGGGTCTTATTCCCAGTTCAATTCACCTCCCCGCCTCCACACCCTCCACCCGCTGATAACAGCCTGCTTGGCCTTTATTTCCCTGGCCGAGAAAAGGCGGCAAGGGTAGATGGGGAGATTGGACGGACGGACCGATTTTGCTGAAATTTTCGATCTGTTCAAAAGAGTGAGATGTGAATTGCGTTAGCGTTGGAATAAATCCAGCAAAGACATGCACGGATGAAAGACACATCTTCAGAAATAAGCAATGTTATTCGTGTGCATGCATACAGATGGAGGAGTCTATTTGCTAGTCGGCGTGTCGGCCTGCGGGCTTGGCGCTGGCCAAGTGAAATGTTTGTCAGGTGCAAACAATGTTTTTCTTTTGGTTGCCAGTTTTGTGTTTTCTAGCCTGTATCCATTTGGTATTTTGATGACTCACAATGGGCTTGACTCCATGACAATTGCAGCAAAAGCAGAGGTGTGGAACAGAGATTTGTGCCGGCTCATAGCAAGTTGAAGGTTTCTTTTCATGGCTCTGCCAAACACATTTTAACAGATCTACAAAATATTACAAATTATATTATGTATTATTGTTGTCGTCAGGCTATTCAAACTCTAAAAATGATTGTGGCTTCGGTTAAAATTGAGAAATAACATTTTCAAAACTTCAACAATTTTCAACACATTTCATCATCGTGTCTCAAATTGTAACACAACCTCTCGCTAACCTTGACCAAGTGTTACCAGTCTTAATATAATAGTACCAATTATTACATGGAGAGTTAGTGATGAGGCTACAGTGTGGATTCCTGGATATTAAATGTCCATCAGCAGGTTTCTAGCGGTGATAGTTAAAGTGAAGAACTACATCACAGTAGGTATACCAGTCCCTGCATGCGATTGATTTGGACAGAGCATCAGCCAATGAGTTACCCTGCACGGCAGCTGGATTCTCACATAGGATGATCGCATATCGGCGAATAAACGATCTCGTCTGGCTTAAAGAAGTGCATGCGAGGCCAGAGCACAGACCAACTCCTGTAAGGAGCTGCAGGAAGATACGGTCACGGTTCAGCAGGGTGCGAGACGACACAAAGAGGCGACTGTTCGTGAACAACAATGGCGGCTCCTGAAGACGTTGGCGTAGATGCTGCAGCAGCAGTGTTATATCAGAACTGGACAATGTTTCTTCACTGAAAGAAGGGCAAAGGAGGACACTGAAGGCTTTTCTTCAGACTGGCTTCACTCAGAGTTTAATGGACAGACGGGTCATCTGGTATTTTTTGTGAAAATGCCTGCCCATTTCCAAACAGTTGACAAACCATCAGCGGGTCAGGTTAGTCATCGAGTGGAACCGCTGCAAGTCCCCTGAGGATGTGACAGACGACAGTTTGAAGCAATTCATTTTGAAAGTGTGATGGCCAATGGGAAAACCCCAACAGTCCACGGGCAATGTGGAACCTCCCACAGTCAACGGCCAACGCGAAAACTCATCACTCACTCAGCAAGTCAGAGAGCAACTTTCTTGTTTTACGGCTAGTCCCACTTTACTGAGGTCCAGCCGACAAAACGTGGGTCAGAAGTTGTAATGATGCCATGTGGGAAGAGTAGCAGTACTTTGTCCGCAGGCAGTTGAGTGACGAAGACAACCAGCAGGAAACCAGTACGACAACTTGTTTGGCTGTTTGCTCCCTTTTCATTAAGACAAACGCTGGTTCAATGCATCATATGCAATCAACTGATGGAGACGCTTATTACTTTATTCACCATTGCATTCATGAAAACGTATAACTCAAACTCATAACTGTAGTATGGGCAATTATGGAAGTGCTCTTGACTTGCAGGAAACTCCTGCGGGCTTGTGGGTAACATTAAAACTGTCATTTAATTAATGTGAAGAGAGGACCGTCATGTTAAAAAGATAACTGAACAAACCAAAAGGAAAAACGGTTCTATATTTGTAGTCATTTCAGCAAGTTAGCAATCCTTGGAAGATATTGCAAAAGAAAATGAGCATCAACTCAACAGAACAACAAAACCAGTATATTTGTGTGCAGAGGGCCACAGTGATGATGTTGTGCACTTGGGCGTATATGACTGAGTTACACATGTTCCATGATGTTCTTCTGCCTAAAAAAACATCTAAAAGCAGAACACACCCCCATCACTAAACATCATCCTGTCCACCGGCTGTGACTTCTGACACTATATCGCTAATTACCACCATCCTGCAATAAGCTGTGGCAGTGAAGCCTTTTTTAATGGCAGTAATAACAGCAGCTCAGGATGAGCCGGTCACAGTGAAGATGACCCCTTCCTAATTAAATGCTGTGTTGCCTCGGACCAAAAAGTACATGATAATCCCATTAAAGCGCATGGAGCCGCTTTCATCTGACCACTGCAAAGCCATAAACCATGTCAACCAGGAGCTCTGCAAACGCACGACATGGACACAAAATAACAGACGTGCGGATGCTTGCTTCCAGTCCATTATACTATGGATGTGTTATTTCAGCCCCTACTGTAATGACATCGTAAAAGGTATTCAACGTACATGTGCGGTAGTATTTTTTGTTGTAGTTGTGTTTTAGTACGACGTGTACACCAGCGTGTAACTTCAAGCAGGCTGCGAGCAAAATGCAGTTTGAAATATGCCCAACAGAGCAAATCATGTGCAGCCAATGTTTTTATCAGAGCCTTTTTGCATCTTTTTTAACAGCCAGAGATTGTGTTATGTCACAGGGGAGAGGCTGAAGAATGTACCGAGTGTGTGTGTGTGTGTTTTCACAGAGAGGGTTATTTTTACCTCACGTGCAAGAGCTTAAGGGCGGAGATCCATAGAGGCCTGTGCAGAGGCAGGCGAGAGCAACAGTCTATTTTTAGACTGCGGCTGACTCCGCGTAACCCTTTGTGTGCAGTGGCTGCAGAGGCAGCGGCGCTCCATCCCTCCACATCTCGCTCAATATGATGAGCTGCCGTTAAAAAAACACAAATAAACTACGTCCTTACTGCCTATTACTGTATGCACATCGGTACCGAAGAATGCCTTTCATGCAGACAATCTTCTAATGCGCGGGCTGGCATTAAAATTGAGTCTTTGTAGACCATTACTGGGGATGACAGAGTGAGCTATTTTTAGCTCTTTCGGCTGAAACCCTGGAGCTCTTTTTTGGGCGTTTTGCCATTATTAAACAGCACTGTAGTTTGATGCACGATAGAAGGGGACGTCAGGAGACGAAATTTGTTTGTAAATGAGGATACGTCACCGAAGTGGATAATCCTCAACACAGCGCAGGGCTTAACTATAACGGCCAATACAATCAATACAGTTACAGGTGACTGGAGAAGGAAATGGCGGCGAGTCAGATAAATCTACTCCATCCGTCATATGAATATATGGATTAGGTGGACTTGAAGCACATTTCCTGAATATCAAAGCATGACTTTCAAGTGCCTGCCTGAGAGGCCAAAGGCAGCTTGATGGAGTAATTCTAGCAATATAGTATTCTGCAGGAAGGAATGAGAGTGGAAAAATATCTTTAACTAACCCATCTCTAGATAGCCAACGGGGCTAAAAGGCGCCCCAGGGAACACATCATTTCATATAATGTGAGAGGGAAGAAACAAACAAAACAAACTGACGGTTGTGTGGAGCTTAATGCCATTGAGAGGTGGAGCTGCAGCAGATGTACATCTCAGCAGTCGCCTCTCATCTTCGTCAGAAAAAAAGCATCCCCCCCGTGCCCTATCCTCAGCGGATACAAGTGTTGTTGTTTTTTTATTTATTTTTATCAGACTTGATAGCGCTGTAATGAGCATGTACACCACTCTAACGGAGAGGTGGGAGGGAGGAGGGGGGATTTGATTTGCAGGTTTGGGAACCAGACAATCAAATGATAATATCCGACGCTCGGCTGGTGACTGTTGAAGATGGGATGTATGACTGTGAATGCATTATGTGCTCCGCAGCCATAACACGTAGCACGAGGGAGGAGGAGGGGGTGGGGATGGTGGAGGAGGTGGGGTGGGGGGGGGGGGTCACCATGGAAACAAGCTCTGTTTGAAAAGCTCATGCAATGAGGCGTGTCTGCCCTCGTGCGCACCGATCCAGCGGAGCCAAAAAGGCACGGCGAATGGAGAGGAGGCATGGCCCAAAAAAAAAAAGAAACAAAAAAAAAAAGCTGCTGCAGCGAGCGCTCGCTCGCCGCTCTCTGCCACAGAGGGTGACGGTGGGACCAGTGAGAGCTTGGGAGTTTGATGCTGGGATGAGATGTAACCCCCTGCCCCTCCCCCAATGGCCTGCTTGGATCCCCCCTGAGAGCCACAGCTGTGATGTTGATGCAGAGCGGGGACTGGCGGAGCAACATGCTGCAGGCGAGGAAACGTCACAGGAAGACTTTCAAGAGCATCCAGTGAATCTTGTGTTTGTTGCAGTGAAAAATATTGACCTTTCAAAAAAATGATGCCGAGCTTGAAGATAGCTACTTGCTGCTAGAAATCTGCCAACAGCCGTTTGAACTTATAAAGTCTTAAGAATTAAAGGACAAAAGACGGTTAACACAAATATATATTTTTTTTTCCCAGAAGCAACATCCCAGTTCCTGTCGGTGTCTGGACCTCACTGAGGAGCTGCAGGTCAGAAGATGCAGCACCTTCTACTGAAGACACAATAACTTGTTGCACAAATAAAACACGGCACTGTTCTGTTGTTCTGGGTAATTTCCCAACGTTGTGAGCACCTGAGAGGAAATGTAATCCTCCCAAATGTTATCGTGTTGGTAGCAGAAATCTAGGAGATCGATATCCTGAAACGTCGGGGAATAAATATATTGGCCTTTTTAATTGCCCAGTTGCATTTGTGATTTCACTCAGAACAGATTGTATTGCATGACATTTTTCTGTAAATGATCTTTGGGTTTGATTGCATTTACTTTGAGAGCAAAGCACTTTCTATTGAAATGAAATGTTAACCGCAAAGTTAACTTTTGACTTTGAAAATTGTAGTACCAATTTTTTTAAATCAATAATAAAAATATAATAATAAAATAAACTGATAGTCTGGTGACTCATCTGGGGTCTACCTCACCTCCGTCTGTCCCGCGACCCTGATCAGGATAAGAGGTTCAAATGTATGTAAAATAACAATAAACTGGGCAACTGTGGCTCAGTGGTGAGCAGGATCAATCAGAGGATCGGTGGTTTGATCCCTGGCGCCGCTACCCCATGTCGATGTGTCCTTGAGCAAGACACTTAACCCTAAAATTGCTCTCGTAGCTGCGCCTCTTGAGTATGAATGTGTATGAATGGTTGATGATACTGATGTGGCACCTTGCATGGTGGCTTCTCCCATCAGTGTGTGAATGAAGTCATGTGGTGTTAAAGCGCTTTGAGTGGTCGGAAGACTAGAAAAGCGCTATACAAGTACGGGTCCATACGAATACAAGTCCATAAAATGATATTAACAAGAATAACAATAACACAAATAATGTCTCCATCTGCTGAACCTGTCACATGCTTTCATTTGAGTTCTTACAGACATTCAGATGCCCTGAAGCTGCTGGTCGTTTTAAGAACGGTAACGATTCACAAAGCGTGAAGAGCAGAAAGGACTTGAAAGAACCGAAGAAACCTCCTGGAAGGTGCCGAGAGGGATACCGTAACGTACAGCTGATGGAAACAAGTGCCTCCGCTCCTCAATTCAGATAATTAGACACTGTTCAAACACTTGCACCAAACCCATTCCACGCAAAAGAATCACCCACCAAAGTGCCGTCAGGCCAACCTAATTACGACTGGTTTTCTGCAAACGACTTCCCAGACAACCCTTTTTTTAAAAAATTTATTCATATTAATAACGGACACTTTAATTTGCTCCCTTCTCATCAGAATTTGCTCATCCGTTCGAAGATTGAGCGGCGGAAAGGTCAGGGCCGTCTGGTGATCCGCGGGAATCGCTCCTTTTTTCCTCAAATGAAAGAATAGAAGGTAAGTGATTTGAGCGGCGCTGATACACATGCTGTTTATGCAGAGCAGTGACCATTACAGCCTGATCATTTGTCTCCGCTCAAGGTGGTTTCAAAAAAAAAGAAGAGAAGAAGCCGCCACAGGGGAATAATTGTCGGGTGAATTAGTCATTTCTTGCAGACTTAGTGTGCACGGCGGAGCATACTGATGAACGAATGTTCAGTTTTCCTTTTACAGTATCACTATCAAAAATGTTGTGCTCTCCTAATTTCCTCAGGGACGCAGAACAGAGGTTTTCTGCCTCTCCGTTTGTAGTAAAACACAACTAGGGAGGAGAATGTAGATCAGGAGAAATGGCCATGATTTAATCAACTATCTGCTCTTCAGTGTAAATACAGTCGAAGCTGGTGGAGCTTCTGTTTCGCCAGCTATCCAGAGGCTCATGACAAACTAGCAGGACAAGCAGAACCAGCTAACAGCTGCTCATCAGACAGACAGTTGTTTGTTTTTTTAATTGTCAAAGTTGTGTCATTATTTTTAATAATCTTTACCCAAGAAATGATTGATATCCAATATTAGAAACGTTCTCATCTGGCTGGACGGGCGCGTGTGACGGATCGCTAGCAGCTGGCCGGCTGAGCCCCAGTACTGAACACTGGCTCTATGTCACACGGCGTGCTCTTCGTCGGTGCTGAAGAGTAAAGACCCCGCCGGCAATCGAACCGGATTTAAGTGACATTCGCGGGTGCGTTTGCATGTTTAATGTTCTGCAGCGAGCAGCTAATTTGCGATCCGGCGCTCGTTTCGATAGACTGATAGACGGCATTCTGACAAGTTAATGCAAAATTGGGGGCGTCATCATGAAAACGTGGGTGACCCGGACCGACTTTAATATTTTTGCAAATCCAGAGGAGGGTAGTAATGCACTATAATGCACCGCATACAGAAATTTCAATAAAATACGATAGAAAAAAAGGAGACAGTATAGAAAGGTCTCCCTTGTAGTATTATATTGCAATAATAATCTAAATGCATCTGATTTCTTTCCCAACTACCCAACTTACTTTCCCTTGGCCGAGACCTTAGCCAATCAGCGCCGTGGGCGGGACTTGCGTAGTCAAGCCTCGTCAGCCATAGACAGCATGACCTCTCAAAATCGTCCGACATTTTTGTTTTTTATTTTCGCCCTGCTCCACTTATAAAACCCCGGTTACGCATCAGTCATTTAAAATGCCTTCAGATTAAAGGTGGACGTGTCGGTCGACAGCGATTGGTAGAGGGGAAACGTTCAGAGGATGGAAGACACCTCTGTCCGATATCAGGCTCAACTTACTGAGATTGTGTGGCTATAATGGCCCACACCAGCAGTTGAAAAGCATCTAATGATGGGAACTGTTCCCTTTGTGTTGTGTCATTTTATTATGATGAGCCGAACATAGACTGCTAACTTATGTTTCATCATGTTTCACAAAAGCTGAAGAACATAACTTTACTCATGTGGACAAACTGTTTTCGGTGATGCTTTACCAAGAGTCTTAGGTTCACACAAACAGTGGAATATATGAATAAAATGGAAATAAATTTCTTAATAAATGTCTAATATCAAATTTTGTATTATTGTTTTCTGAGTAGAAGTGTTGTCTGTAACAACAGTTTTTCTTTTCAAACTAAATATTGACTATACATTTGAGTACTACACGATGTACTATAGAAAAACAAACTATTCCAGACGGTTAACCGAGAACGGCGCTCTGCTGCCTGGAGAATCTGGAAAAACCTCTTTGGGCTGCCGAACATCAAAGTGACCGTTCACACTCCGAGGTGCTTCACTTTTTTTCCCCCGCTCGCCATTACAGAACCCACTATCAAGGGGATAAAGACCTTGTAAAAGACATGTCCGCGAACGATATGAGAAGATGAAAGCAGCACTCAGTCGTCCCCCCTCCGAGTCCTCCACGTGTCGCCTCCACAGAGGGAGAACACACGATCCACCGACTCAACCAACTGCTCAAACGCGGCCTGTTCGGTCTTTTGGCAGCGCGTCCAGTGAAGGGAAGTTACAACCCGCCACTCTCCACCAGGCGACGGCTCTCGTGCTCCCCTCATACAGACACAAGTCCAGAAACTACTAAATCTGCTGTTCAAGCGGCTTTTTGTCTCGCCATGCTTGACGGCGTTTCTATTTTTCCATGCGTGTCACCACAACGGAAACAATTAAGACGCATTTGTTGCAGGAGGAAAAGCAATGGTGATTCACAGGTTGTTGTTTTTTGGTGTCCGCCGTAGCTTCACCAGTCCTGGATCGAGAATCCGGAGAACATCTCGCGGCTTGACACCTCATTCGTCACACGAACAAGGAAAGAAACAACGGAGCCGTGTGACGTGGAGAGAGGGTGAGGTGAAGAGACGAGCACAATATGGTGCAGCAGACGGAGAGAGCCGCGATTCTCTCTGTATGCGAAACCCGACCGGGCGCTGAATAATCCACGTGTCAAAAGCAAACGATCGGCATGTTGCTAAAAAAAACAACAACCCTGATAGGGATGAGTGACGTCGCATCGCGGGGGCATCTAGAAAGAATACTGTGGAATGAATCAATATTCTGGATCCGAGCTAATCTTCTGATAATGAATCAATATGTCTGCGAGGCCGGAGGAAAACATCTGTGCGGGATGGAAGCGCCGATTGGGGGAGTCGAAGCCAAAGGCCGGGTCCGCAGGGAATGTCAGTCAAAAGGGTAAAAAGACATACAAGTCTATATATACACGCCACTGCAGTTGTTACCAGACTTGACGTTTTTTGCCTCGGAGGCACATTGTGTCATATTGTATCAATTTCTTTCTTTTATCTTTTTTAAATCAATTATACAACCGGTGCATTATGCACTCAGACCTCTACTTAAGTCCTTGTGTGTAACATTGACTTGGTGGTGACATCAGTAAGAGATGGGTTAAGCTCTGCGATGTGGGGGATTACGTGACGGTAACAGATAGCATGACTTTGTCTTTCTGTTGCTTTGTTCAAGAAAATAACTGAGGAGACCAGAGTCTGATGTATTACTTACATATATTACATGTTCATACATCACCGCGTAACTTTTGATAGTAGTGCTTACAGTCTGTCAAAGTTCAACACAGGCAGAGCAGCGGGAGGTAAATGGATAACCAGCGTGGTACCTGGAGATCAAAATCTCTGTCAAGAGGCTTGTGGAAACGTTAAAAGCGGAGCGCTTTTCTGTAGCAGAAAGGCCTTCAGTCTCTGGTGTGATTGGTTTCATGAAAAACAGAGAAAAACAAAAAACACAGATACAGTATATTGAAGCAATGTAGTCCAACGAACCAGCAATCATGAAGCGGTGTGGGTATGACATCACTTATACCAGTGTGAACGGCACTGTAAACGACCAAAGCATTATCTCTAAAGTCAAAGTTGAATTAATTTGAAATCAACATGTACTTTGAGAAAGGATGACTTGGTTCCACAACATTCCTGCACGACGTTATGCAGCGCGAGTTATTGTGTAACTTCCACATGTAAATAAAACGGTACCTTTAAATGCAACTTTTTTTTGAGAGAGAGAGATCTGAAGTGATCCTAAAATGTTATTTGTGATGGTTGAAAATGCTCGTAAGCTTATCTGAACAGAGTCACTTCTGCACAGGGAAGATTATTTGGATTGAGTCAAGTGATGAGCTGTTTGGCTCCGTCTGAAAAGATCCCTTTCCGCCCCCTAATGCTCCTCAAATAATAACATTCCTCCCCCGTGGAGAAAGGCCTCTGAGTCACCAACAGCGTACCTCTGCTCAGAGAGGCGACGCTGACAGGAATCTTAATGTGCCACTTTACAGTGACACCAAAGGTATGATAGCGCGTGCGTGCGTGTGCGTGTGTGTGTGTGTGTGTGTGTGTGCGTGTAGGTTCAGTATAGCTGCCCGTCACTTGCAAATGCAAAACAGGGGAGCCACGTGAGGGATGAACTCATTTGAGGGCTAGATTTCCCTCATATTTCTTTGAGACACTAAAACCGAAAAAAACAGACGAAGGAAATTGTTTTTGGTGAATTAGCAGCTCTTTACAGATTAGTGAGGAACCCCTGAAGCTTAAAAAAAGAAGCTGAAAAACTCCATCGTGAAAAATATTGGGGTGGAATTAATCCAATCTGTAACTGCAGCTAAACCAACATCCCTCTCTCCCTCTCTCCCAGTTTGTTATGAATATGATGTTTAGGAGTCTGCTATTTCAATCCTGAGATGATTCCTGTGAGAAGAATTAAACTCTAGGGATGTCGTGATCAGGTTTTACTTTGCCCTAAATCTTGATCTGATTGATTCAATATTATCTGGTGTGAAATTTGGATTTCAGAACATGATGGAGCTGCATATTGCGTGCCTAAAGAAGGCCTCAGTTAAGAACTTATACAACATGCAAATATGCAATAACCACAGCTTTGCTCTGCTCGTGCTACTACCGCCTCAACAAACATGCTACTTGTTGTTATTGTCTGTTTTGAGGAGCTCTGATGGTTAGAAATACACAAGTCCCAATTTCCCACGTGTTTTCTATGACTGGGAAATTGTCCAACTGTTATCCAGGTTTTCCAGGATGTGGGAACGTGACCCGGGATTACCTCTAAAAGGTCGTTAAAGGTCTTTTTTTTAAAAGTCCATCTCAACTTTAAGCTGGGCTTTGAGCAATGCGAGTACCTGCGAGGTCACAGGTGAAGTAAAGAAAAAAAAAAGTGACAGTGAGTTGCTTTAATTTGTGACAAAGAATACAGAATAAAAAACGCTGAGAGGGAATAAACTGAATAAACTCGCCACCTGAAGGACATTTTGCTCTGAGTCACCTCCACATGGGACTACATCCATAAACACTATATGCATGAGTTTGCAGGAGGAGAAGCCACCACTCACCTCTGGCACTCGCTGGCATGGAGGACCAGGTCCTGGTTGTTCTTGGCGCTGACGGTGAGCTCGTGCTCGGTGGGGTTGAAGATGTCGAGCAGTAGATGACACTGGCGCGTGCTGTGGACAAACGCAGACACACAAAAAATGAGGGCAGGATGAAAAATTTAATAAAAAACATATCTTCGTTTACTCGGTACGGCCTCGTGTGCACCTTTTTTTTTTTTTGAAAATGACTTATTTGTACATCAAAGTCCGTATAAGCGATATGCATAACGGCCTGCTTACGTGTACACCAGAGTACACACTCCATGCGTGAGGTTGTGATTATTACATCTAAAAATACACGGCCACATACACCCACGCGGCAAGTGCGCGAGATCAAGAGAAGACGCGGCGTGAAGTACTCATCGATCCTTGTCATAACATCAAAAAGGTGGCGGTGCTTTCATCAGGCCCGCAGGCTCGGCTGAAGCGGTCCATCTCCGCATCATCCCGGGCCTGCTTTTCTCATGCAGATCTTAAGAGCGCACATTTGTGATTTAGATCAAGACAGGAGACTCGATACGGGGTTTTCAAAGAGTTAATTTTAACCCACAAGGAGGTTTTTCTTCCTCTTTTTTTTGCCCGTTAATGATGGATGAAAGGAATGAATATCTCAAAACAGAGACCATAATGTCCAAAGCAGCCACTGTGATGTTTCATGAATAGTTCATGGAGCTGGACAGGAGGAATGAGACAAGACATTAAAACTACATTAACGCATTTAAACATAATATACACACTTTTCAGGGACGTCAAACAGAACATAATCTATCGCCGTAGTCCAGATGCAGAGCGTTCATTGATGTTATGTGTATTACGTTGGCCACAAATAAATATTGAATGAATATATAGTTTAAACACAAACATGGATACACGCGATGAGCGTGTAGTGAACATGTTCAAAAAGAGATACATCGTGAATAATACATACATACATAGATGGGTACATACAAATCAAAAGAAACGGAGGGTTAAATGAGACCAAGTGAGTGAAAACGTATTCTGAAAGAAGATTGTGTATGTCATAAATACATGAAAACATGTATAAATACATGCAATAAAGTACTGTGAATATTAAGATCATAATACACTCTATTCCAGACCGAGCAATCGCATGGAGAACAAATCTGCCACATTGGTCCTGAATATTAGATGACCCCGGATTATAAGAGAGGAAAGTGAACATGAGATCTTCATTTCGTAGCGTCGCCAGCCTCCATCGACAAAGACTCGTTGACTTCTAATCGATTAGTTAATCTAATGGAGAGATCTGTAAAATGTAGTTTCTCCACGAAGAAGCACCACTTTAAATGAACGATTGGGCTGAATGATTTGTTCAGCATGAACGAAAAATGAACAAAAAGTATAATTAACCAAAGAGGGGGAGGAGCCAACTGTCGATCAAATCAACCGATCGAGTAGTCGACAAAAACGTGAGAATGTTAGTAAACTAACAATGTCTTTCTTTGAGCACAGCCCATGTGTGAATACTGCACAATTGTCTAGTCCTTCAGTGTGATATGACCCTGAACACAAAAAAAAAGAAGAAAAATGCAGAAAATCTCTCGTGTTATTTTTAGAACGTCATCACTCGCAATAAGTGGAATCAACCCGTAAAAGCGAAGATATAAATTAAACGCTCCCCATCCTCCCTCCCGGTCACACATGGGCCCCTCCTTCCCTTACTTCCTTCCTCCTCCCCTTCCTTCCTTCCTCCCTCCCAGCTTCTTGGATCGCGGGGTTAATGGAGGCTGAAGTTGAGCTTGCCCAAGTCCCTAATAAACTGCCGTAGCAATTAAAAGGAGCATATTTTTTAAGGTCTGCCCGTGTTTCTCTCATTGTCTTTGTTCGCAGACGTGATTAACGTGCCCGAGTGGGCCGAGGTGCTGATTTATAGGCCGGGCCGTTTAGCTGAGGTGATCAATCAGACGAGCCAGTTAAGAAACACAGGCTCATTGCTCATGCACTAAGTACCCAAGATGCACTGAAGGGAAGGAGCCGGGGATATCGGCTCGGACGGGGGAGGTGGCGTCGCACCTTTGGGTGCGAGTTCAAAAGGACGGCGGTGCACAGATTCTGTGGACAAAACGCTGACGATCGTGACTTTGAACGAGATGGAACCAAATTGTTTTTGATAAGTATCCTGTTGAGCCCCGACGCAGGGCACCGGGATCTAAGGTGAATAAATAATTAAAAACCACCAATTGGTGTTTCAACCTACTTGTCTCCATTTCAGGCCGTGAATTTTTAAACTCCTCTTCAGGAGACGAGTCGGCGGGGGGAACAAAGTCATCCAAAGTGAAGACGCATCGGACCTGCTTCTGTGCTCGAAGTGTACGAACACAACCGTCCATCGAGGGAGAATCAATGCCTGAAAAACAGCGTTGGGCCGGGGACTACTTCTCGTGACCACAGCGTGCAAATTACAAAGTGCAAATGAGGAGACGGCGACGAGCACTCGAGCGAGACCTTTACCGCTGATCATCTCAGGTACAGCCCCGTGGTGTAACGAAGAGGCAGAAAGAGCCAGTTAATGAATGCCACCGTCTATTTCCGAGAACGCCAGCACACAGACCGCATGAGCCGTGAGGTCAGCGTTTTTATTTGTTGCCATTATTGATTTGAAAAAGGGCACCGTCGCAGCGGATGCGACTCTCTAACCCCCGGCACCGAGAGGCCACAAGCAGGCGTCAATACCCGCAAGAATACCAGAGTCTCATCATCTTTGGACGGCGCTGCTGGGAGGCCGTGGGTGGGAAACACGGCGCGGGGAGGGAGGAAACGGCATAGAGATCAATGGCCGCGCACCTCGGACATTTTGGCAAAATCTGTGGTCAATAAGTGCTGATTTTCCCTCTGCGCGCACACGCACACGCACACACACACACACACACACACACACACACACACACACACACACACACACACACACGGCTCCGCTCAGGTTTGATTGAGAGGACCGTCAATGACGGGCTATTTTTAGCTCTACGGGAGCCAATAAGTCACAATTGACTTAAAATGAATGTCCACGTTTAACGATTAATAAATCAGTGAGAAGAAGCTAAGGACCAGCCGCCGGTTGGCCGGCATTTGCAGCGTGTTTGGCAATTAATTCAAATCACAACGGGACTTTTCTATAAATAATGCGAAGAGCGAATTTGTGCGTGATGAAAAGTTCCCAACCGTTTAAACTCCAATCACCTTATATAACGATGAATACCGAGATTGCCATTTATCTGAGTTATTCATATTTTATTCAAGCATTATTAAAAACATACTGCATGTTTAATGTTTTATAAATGAGACCAAATAAATGCAACAAATGTTTGTCATATCCTCTCATCAATTAAACAAACACTAGCGTTTCTTATAAGATGCAACGTTGTGAGCGTTCAGGCTCCCCGTGTGGCTCAAAAGTGTACTGCACATATGAATATTTAATCAAAGACGATGGAAGAAATTCAGCAAATTTATTTGTTGACGCGAATAAAAAATTGCCTGCGACCAACTGGTGAGTTACGGCCCACTTTTTGGGGATGGACTGCAATAGATGAGCAGAAAAAGTAGTTGCAATACAACATGTTTACAGCCACATGTGTGAGCTGAAGGCAACCGAGCTGCAGCGTTAGAGTTACACGACGCTAAAGATGATACGCAGGGTGACCTTTGACGAAAGCACATCAGTTCACTTCCCCCTGTGGGGCAATGCATTTTCTTGTTCCAGGGCAGAAATAAGAATAAGGTTGAAGGAATGGGATTTTAACAGGTCCCTGTGTGTATTGTATGGATCACTGAGTATGTCACACAGCCAGGCTCTCCGTCACTTTCTCTAACAGATCTGCCACCTTGTGTACGGCTCAACGCGAGAAGGCCCGAGGGGGAGGAAAGAGTACCAGAGACCGGGTAAAAAAAAAAAAAAAGAGACGATAAAGAACGAACAGAGGGCCCGAGGAAAGGGCGAGACACAGAAAGGAGAGAGCATTCGAAAGTGAGCGAGTGAGAGAGAGAGCACAACAAAAGGGATTGAGAGGTAAATGAGAATGTAAAACAATCCCAGTAGCCCTGTGAGAAATACCTCCCGTCCGTTTCTTTTGTACGGCCTTGGTTTGTGGTGTGGTAGTGGATTGTACTGATGCATTATACAGCGAGGTGCTTCTGGTCTGGCCAGAGTGGCTTCTCTTCTGTTGTGGACAATTCACAATGTTCATAAATATTTCTTTCTGTGAAAATACGGGGAAACATGAAACTTTGTTGTTTTTTTTTAGGATTTCAAGTGCAACTACATTTCAGTTTGAGGTCAGAGAGGAGCAGAGAAGTCTGAACACCTTATTGTGCTTCTTGACAGTGTGGGATATTTGCATAATGTAGCCTGCTATCAGCTATATTACGTTTTGCCTCAATATGACATCAGTCTCTTAAACCAATTTTTGCTGTGTATGTATAGAATATCTATAATATATCTATCAATTATGAGACGAGCGAATGTGTGCGTAAATGGACCATTTTTACAGCCCCATCCTCTTGAATAATCCAGTTTGTTTCATGCGCATTCACATGCTGAATACATGAGAACAAATACTTGCATTTAGTCAGAGTCAACGGCCTCTCGTTATTTAAAAAAAAACACAAAAAAAACTCATCAGTAAAACAAATAGACTGTAAGTTAGCCTTTTCGCTAGATTCAATGCTAGCTGGTCGATGCTAACATGTTACCAGCGAGCTATCCTGTTCGTGGTCAGCTCGCCAGTTGAGAAAGTTTGTGAGTAACAAGCGAGGTTGGTAACTGTTGGATATGTTCGTGACTTGTCGCACACAAACGCATGCCCCGTATAGTTGTGGTTTTAATTTGTCAAGGCCAAAACACACAAACCTAACCATTAACCCCCCTCTCATGTTCTGTGGACCGATTCGGCTTCACCACACAACCAGTGGACCCGTCCAACTGTTACTCCGATTGCAGCAGCGATGCCAGGAGGGCAGAATAAAGATTAATAACTGATCCCACACGGCGTCTTTCACCCACAAACAGCTGGCACGGATGAAGGCCTCCCCTTCTGGTGAGGTATGCGGTACAGCTATGCTAATTGGAGTGGAGCACATTGTCAAAAGCCTTAATTATACACATAAAATCCACTGGTTACCTTGATTACATCTTATGTAACCAGCACCAAACAGGTGATAAATGACTGCACCAACTCCTGTGTTGTTGTGAACATCGCACTGGGTGCTTATGTTGAAATATTCTGCCTAGCGTTGCATTGTGTTGAAGGAAATAAATCCTCAGGACTGTTGGAGACAGGGAAGTTCTTTGAAGATGCCGGGCTTTCGGAAGTTAAGAATTTAAACTCTCTGATCTTTATATCATTTAAACCATGAGGACTATGGTACAAACGTTGTAATTTTTTGGAATACTGTTCGTCGATATATATAGATGTGTTGAAGTCAAATATGTCTCTCAATAATTCTTATTTGGATTAGGAAACTGAAGAATGCCTTGTGTATGAAGCAGTGCAGAGTAGTAGAAGATAAATCAAGAACATATGAGGTGAACGTAACACAAAGGAAAGCAGAAAAAAAGGAGGAGGATACAGAAAATGTACACGATGCAGAGCAAGATAATGAGACAAGGACAGGGGAAAAAATGGATGAGGAAGAGAGAACATGCTCATGAATCACAGTGAGAACGCATGTTCTAGGACACGGCAGCGAAAACTGAAAAAAGACCGTCAAAAACTGTATTTTAAAGAAAGAGAGGAGGGGCTGGATGGAGCAAGAAGGAATAATTGACACAGAAGCACAAAAACAGATCGAAGGTATATTGCTATATTGCTGATCAATGTCAAACAAACACTTCCAAATTCTCTTCTAAGTTTCAGCCAGAACGAATATCTCTCTCTCTCTCTCTCTCTCTCTCTCTCTCTCTCTCTCTCTCTCTCTCTCTCTCTCTCTCTCTCTCTCTCTCTCTCTCTCTCTCTCTCTCTCTCTCTCTCTCTCTCTCTCTCTCTCTCTCTCTCTCTCTCTCTCTCTCTCCTTTAATACCCATCCAGGTGAGAAACCCTCACAAATAATGTATGAAGCCTGAGATTTTTAGATTACAGTCTAAAATAATCCTTTCGCTCAAGAGAAGCGCTTCTCGAAATAGCTAAATTTTTATCAGCAGTAATATTATTATCACACCATTATTAGAGCCTGTCATAAATACACTTTATTTCACTCGAGGTCTGCAGGTAACCTCCTTAAAGCTCGTCAAGGAGGCCTTCAGGTTCAACACGTCTCAAATGAGATCTGCTCGGGAGTCGCCGCGGTGCGACCGGACGTGTCGCAGGTGCGGTTGAGGTTGAGGCTGGCGTGTCGGGGACGACGGCGTCGCAGCATCTCTCTAAGTATGCACACGTGTCAGCGCTGAGCCAAGATGGATGACTTAAACCGTAGATATTATCACAGCTAATGACTCACCTCAAGTGGTCATTACTCGGCTACAATCCGTCTCCATCGCTTGGAGGTTGTGTTTTTTTTTTTTTGCCATGAGAGTTGGGGAGCTGGAAAAGTGAAGTCAGAGAGAGAGAGAGAGAGAGAGAGAGAGAGAGAGAGAGAGAGAGAGAGTGTGTGCGGTAGAGGATGTGTTATGTGGTGTCTGCAGTAATGTACAGTATGCATGTAGAGAAAGGGGACGTGAATAAAAAGACTGCATATTCTTTCCGTATCTATTCATGTCTGCCACTGGCCATTTCTTAGTCCCCCTATTTGATAGTGATGATGTCATAGTGAGTATACGGCCGCAGTGTTTGAAGAGAAGGTCGATATGTATTCACCAAAATTGACAGAGAAAAAAAAATAGCTGCAATTGTATGATATTTGAGATTAAATGAGCCTTTAGAATGGAGATCTTTCTCCCAATTACCTTGACAAGAGCGGCTGTGAGGTTTTTTTCCAGCTTTTCGAGCACTCCAATGCGGGTTGAGTGTTATTTCTATCTTTTCTATCAACAATTGCTGGGTTTAAACATGAACCAATAAAAAAAAGCCCCGATCGTTGGACAGATTCTGCTTCACCTCAACTAAAACAGACTTCAACGATCCCTGGTGAGCAAGAGCCACTAATGTAAATGGGCGGCACCATTTGACACGACTGATTCCTGGAAGTCAAACCGGCTCGTATGGGGCCTCATGCTTATGTTGCTGGATGTGCAGCCTGAATAGAAAACGCATCAACTGCATCAACTTTATACATCTATAATCTCGTCAGTGTTACAATTAAAGCTTGTTGCACGCCAACTGGCCGAAAAGAAATGAATTAGATTAGGTGAATCAAGCGACAACACATTTCTTCAGGTGAAAAACAGTCTTTGTAGTTGTGTGTATTGGGCACTTCAACTACAGATATGCTGATACTCAAATAGCTGGAAGGGTTAGCATTCAAATGTATTTGATTCACATCTATATGTACATACTATGCACATTATATACTGTTCTGATTAATGTGTTGCTGTATTAATAATGTTCTTGTTTATTTTGAATATTTCTGTCCAAGTTTTATTCATTTAGATTCATCATTCTGGTCATGAATAACAATGCAATAAACTCATATTATTTGTAAGTAACTCAATGTGTGCTTTAGTTAGAAACTGTTTGCCAATGAATATTGTTGTTTTTTGTTGCATGTTTTGGTCTGCTAGAAGCAAAATGTATTTGGTTTCATGTTTTGTTGTAAGGTGCTTTTATTTTGAAGGAGAAAATTGCGGTTAAACCGGAAGTCGGAGTGCGCCGTTAAACGGCTAAAATTGAAGTTTATAACGGTCAATACGGAATATTTAAGAAACGGTTTAGCACTCCCCTGAAGAGGAACAAGTTTTTATGTTTGTGTTTTAATAATGAAGTTAGTATTTTGTAAGTAATAAACACATTAAAAAAATCATCGGTTAAAGTCCAAGACCATCTATCAGAGGAGTACGCTGCATAAAAAAAAGAAGACATTTTTGAGTTCTCTCTACTTTGAGAGTAGACAGAAGTAGAGAGTTCTCTATGGATGTGTAATGAGGCTGTAATGAGTCACGTGTGACAGGAGACAAAGAAAAACGGCCAGAAACCTCTTGGGAATCAAAAGGTTAATCCAGCCAAAGCCCACGGACTTCTCCGACTACATCATTAACTCGTAGACGTTGAAGGTCACTCATGTGTTACCTGGTTGCAGGGAGGGTGTTGACTCTGGTGAAGAAAACCGAGGGCTCCACGTCGACGTGGACTCCCAGAGACAGCTCCCGGTGGTATCCCTCCACTTTGCCCGCCCCGCCCGAGTACTTGAAGTTCAGGACTGCTTCCAAAGACTGCAACAAAAAAAAGGACAAGAGAAAGGTTGTAAACGTAGATCCAGAAAGGGCGGATTCAGCAGTAATAAATAATATTTTTAAAAATACCCTGTGATTTTAAAGCCATATCTGTACGGGAGACCGAGTGTGATTAGGGTCAGAGGTCACAGTCGGCGTGTTCGGCTAAACTTGCGCGATTTTGCAATCGATGCATCAGAAGTCATTACGGTGAGATAATAAACGCAACTCAGCACAGCCAGTGAGCCCTTTAATGAAAAGTGTAATGGTACAAAAAGGCTGAGAGATTGGGAGTAGGACGGCAGGAAGGGATGATTGCTGGCTCCAAACACACAGTTCTGAATCAACGTTTTCTCGTCCTAATACCGTCTGGGAGGAGAGGGAGGCCGACGGGTGCGGGAGGGTGGGCCTTGCCGGCGGTCAGAATAACAGCAGAGGTGCTCTGTGGCGGCGGGGCGAGGGTACGGGGAAAATTAAAAGTGGCAGTTTATGGCCGAGAGAGCGCGAGCTGACTCAGGCGATGGGCTGAAGAAGCCGGTTAAAGGGAGCATCCAAGGTCCCGCTTTCCCTCCTACGCCGCCTATATCATCTCTCCCCATATTGCTAATGGAGGCACTGGCCGGCGCCTTCCTAGAACAAATTTCACTGATCCTTTGATTATTTTCACTCTTTATCCCCCTTCTTTGTGGGGGTAGCAGAGTGCCAAGTGGAATGATTCGGAGGCCTGCCGGCGAGACGTCTGGCCTATTACACCCTAATGACAGGAGCACAGCACACTGAGCAAAGAGATGGAAACGTTAGAGAGGATTATTGTTATTGTAGACCCAGCTGATTCTAAAAACATCACTGGTTTTGAACTGCACCGGCAACACAATGAAGGGAACGGCACGTTGACACGGATCTCATTTGAATTGATTGACTGAAATCTCTCAGATTCCTCGAGCAATCGCACTGCTTTGGAGGTCAATTCCATTAAAGTCTACTTTGCTCTCGAACAGTATTTCACTTGCGCGTCTTTACTAAAGGATAAGGCAGGGTTTTTAAATTGTCATCAACGGAGGCCCGTGGACAAACGAAAACCAACAAGTTCATTTCTCTAACAATACGGTCCGTGTTGCCCGATATTGCAACATTTTTTGTCCCAAAAACTATTAAAAACACACGAAAGAAGCAACACATCTTTGTGGTTGACATCCAGCTTTGTGACCGTGTGAGACTGCATATATTCAGATTTACAGATCTGTATTAATGATGAGGATGTCTAAGACACGTTGTAAAAACATGCAAACTCGTTTCATTTTCCTTCTTTTCCAGCAGTCGAGTGGCGTGTCACACGCCGCTGTGGCTGCCTGTGTGGTACTAATGGCCACAAACGAGCTCCTCTTGAGGAACAGCGATGGTCTCAGTGACACCAGCAAACAGCGGCTGTGCACCCCAATTCCCTCTGACCGGACGGAGGTGGGGGGGGGCCTCCGAGCTCCTCCTCCCGTCCAATCCTCCCGCTGAGCTCTCCACTCTCCCGCGGGACCCTATTTCAATCACACTGTGCTAAAAATAGGCCCCCGCTGTAATGAGCCGGCGGTGTTGGGAGCGAGCCAGCAGCAGCAGCAGCAGCCGCGACACACACAGCCTGAGCGCGCTCATGCATTACCTCCAACATGCAGGCGGACAACGGGATCAGCGAGATATGCCAAGATTAAGGTGACAGTTTTGATCAAGGTGTTCGCCACCGTCCCCAAAAAGCAGACTGCATGAGTTTTAGTCAATGTCTCGGAGCTTGAAGCCAACGAGCAAACAGGAAATGGACGCAAGATGGGAAAAATAGAGGGGCGTGGCTTTTGACTGTCATTTCGATGAATGATGTACAATTGTTGAAATATGACAGCTTGCATTCTTTAAAAGCTAAAGGTGACGTTACAGGATAACGCACAACACCACCGTTTAGCTAAATGCTACCGTTTAGCCTTTAGCCAACAATGCAACAGTTGCTCATTATGATCATAAATCAATCAAAAAGCTCATTAGTGGACTCAGTAATGTCTGTTCAGAATATTTACAAATATTTTACTGAAACAATAAGCTACTCATCTTTGCAGACAAAGGGGATATTTTGCAGTAGCAATAAAATAAAAATGTGAAACTTTTTCATACTTCTTTTGGGTTCAACTATTAAAAAAGAGGAAGAATCTGCTATTTCTTCTCTTTAAAGTTGAATGAACTCTCTGGATATCTCAAGGCAGCCACTGATGTGGAAACTGGGAATCGTTATAGGATGTCCGACTAGAACCGGCACATTTATATTACGTTATTTTAAAAAGGGAATCACACAATGGATCTTTTCTACTTGAGCGCAGATCCTGTAAAGATAGCTCCCAGAAACATTATTGGCATCAGCGAGCGTCTTCCTTTAAGCTTATGTAATCTGAGCTTTGAGCTAAGCGTCCCAGACATGACAGCGATAGCAGACTCGCAGTGTGAGGACCGGCTCTTACCTTGAATGCCATCACTCAATATGTCTTTGCCGCGTCACAACAAAGCCTCCGTGGACTATCCATCATGCCCGTCTATACAAATGATTTAGCATTTGTTTTGACAATAGAGGTGAATTGATAACGTCAAACGTGCAGTTTTCCCGCTTTCTCTCTTGCATATGACGGGTGAACAAAAAACAGAGAAAGAGAAAGAGAGAGAGGAGGGAAGCTAAAGGCTTTTTAAATTCTTCAGCACTGAGATAAAGATCCTGACATATCTTGCGGAGGAGATTATGGCTGTGGACACATGCCTCCTTAAAGCAACACAGTGACGTGGAGGTGCAGGAACAGGGGCAATGACTTTGGTGCATACTGTGAATTATACCAGATACACATCAATTTAATCAGTGCATGATACAGAGGCAGCTCCTTGAAAGATTAGCTGACAACTGCAAGGATTTACATAACCCACCTGAGGGACGGGAATACCGTGGAAAAAAAACTACAGCCATGCGCTCCTTGAGCACTATCATGCGTTTTCTACCCCACGACGCATATGCAAAGTCTTTGTTCGGTGCATTTAAACCGACACAGCTAACCGTTTGCAGCACATGATAGATGCCAGTTTATAATGTGCATAATCATCCCATAAGTGCCCAAGAATCAGAAAGAGTTATTGTAAGACAACCTCTGTTGTAGAAATGAGACTGAGAAAACTGTATTCCGGGTCTTTAAAGGTTTTCTGGCCAATAAATGGAAGATAGTTGGGTCGACAGGCTCCCACTGGTCATCTAGTTCTCGTGCGATACCACAGGAAAAAGGTGATCTCCATGTATCACTGATTCACAGTGTAAATATGCTACCACTTGACTGGATGGAGGGCGCACTGATCTCTCCAAGGCGTGCTGGGAAGGTGGCCTCAGCCAATAGTACTCTCCTCCCTCAGCGCCTCCTGAGACAGTTTCTGATCCCTTTTGTCCAAAGCACCACCGTAAAAGTCGGGTTACAAGCCGCAGCTACCTGCGGTGGGTGTCATCGCTATAGCGCTGCTGCTAGCTCCCCGCTGCCGCCGCCGCCCGCGTCGAGCGCCGAGCCGGGGCTGGTCTCGCTACCGTTGGTGGTTGTCGGGGAGCTAGCGGAGAGCCAACAGCAACGCTAGCTGCATACAGCGGGAAGCTAGCGGGGACGCCAACCGAAGGTAATAGCGGCGGCTTGTAACACGACTTTTACAGTATATAGTTCAGCCCCATCTTATCTCATCGGACACACACCTGTATGTTATGTTGTATGTTCTTATAAAAAAGTACTTATTGGCTAATGGAACTTTTAATGAAGAGCTTGAGGTTGCAAGAGAACGACAACTGTTTAAAAATAAAATGCCTTTTTTTTTTTTAAACTTCTATCGAGTCAGAAATCTCACATGCAGCGAATAAAAATAATTGCAAATGCAAAAAATAGAATTTCACCACAACACTTCCACAGTCTCAGCAAAAGCCACAGTAAAAGCCACCGGTGTGAAACACTATTATCTTCCTGCAGACAGCCAAATTGGAAATGGAGTAAAGCCGCCGTTTATAGGGTGACGCTCTTCAACATCAATTCCTCCGTTTCAAAAACATGTATTTTTTTCCCCCACCTTAATTTGGAAAGAGACTGTGGTGAATTACATGTTGCACGAGCAACACATTCTCTCCGTGTCATTCTCCAGACATGGATCCTGCATGTGTTTTTTTTTGTGTTTTAAGGAGGTTTCTCCCTCATATCTGGGACAGGTGGTTGAACGATGGGCGGACAGAGGGTCACAGTGTACTTTGACGATGTGACGAAATGGACGTCTGTGTGCCTAATTGTCCTCAAAATGATGCTTGACCCCTGCGTAGGTTGCATCTGCCTCGTGGCGGGAAAGCGAGCCAACAGCCGCGTGAGCCATTTAGTGGCCGGCGGCGTTCCCCGGCTTCTGCGGAGGGGAAAACGGAGGAATGACTCGAGGGCATTCGGATGCAGCGTGTCCATTAGGAGCGCTGCTGGGACCGACTCTCATATGTGCAGCCGGCTGTCAATCAACTGAGCCAATCAAATGAGCACCCCAGGGCCCCGCGCACGTGAGTCGAAACGGTGGGGAAATTAAACGGCATCCCGAAGACGGCTTCACTTCCAGCCGAGGTGGAAATGGCACCACCGCTTTTCATACAAAGTTGGTCGAAGTGCGAGATATATCTTCTTCTTCAGGGCCGTCTGTCCGTCTGCAGCTTCTGAGACAAACTTCTATCATATCCGTGGCATTAACTTTCCGCTGCGCTTCTTGGCGATTGATGAGTGAAGAGGGCAGGAGGGCAGATGGAGGCGAATATGTTCCATATCCGTCCCACGGTGTAATGAGTTAGCAATAATCGCTGGATGATGATGAGGAGCGAGGGGCGCTGCGTGTTGATGTGACAGCAGATGCCGGGGTTAGAGCGTCTAAAACTGCTCGGTAACAACCAGGCTGCACGCAGACCAAAATAGCTGACACTGCTGACAGGGAAAGGGATTTTTATTGCGATTATTATTATTATTCTTTTAAGGGAGAGGATCCAGTGAAGCACGCATGTTTGCATAGTATGGTAGAATAACTTCCCCGGCCCCAAAAAACAACCCCAAAAGCAAAGCAGCCTCGCAGGAAGAGCCCCCGAGCCGGTCCACCTAATGATGGTCCTGACATTTCTGCCCACAGCGTTTATAATGTCACGCGCTGCACCCACTCACAGTTAGGGTTTGCCTATGATGTGGCAATTAGATTGGGAGACATTTTAAAGAGTGGGTGAGCAACCTGCCACGCTGCGGGGGACACTGTGACGGGATGTCAAGCTCCAGTTATTGTAGGAGGTGGAGGGGTAGTGAGAATATCGCCACACAATGTGAAGAGCGCCGTACGCACACAAATTCCCCGCAGCGGCAGCGGGCAGGTGATCCGATCGTCGAGTTATGAGGCCGTAGCGATGTCACTAATGGTGTGTCCAAAAGAGAACGAAAAGCCCTTCTATTTAGATATAAAGCTTGAACTAACACATGTTAAGTAGCCTGTCCCCCCTGACATTATGGAATGAATTGAAGTAAATAAAACAGCCACGGTAAGCTGTGAGAATATCCACAATCCACGTATGCGAGCGTGAAATGTTTCACCATCTTTATCCAGAGTTTCACGAGCGAATCTTATTATAAAAGGACTCCAACCTTTTCTGACTTTGTATCATTTCCGGCATGGAAACGACATCGAAAAGAAGATGAAATGACAAAAAGAAGTGTAATAATAAATAATTAGTGCAAAGCTTTTGCCAACATGGACACATGCTTTTAACATGGAAACATGCTTTTAACATGGAAACATGCTTTTAACATGGAAACATGCTTTTAAGCAACAGAGGAGGGTCCCTCTCCCCGGATGGACAGAAGCAATAGATGTCATGTGACCAGAATGAAATAATGAATGAAGCATGGCACCATCTCCCCACAGCCATAATCAAACAAACCCAACCTGGACCGGACTTTTTGACGTCAGATATTTAATTTGTTCCTTTATTTCTTGTCATTTTTGGCTGTTTCAGTTTCAGACATCTATTTACATGTATACACCATTGTATTCATATATTCCACTGCTTTTGGTCAACCAGTTTCCGTCACCAAAAGGTTTCGTCCACATGAATGAAGTTATGTTTTCAAAAGAGATATGAAGAATTTTTAAAAACTGAACTTCAATTTTTCAGCTTCAGGGCCATATGTTCACTTTACACTAATGCCTAATGACAATGGTGCCTCATTATATAGAGAGCTGAGATTGTTTTGCAATTTTAGATGTAACACATGGGTACGTATCTCATCTGAAAGCGTCTTTAAAAAGGTGAAATTAAGAAAAGATGTAAAATCAAGAAAAATGCCTAAGACCCTGAAAGCTTAAACATCTGGGACACACAGGTTTGTGAAAAATCTAAACGCCAATTAGACTTCCTCTTGCCTCTTTACCTCACTGAAACCCTTCAGGACCGCTGTTCCCACAAACCCTCATCCAATAACATCAGGTTACCAGGGAAACAGCTGCGTTTGGCTTGTGCAAATATAAAAAATAATAATAAAAAAAAGCTCCCTGGGTTGGTTAAAACACCTGGGTCAACAAAGTAAAACCTCAATATCACGGCCTCGGCTCGCCACGCGCTGCAGTCACGCTTGAATACTGATGTGCAACCTCTGCATACACTCCAGACTACGAAGATACTTAATCACTTAATGGACATTAACAAGTTGATTGTTGATTAAGATATCTTTTGACCAATGTGCAGAGTTCACATCATCAGAGTCTCCACAGTTATACAGCGATAGGTACAATTTCATAAAAGGCCTGTTTCTAATACGTTGTTCTTGTTAATGGATCGTGATCGGGAACGCCAGCTGAGAAAATACACACTCTTTAACTCCCCGAGGTCATTTTCTCAATTTTTACATAATTTCTTAAAATGTCGCAGATTTACGCAAATGTGCCCCAATGAAAATGTTGGAGACCTTTCATGAATGTTCTCTGACAAAGTGAAGCAGAACAAAGTTACAGAGGGTTGAGAACAAAGTCAACCTTCACAGAGTGTTGAATGTTCACGTGTTGAATGTTCACGTGTTGCATGTTCACGTGTGTTATGGTTTGTTAGAGTTGGACTTTACAGCTGCATCATTTCAAACCAATGATCATCCTGAAAGTCATTTTTTTTATATTTGGACCTGAAACCTTTTCATTTCTTTCTGTGTGTCATCTTCATTTCCTCTTAACCAGTAACATGTAGACTGATATTTACACACATGATCTAAACCTCATGTGTACCTTTTATTACAACACCAACACTATGCAAACAGCCCTGGTGGTTGCAGAGACACACCTTTTAGTTTGGTGTGACATTTTGGAGGAAAGGGTCTAAAAATAGGATGGTTCTCAAAAGGTTAACTTCACCTTTTTGAAGGCACTTGCATGTGAGCTGCATACCTATGTGTTATACTAAAATTTGCAAAACAAACTCAGCTCTCTATGTAACGAGGCACTATTATCCTGAGGCACAAGTGTGAAGTGATAAAATGGCCCTGAAGCTGAACAATTGAAGCTCGATTTTGGAAATTTTTCAAATCTCTTGTGAAAACATAACTTTACTCACGTGGACGTTTTGGTGCTGGAGTAAACAAGACATTTAGTAACGTACTTTTACAAACAACAGTTAGAAATGAAGGGTCAACATCAAAGCAACAGAGACTGGGATGTCTGGACTTTTAAACCTTTTTTAGACTCAATCAGAATCGGCTTTATTGGCCATGTTTACAATTTGACTCCGGTTTCACGTCGCTCTTCGTATTTAAATATAAACACAATATATAATAACAAGATTAAGATGGCTCCTGATAATATAAATCTTAAATTTCTGTAGATGCTTTTCATATTCATGTTTAGTGAAGTTCAGGTTAGGTTAGTGAGATCAGCAAACAATGTGCAGCTGCAGATGGTTTTGTCTATGAAATGTCCGGTTCTTAAGGGAACCTCAGTCACTCAGTCACACACACACACACACACACACACACACACACACACACACACATACACACACACACACACAGCTCTTTATCAGCATGTTGACATGAGGGCAACAGATTGTCACGTTTCTGTGAGAAAAGATGAGGACACAGGCTTCTCCTCCTCCTGACAGGATAGAGCCAATCAGCTGTCAGGAGGACGCGAGACGAACCTGTGACGACGACCTGCGTATGAAAGGCCCCACTTCCGTTTGTGGGGCAGTTGTTCTTTTGCCGACCTGAAAGTTGGTTGTTCAACTCATTGCTTTGCGCAACTGCAACGCGCGTTACATTACCTGTGATTGAGAAAATAAATTACGAGAGCGAGAGAATCCGTCTGGAGGCTACAGCAGGCTTCCAATAATTGTTCACGCTAACAATCCTCCAGAGCCACGCAATACAAAAAAAAAACACGTGTGCTGTGTATTACCACACAAAGAAGCTGAAACATAGGTTTCTATTAATGCCACGGCATTAACAGCTGATCAAGAAGCACGCCATGTCGTAGTTTAACCGCTGGTCGTAGTTTAAAAAGCCTTCCTGCCGCTACAGAGCCGCTCTCCCTCACGGCATCACACGCAACGCGGCAGAATACCAGAGTTTGTCGGCTTGTGCTGCAGACGCAGAGGAGAGCGCCAAAGGCGTCTGGAGCCTTTCTTCTGCCTCGTTTTGTTGTGTGGGAAATCAGTTAAGAAGCACAAAACGCAACTGGCCCCGAGTAAAACTCTGCAACAAAGGGGGAAATATGGTGAAGCAGAGCAATTGTTGTCTCACCTCTGCTTAGTTTTGACACAGCAGTAAATCGTTGCTCGGATGTTTTTGATGCGAAAAACAAGATACAGCAAACCAAATGAACTTTATCTAAAATAGATCATATCCTTCAAGAATATTCAAAACATTACTCAGACTGAAGATAGCAAAGACAGCATTTAAGGATATTTATAATATGAGACATATTTCAATGACTTGTCTTTTCTCAATAAGCAAATCTGTCAACAAGAGAAATGACTTCATGACACAGCAGGAGAGAGACTTAACTTTTATTTTAAATAACACTTTCCTACTCCATTGTTTCCGCTGGAGCATTTTTCTTGGTAAAAAGTCCCGCAGTAAAAGGCTCAGTTTGGTTATAATGAGGAACTTGTCAAAGTTTCAAACTCACCAAATCAAAATGTTCAAACTCAGGTCTGACACGCTGAACCCGTTCAAAACGTGGCGACACGCAGGAGGAAGCCCACGGCGTGGCCGCTTCGCGTGCTCTACGTGAATTCTCCCATGAATTCTGATAATAAAAGAAGCGCTTCATCTGCAGTGATTTGATTTGTTCTCCGAGTGTTAACCAATTCACTTACGTGTGGTTCAATCCGATTACACGGGGTGAGTCATGTAAGGGGACGGCGAGTGGATGAACACAAAAAGGAGAGTGGCGTCTGACCGAGATGAAGACATACACACACACACACACACACACACACACACACGCTCACGGGTTTTTTGGTTCATGTGATCAGAGGTGACACACACGACCTCGCAGGTGCCTCGGACGCTAAACCGCTGCTCCTTCGCGTAACCCTGTGGTGCTGTGCAGGTGTCGCACCACGTACCAGCTGGAGCGACGACAGCAACGACAGCGACGACGGGGGCAAGGCCGCCGCCACCGCCACCGCCGCCGTTCTTAAAATGCAACAACAGCCAGTCAGCCGTGGAGATGTGGAGCCGGCTTCAAAGACGCGACTAGCGGAGCTGAAAGCCAGACGCTCTGGAGCCTGGGAGAAAGGATAATTTGCACGACAATGCATGGGCAGAGACTTACGCAAACACACCCACAAGTTTGTGTTACTACACTGATGGTAAGCGTGCTGGCGTATGAACACCGGGCTCGGGGTGACTGTGTTGCTACTGGAGGTGATCGGGCCGATGACGGTTCAGCCGTGTAGCGCGGCGGCATACGGAGCAACACTTGGCCCGGCTCGCTGGGTTTCACACATGGATTAAAGTCCAGTAAGCATGATGAAATGCTCCATTCTCCACTAATTTCACCCGCTGGGCTTGCATACACCAGCAATCTCTCATGCGCGCACACACACACACACACACACGCACACACACACACACACACACACACACACACACACACACACACACACACACACACACACACACACACACACACAGTCAACAAACAGAACTTTGCCTCGACCTTCTGGAGGCGGAAGTGAATATTAGACTCCACTTCATTTGTTCGATCTTTGTGGGTCATTGTTGATATTTTTGGACTTGTATGGTGAGCATTTAGTCTGTGAGCAGAGAGAGAGAGTGCAAACTAACCACTTAGTGCAGGAGTAAACTATTCACATGTATGATGTGCATTTTGACATGTAACCTAAGGTTTTACAGAACTTTAATGTATTAGAGAAAAAAAAATAAAACAGGATGAATGAGTTCAAAGTTGAGCTTTAAAACCAGGTAAAAATGTTCGAAACGCTCCCTATTAATACAATAAAGTAGTTGACCGAATTTCACTTTCAACAGACAAACATGTGAAATTAACGTGAATACACAACGAACCAACATGGCTGAAACACGCCAGACTACTTGATTCTGCACATTTGATTTACGATTGTGTTGAAGAGCTTGAGCTGCAATGTTTCATGCTAGAATAACTCATTTCCTAGAAAAGTTCAGCCTCATTATATATTTTAGTGTGAGGTTACACAATATTTTTTCCAAAGTAAAAAACGCCAGGCAGTAGAGTGTGTAGTAGTGACATGAATCCCTTCAACCACGAGAACTCCTGTAAGGCAAAGAAAGTATGAGCGTGATGGGTCCAGCAGGATGAGAGAGAGAGAGACAAAGAGACAAAGACAGACACACAATCTCTTATCTTATCGGTTCATTATTCACTAATAATACAAAAGTTGATATCTCAGTACTTTCTCTGAACAAGGACAGGCCTCTGAAGAGATGTCGCTGAAGTCTAAAGAGCCACGAGCCAAACCAACTGTCGCTCTCCCGATCGGCCCGCCGCCGCCGTCATCATCGTCTCGGCTCATAAAAACGGGCCTCGGGGGCCCGGGAGCAGAGCCGTATATTTTACATGAGCAGTAATTAGGAAGACGAATACAAAAGTTATCAGTTCGTCCCAGGGGTTGAGGTCCTAATGGACCGGATCATTTGGCTCTCAGTTAGAGACGGGAGGCCCGCGGCGCCACATCAAAGTGGCGGCGACAGGTCATCAGGGGGAAAGGATGTACGCCGCCGACTTGTCGTCTTCGCCTCACTCTACGCTCGTACATCCAAGAGCTAAAAAGCCAGAGAAGGGGACGCGTGGCGTTGGTGCCAGGACGGCGTCCCCCTGCCTGCTGCCACCGCGGAATAAAATGAGCCGTTTCTGACTCCCTGCCAACGAGGCGGGCCTGCGGGTTTGCCGACTCTCACAGGAAATCAAGCGCACCCCTTTCACAACTCGCTCGAAAATTAACAACCACGTGATGCGATGATTTAATTGGAGGAGATACGTTTACGCAGCCGCCAGGGCAAATAATAAAAATGCTCAAATTAAAAATTAAAAAAAAAGCCTTGCATGCAAATCACAGCGCTCGACAGCAGATATCAGTGAGGTGACTTCTGCACTCGCCTTATCACGAGTGTAATGACGGCCGTGCTCGGGAAAGAATGAAGCTCATAATTACATCTTGGGGTTTATTGAACTAGTAGCCGGGACATGCGGGAGCCGGCGGCGGCGGCGGCGGCGGCAGCTTGCTGCATCTCTGATAGGACGAAAGGACGGCAGCAGACGCAACATCTCCTCATATGTGACTCGCACACGAGCGGCGTGAAAAATAGATAAACCCCCTGTGGGGTTCCTATAAAAGACAACTGCTCAGCGACCCCTCCCCCCGGCTCCCCTCCTCTCCCGACGCCCATCCATCTTCGTAATTCTCGTCACTGGTGTTTCCTTCCTTCATCTATCACAGAGACACAAGGGAGAGGCTCCGTCCCTCCATCCCGTTGCTGTGGCCTAAAGTGGGGAGTGACGGGCACAGCTGTGGCTTTGCAGCTGCAGATTCAGACGTCCAATCAGCGAGCCCCTGTGTGTGTGTGTGTGTGTGTGTGTGTGTGTGTGTGTGTGTGTGTGTGTTTATGTGTGTGTGTGTGTGTCAGGTAAATTAAGCACTCCGAGATTAAAAAACGGCTTGAAGGAATAAAACATGTTGGCGAACAGACGGCGACCGTGGAGCGGGGCCGCGTTGTCGTTCTGTGTGCCGCTGTTCCCGATGATGATTACGCCTTTTGATTAGTCCTAATCGCCTCCCCCCCCTCCCTCTATCTCTCTCTCTCCTCCCCACGGTCGCCTAAGAAGCGCACACTTTGAGACACTCTGCGTTAGAAAAACTTTCCGAGCCCTGACGCCCCGAAAAATTAAATAAGACGTTGACGGATAGTGGCAAAGTACACCAGGGCTCGCCGCCCCGAGGGGGTGGATGGAATATTAAGTCCATTTGTGTGTCGTCGTCGTCCCCCCCATCACGGCGTGAGAGGAGACAGTTATCTTAAATAAGGCTGAATCTTTCACCGAGGGAGCTGCGTGTCAAGATTCCCAGAAGGCGGAGGAGGAAGAGGAGGACTCAGAGAAGAAGAGCAGCTCTGTGATGGACCTGCTGAGGCTTTGAAACTTTTTGGAAGGGCTTTCTTCCTTTATCTAGCGTCCGGGTGAACGTTTTTTTTTCCTTTCTGTAATGTCTCTGTTGCAGTGAAGGGTCGTTCAGCCCAAAGTGTCCGATACTACCGATGAAGCTGCACCAGCGTTTGGGAACACTTTAACCCTCTGCAACCCAAAACCTGGATGGAAAAGCATGTTTTCTCTGTCAAACGTCGCCAAAACTTCACTGTTCAGTATAGCTAGAAAAATTCACGTTTTTATCCTTCTGACTGTCCTTGAACACATCACGTGTGACGAATGCTTCCGCTAAAAACACATCCAAAAATATGCTTAAAATTCTTTATTCGACATGTCTCATTTAAAGTTTACTCCTGCGGGCTGATCCGTATAACACCACCGCCAATAACAAATCTCTGGAGGAAATAAAAGACTAATTGCTGGAGTTCTCTAGTTGGACAACTAACAGCAGTGTGTTTGCAGCAGGGACTGCAAATGAAATATCAAACCTTTCTGTATTAAAGAGGAATTCTTTGGGAAGATATTCATTCAAATTGGATTTCTCGGGGTCATGATTTGAAAGCTTTACAACCGCCCACTGCTCCTAAAATGCTTTGGCTTCAAGAGAGGTCAAATTGTGTGTGTGCCCATATATATATATATATAGCGATTATTTCTTTTTAAGTATCTGCACACGTTTCATTAACGATGACGACCGCCACTCCGCCAGACAAGCATTTATCAATCAACATGCACAACACACTTTTCTCAGCTGCTTCAGATCGTGTCAGCTAAACAAAAATCAGAGCGTGACCCTTATTGTGGCCGGTTAGCTGCAATAATTGAGATTTGTTTATAATAGTCATGTTTCAAATGACGATGTGGATACAACGTGAAAGGGGTCACTCGCAGTGAGCGTCGTGCCCTTGAATCTGCAGCTCCCCTGAGCGTAGTTTCAGCTCGTTGTTCATCGGTCCGACGGCCAACGACCTCACCGTTTGGGTTCACTCGCATCACTCTCCGCGTGTCATTTTCAGCAAGAACGCTGTAAAAAACCCACTGCACACTATCTGTGAAGGCTCCACACACACACAGATCAGACGAGCTGGTGAACACAGGAATTGCTCAAATTCAACTCAGATTGAGGTTGGAAAATTCAGACTTCAATTGGTCAATGGTGTCCTTCGTTGTGTTAAAAAAACAAGCCTTAACAACTCATGAAAAGAACGTGAAGCTTACAGCTTCTGTGCCACTTTGACCTTCCTAAAATAATGGCCTTACGTCATTTCTTCGACAGGAGTCACCTCCTCGTGATTGCTTCCCACCTCAGGTGAAACCCTACAGTCCCACACCCTCACCTGAACACATCATCCTGTAGTACAATGGCCCATGTCAAGAGTGTCACGAAGAGGTGATATTTTGTGTTTTCTGAAAAACCTGGGGGGGAAAAATGATGTCGGCCATTATTTTTTTGAGGCAACAGATCAGCAGCTTTTCTTTAAAGATCGGCTTGCTGAAGCCGACGCTCATTGAAAAAGGGTCACACAACTGGACGTGAAGCTGGCGCCGAACGAGCCAGAAGAGGGTGAAAAAGGAGCAGCGGTTTTAAGCTTAAGCCGGGGAAAAAAGAAAAATCATCTGGTGGTTAAGCCGGAGTTTCACACTCGGGCAGACAGCTGTGGCGGTTATAAATATCTGTATCACGAGCGGGGATCTGTATCCGTGAAGAGAGCTGAGCTGCCATCGGGAGGCTGGGCTTCTAAAAATAGCAGCAGGCTGGCAGCCGACTCTGTCTCCGTCTCCACTGGATTTGATTAGCCCTGAAGAAACGCTACGCTCCCCCTCCACTGACACTTGTGTGTGTGTGTGTGTGTGTGTTTTGTCTGCAGGCCAGGTTCTTTCTCGCTGCACATAACCACAGACGCACTCTTCTTTGTTAAGAAAATGCCTATATGGGCTTTTCTGACGTATTATCTAATCTTCTCTCCAGCGCGTTTAGGGTTAATGTCTTTTGTGGAGATTTGTTTAACGTCCGCCTAAAAACTATTTAAATAATAGATCTAGTTAAAAATGATGGCAAAACAGGTCTCTCGCTGTATGATTTATGATTAACGGGTCAATACACGGTGAAGTGCTTTCTCTGTCAACGGGTTTTGTGCACTTCTGCAATCACGTGGCCTCAGATCTTTATTTTGTGTAAAATCAATATAAATACATACTGTATCATGACAGGGGTGCAACTGATGATTATTTCATTATCGAGGACATTGATCAATCTTTGAATGAAGTTATTGTTGTCAATTTTTCTAGTCAATTTGGTCTATTCAGGGTTTTAGTCTAGAGCTTGTTATTAAATAGTAGAATAAATGCCCGTTATAAGGTGACCTTTTCACATTACTTTGTCTATCAAAATATATTTAATGTACAATTATACCAAACATATGAAAGAAAGAAAAAGTAATGCTGCACGGAGGAAAAACCAGTACTGGCCTCGTGGTTCCCATGCTGCTCTCCATCCTCAGAGCAACACGTTCCTCTACATGCCAACACCAATCTCTAAATAACATGGCATTGTTGCACTGGATGCAGCTCTGCAGACACTTTGCAGGCGTTTTAAAGATAATTGCAGCCCGTGTCTGAGGAGCCTCCCCCATAAACAGACGTTTGACCAGTCGGCGTTTAGCTGATCAGCAGCTCATATAATATCTATTATTAGATTTTATTCGCCGGTCATATTTCACAAGTGAGACATAGAGTTTATATTGTAATTCATTCTCATGCTCACGCTGCTCAGGGTTACCACGCTGACCGCACAGCGGTCACCTTGACTTGCATTACGATGCGTACATGCATCCTCAGTAAAAAAGGGTTTTGGGGCGAAGGTGAATTATTGTTAACGGTGTCAGGATGTGTTCAGATTCTATCTCGTAAAGTTACGTTTTAAATACAGTCATTTGAGGGAATAGCGACCTGTTTAACTTCGGGACGCTAACGTTAGCTCGATGCAGCGCGCGCACGCACAAGATTCTCTCTCATCAAAGCAAGAATCGAAATAAAACACAGTTCAACTAATGTCCCCGTCAGTCAAATCGTGTGTTTGTATGTGAAGTGCCACGATAGACGACAGTAGGTCATAAAGTACAAGGATAACGCTGAGAACTCTTGATGGTTGACACGACCTTCAGGACAGTCGAAAGAGTTTTTCAGGGACGGTTCCAAGGCGGTGGTAAAAAATGCACCTGCAATGCCCTCGATGACGTCCGTCCTGTGGAGACGGGGCAAAGAGAGAGAGCACCATGCGGCATTACGCTGACCTGAGGCCAGTCACAGCAGTGGGATTCCTGCGTCCCCTTTCCTTTCTTCTCTGACTCCCAGCCTTCACGTGACCCCTCGTGCATGACCCTGTGGCCGTTTCACGTGTGTCACGTGCACAGACGATCACGGCAGAAAACTCTCTGCAGACACAATCAAACCACCACGACGCTCCCACTGAGGACGGGCGGCTGGAGACGAGAAGCCGCGGCGATGAGGTGAGAGGAGTCATTGGCGGTGTCAAAGAAACCGTCTCCGCCCTCCAAGGAGATGAGTCATTGAAAATGTGTAAATACATTTTTAAAAAACGGCAAAACCGGCACGTGCGTGGACTGGCCAGACCTCGCTCTTCACCTGCGGCGGCTCCATCGTACCCTGACAGCACACGCATTTGTCAAGCCTGCAGGAAATCCAGAGTCCACGTGAGCACTGGGGTAAAAAATATAAAGAAGAAAAAATAACGGGTGCGAAGATTGAGCGATGGAAGGTCAAATAGGATAAACATGTTGACTGCTCCTGTGCCGATTACAGATCAGCCGTGATTGATTGCACTTACTCATAGTCGGCTGAGCTCAAGTGTACATCCGACTGCCGCTGCCACAAGATACACGTGGGGAAGAAAACTATATATATATATAGAACAAGTCTGTTGAAAGTCAAGCCTGAGCAAACTAATGAACACATTTGGTTTTGGGCCGGTGAAAAATAGCCAGGTTCCCGTTTTGATTGTCCATCGACATGCACGGGACAACCCCGCTGTTGCTGCCAATCGGGTGGGCAAGACTCTTATTTTGGCAAGAAGGTTTTCAATTTCCTATGCATCTGTCCATCCGTCTCACGAGGCCAAAATCAGTTATTAGCAGCTAATATACATTCTCTCTCGTTCACACGCACACACAAATAAAGACCCACACACCACACCTGGCATGCTTGTAGGAAATGCACGACCGTATGCAGCGGCACGGCTCGGAAAAAAAGGCGTCAACAAGAGGGCGCGAGCAGTTCACGGCGATGTCGTCGAGCCACATATCAGCACCCGAGACACAGACGCGGTTCAGATAAGCGGAGAAATATGGAAGGAAAAGAGTTGCTGGCGCCGACTACTCGGCCGTACAGGAACAACCAGCCAGGAGACAAGAAGGTTGATATTGGACGGTTGTGCAAAAACACAGATTGCGTTCAGCGACAACATTTTTTGAAGTCTAATGCCAGAGTTTTTAGAATTACTGCGGACAGCCGGTTCGGCCTGAGTTGACTCCCCACGCATCAGGGGGAATTTCAAAAATATATATATTTATTTTTAAGATATTATTTGTACAAGGAAAATGTGTGAAAGGGTGCAAGATAAGTGGCAAACTGCTTTCCTGTGTCTTGCTTGCCACCTGCTGATAAAAATTGATGGAGGTTAGCCCCGAAGGTTAGCGACAACTCCCAGGCTCACTTGAGGTGAACTGACATTTAAGGTGGACGAGGTGACGGTTAAAAAGGCCTTTAATTGGAATTCTGTGGAGGGACGTGGGTTTCGGTCTCCTGCAGGACGGTCTCAAATGCCACCCGGCAAACGCCCAACCTTCACGCCTTTAGGGGGCCTTCACATACCACAAAATAAACAAAAACGACAAAAGACTTGTTGCCTAATAGTTCTATTTCGGGTCCAACGATGGATCATTTTATGGCGATTGACTGGCGAATCCGTCTAATATCGCATCAATCACGATCATACAGTCTTGTACAATGTGGGTTTGAGTGAAACCGCTGAAAAAACAAACAACAAAAAATCCGATACGGCCCATAACAACAATGAGTCATTCAGCCGGAAAACCCAAGAATACATTCACGGCAGAATGAAGGCGAATCAGAGCCCGGCTGCTGTTGAGCACACAGTGAAATGAATCACCCCGGTGTCTACTCTGTGGCCAACAGCAACAGGAATGAAAAGGAGAAGGCGAGCACGTCTTCAAAAAGAAAAACCTGCTTTTAAGCGAGCTGCTCGCAGGACAAGAGCCTTTGTGTAATTGGCTTTACTTTAACTATGGTTCCAACACCTGAACTCTACGATGAAAGTCAGAGCTGCCAGTCAAACGCTGCGGCTAATAAGCCTAACCACTGATTAAAATGCCCAGCATGCCCTTAACAATGGCTGCTCTTCTCTGCTGAAAAGGTAGTGGTGATGCAAATCATCCAAAAGGGGAGAGGATAGTGCGTTTTTACCTGTTGTGTTGCTGTTCAGCATGAGGAGGATTTGTCAACACACACACACACACACACACACACACAGGGCTGGATTTGCTCTTCACAGTGGTCAGAGTCTGATAATTTGGTGTTTAACGTTCATAAATCTGTTGAGGAACTATACAGCAGCGAAGGCAAGAGCCCCGATCAGTCTTTCTTCTGTATCAGCAGTAATCCCGGTGCTTTCTGTCTCCCTAGAAACTCCAAGTAAAGCTCGGCACATTGCGAGCCTCTGCAGTCGTGTAGTGAAGCTGAAACTCGAGAAATTAAATTAACTTTATTGTCGTCAAGGCTTCCCTTCTGAACCAGTGTGCAAAAGTTTTAACAACTTTTTTTTATTAAATTATTTGATTTGTAATCATACACCAGTTTTATGTTAATCTATGCATCCTTTGATTATACACACCAGCACATGTTTTTATTTGCTCTTCCCCTCTGTTTGAAACCATTTCCACTCGCACCATTAACGCTAAAGCATATATTTTTGTTACTTTTAAAATTTCAAAATAAAAAAAACCTGAAAGTCCTTCCCGCTTCTGGCTCGTATCCAAATGCAAATATTGTTGTGATATAAACTGATACACATAGTCCGTATTTTTCAGTGTGTTTGCACACACACAAACACACACACACACACACGGGTTGGTGACGACATATGATTGGCCGCACAGATGCTCGCTCTTCTGTGAGTCAACAGGCTACCAACATCCTCCTGTATTCTCTATAGACCATTAGTCATCGACCTGTCAAACTTTTCTTAAAAAAAGTCACACAAAAAAAGTTGACTTTGGTGGCTAATGTTGAGGTGTGCTTCCAGACAATGTTGCTTCCTGTCCTGATGATTCACGGAGGAGAGAAAGGACTTTTTCTTGCAGACACCTCACTGGCAGCTTTTGTGGCCGTTGTGCTACAGATGACCCACAGCAGGTCGACTACCAGTCCGCCCATTTCTATCCCTCTCCGACATCCAAAAGTCCTTAACAAAACCTCCTTCCCTGCTGATCATCTCTCTTCACTGCAGCCGTCTTCACCTCGCTTTTTCCCCCATTCCCTGTGCCACTATCTATTGTTTCCCCTTTACAGGCTTTTTGTGTGAATCTGCAAAGAGTGCAAAGGTTTTTTCTTTTGGTACCTTTTCATTTCTATGTTGGAGCTCTGAGTCTTTATTCAAAGAGCAGGGTGCATCTGCAGCCAAGGTGAGACACCAGCCAAAAAACTCTCTGTTCTTTTTATAGCAGAAGCAGCAATTTGGTGGAAACAATGGCGTATAGTTTTACCTCAGCTTTCCCAAAGACATGCCCACACTGCACAAGGTGTTCTTGGCATGAAGAGGGAGAGCAGCAGCAGTAGAGCGGGTTAAGCAAAAAAAAAAAAAAACAACTGAGATATTCATTATCTGCAGAATAGGTGCAGCGAGACTGCGCCAGCGCAGAAATTAATTATCCCAACGCTTCAAGACAGAAAAGATAAACCTGCTGGCATCTTGAACAAAAGCAACAGGGGTGATATGCACTTTACAGGTTGTATCATTTTTCACTCACCTTGATGTGGCTGTACTCGGCCTTGCCGGACTCGCTGCCGAGCGACTTGTTCTCCGGCCGGGGCTTGAGGAGCTGCCGCAGCGGGCTGGAGATGGGCAGGCCCGTCACGCTGATGCCATCTGAAACCACGTAAAGGCACCACAGTCAGAACGGAGCAAAGAGGGCGTCGCTGAACAGCCGCGAGCGGAGCGTGAAACCAACGCACGTTGTGAGACATCAACAGGAGATATTTTGTTGTGATGCAGTACTTTAATTTATTTTTCTTTCTTTCCCTCCCACTCCTCCTTATTAGTTGGTGATTTACCTGCATTTCTCTTCTCAGAAGCGACACACTGCTCATGATTGACGCTCCCCAGGAAATGGCACCAGGCTTCATACTTTTAATCGTAGAAGCACATTATAGTGCTATATCATTTACTCCATCATTTTATATTATTATTGATTGCGTGAAGTGTTTTAATGTGCATAATATCTGATATTTTTTTCTTTGAAATGTATGGCCATGAGGGGCAGAGTACCACTCAATTGACCATTGCCGAGGCACCATCCCTGAATAGTGTTGGTTCAATGATTTTCTAAGCAATCATTGAACAATAGCTGTTCATATCATAACTTGGCATCAACAGGCCTGTCATGCTTTGGATTTCTACACAAGCAAACAGTGTCCACGGTGCTGCAGGAATAGCCATACTTGGCATCTCAAGGTTTTTGTTGTTGTCCAATTTTGGACGCGTCATGAACGCATGTTAATGTGTGTTCGTTAAATACATAAATAAATATAGTTTCTTTTCAACATGAACTTCTATCTTCACGGGAAGTTTGCCACTTAGGTCGAGGAAAAGAGCGTAGCAAACTTTTGGTTTCGCTTTCTGATTTCTACAAGTTAGACATTTTATAAGTAACATCTGTTTGTGTTTAGTTTTATTCATTTTGGTTGTGTGTGTGTGTGTGTGTGTGTGTGTGTGTGTGTGTGTGTGTATATATATGTCTATATATATAAATATATATAGACATATATATATATAAATATATATATGTCTATATATATAAATATATATAGACATATATATATAAATATATATACATATATATATATACATATATATATATACATATATATAAATATATATACATATATATATACATATATATATACATATATATATATATATATATACATATATATAAATATATATACATATATATATACATATATATATACATATATATATACATATATATATACATATATATATATATATATATATATATATATATGTCTATATATATAAAAATATATATATATATATAAAAATATATATATATATATATATATATATATGTCTATATATATATATATTTATATATATATATAAAAAAAATATATATATATATTTATATATATATATATAAAAAATATATATATATATATATAAATATATATATATATATATATATAAATATATATATATATATATATATATATATATATATATATATATATATATATATATATATATATATATATATATATATATATAGACACACAAGTATGTATGTATACTTGTATTTGAATGTGTGTATGTAAATATGTGTGTTTGTTAAAATGTGTTCTAAAAAAGTATTTGCATTATTAGTATTATTATCATCATCATTAGGATTACTACTTTTATCTCCATGTATTGTATTCACGTCTTCTATTTGTCTTGTAAGATTTCCAACATGTTTAGTTTTATATATTTGAAAAACAAACACCTCATTAGATTCATGAACGGTGCTGCCATCATAAGCATGTGAAGAAAAATGTGAGCGATGTTATATTTATGACCTTGAGAGAAGCGGAGTGGACACAGGAGCAGCTGCACTATCAGCAGCTGCGTAAGGCTCCACCACGGGGCTGCTGCTCTCAACCCACTCAGACAATACTCAAAAAATGACGCCCAGAGCCCAGACTCTGACGTCAAAGGAGTCATATCGCTCTCTGACGTCAGTGGAATCCAAAGCCCTGCAATTTGCCCCAAGAGGGGGGACATTACCGGCTCGATGCGGCGACTCAGGCGATTGGCTTCACAAAAAAGACAGACAGACAGACACATTCACAGTCGATCAAACCGTAACAAGCGCACGCCAGAGAGGTAACATAGAGCCTGCTGGGGGTGCATTTTCTGCTGGAGAGAAAAAGACGGCTGTGCACGGCATGAATGTGCCGCCGATGGAAGTAATGCCGTCAAAATGTGGATTATGCAAAAGCTTACCCTGACGACAGGTAAACAAGGAGGAAGCAAATGGCAGTGACGGCAAATTAATACAGCAGACTGGAGCAAATCAGGAAACAGGGAGACTTATGAGTAACAATGATAAAACATAAAAGAGGGGAAATTGGAAATAGCGGCGTGTTTTCCAATAATAGGCATAAAAAATGAAAAGCATGAGCTCTCTTATTAGATACCAGATATTTCTTTTGGATGCGGTCACAGAAAGTCAAATGTGAATAGAGCGAACACGCCTCTTTCTTATATTCGATAAACATCAACAGCCGGTGAACGAGTCTGGCGGTATGACCTGCAGCCACTGCGATTGATTCCTTTTCAGTAGCTTTCTATCACGATTTTCACGCTTTTGTCTTTCAGGACGGCCCCAAAAAAAATAAAAAATCAGGCGTACACTTTGCCAAACTTAGCCACGGCAATTGCCGTCACTGCCCCGGTGACAACAATCTCCTCTTGTTATTGCCTCATTCTCTGAGTCCTGCTGCTAAACAGATTAGATAGGCATCTAGACACACACTCAGCATGGCAGAAAGGGAGAGCCCCCCCCCCTTTTAAAAAAAAATCCAGACATCGCTTTCAGACTTTATGAACTGCGTCTTTCATTACGGTGCGCAGCCTGTTTCAGAAGATACCCATGACTTGTTGTGTCCCGTGGCACCAAGACTGTGTGAGTAATGGGGGCTTTGATTAACGATGGCATTGCTCACAATCCCCCCCCCCCCCACCCTCTCACTCTTTTTACCCTCCTTCCAATCAGTATCTGTCTAGTTCTCTGTCTCACAGTCTTCGGGGAAAATAAGGTGGAGTCAAAGTAACCATCAGTGGTCAGATCGCTGCTTTACTTGTTTTATCTTCATTTGTTTTACGTAGAAATAAAACCCATTTTGTTTATTGGTGTAAATCCGTGCCCACAATCAACCAATCAAAAGACATTCAACCCAACGCTCGTAGGGAACCTGGTGGTACGGCCATGGTGATTCTTCCTCCGCTGAGACACACGACAGAGGTGAAAGGTCAATGGTTGGGTCATTGGTTGAGGTGGTGGCTGCGTGACAAGTGCAAGTAGTGACACGAAATATAAATGTCAAAAAAAAGCAATTTCAGTACTTAAATCACGGCATATTTCCTTCGCCTGAGATTCGGGGAAGTTTATACATGATAACTCTGTGATGGTGCTGTTGTAAGTAGTTAGCGACACAATATAAATGTCAAAAAAAGCAATTTCACTACTTGAATCACTGTGCAGTTATAGTATGTGAACTATCAGCAAGCTACTGAGTAATGCAGTAAAACTACTAGTTTAATTACATGTAGTTATTGACCCCAACACTGAATGCACAGGTCTGTAGTTCACGTGCTACTGTGCATCATGCAGTGTCCGTTGTGCTCACGTTAATTTACGAGCCTTTTACCTGGAAGACATATCTAGAAGATATGGAAAATATAACTTGTTACGGTGTCAATATTAACACCCTGTTCAATATCCTGTGAAAGGAAGAATACATATAAAATACCAATCCCTGCTTGCCCTGAGCTGAATGTACTATTAGGTGTTTTACAACGCGAGTTAAACCACTTTGACACATGCTGCAGCTTCGGGTTATTCCCGGACATCAAATACACCATTAATTTCTAAATGAATTTGTTAAACAACCAATTCAGCAGATCGAGACATTACAGCACAAACGTTCAGCGCCTCTTTCAAAACTAATATACCGAGCCGACACGTAACACCGAGACTGAGAGCGTCATTAAGCTTCTATCCGTCGTACGGAGAGAGGGAGAGGAATGATGAGCAGGAATCTGTTCGGTTACTCCACAAAAGACTTGAACAAATGAGATCCGTCATTACAGAAAGCCATTGGAGGACGTCTGAAAGCTCCATGAAAGTCATCCGCCAACAGCTGCTTTGTTCATGAGTAACAAATGTCTGGCATGCAGAGAGTCACGAGACATTTGACTTGAGACAACAATATAAAAAGCTATTAAAATGCTAACACATTTGGTGTTTTTTCTCATTTTACGGCGTATTTTCTGACGTAGTGTAACCCTTAACTTGAAGATAACGTCGAGGCCTCAGGAGCCCATCTTGTGACGAGAAACGTTGCGTTGCGAGATCGTCCGTCAACCGAGGCGTCCGGTACCGAGGTCTTTCTTTCCTTTTGGCTTTCTGTTAATTGGCGTTCTGTAGGTTGAACGGTTATCTTTGTCTGTCTATCGCCGCTCGCGTCAACTGCTTAGTATCCATCTCATCTATTGCCAACAAACTGAAGATCCTGGAAGTGAAAAAACACCACTTATTTCAAATGTGTGTTTGTTTGTTTCAAAATTACTATTGCAAAGAATACAATATATTTTGTGATATCTCACTTGGGGGAAGAATGATACAAATGGATCGCCCAACGGCGAAAATGAAGACGCGCCAGAGAGAGGGAGGAATGCAGCTGGAGCTGTAAAAGTAATATAGTTTATTATCTGTATTGAAGGCTTCTGCGACTCATAAAGTAGGCTTTTGGAGATCTGATAGCTATCGAGTCTGCTAAAGACGCACAATGTTTACATGATGAACTTATTGCTAGTACTCTTGTTAGCGCTTTTTTTTTGTATTACACTCATCGGGCAGATGCGATGTAATTTCATCCTGCTGTGCACTTGTCCTGTGAATAGTATGAATGGCAATAGAGTTAATCTATCCATCTGTCTATCTAACAAGGGAACTGAATGCTGATTAAAGTTTTTGATTCAAAATCAAAATGTTTCTGATCAGGAAAAAGAGGAAAAAATGCTAATTAATTAATGCTAATCAATGTCAGCTTTCAACACTTGGAAGTTTTAAATACAAAGCATTATGGACACATTTCAGTTGGTATCAAAATGTACTGGGGGTTGACAAGTATATTTGCATGGTTGTCGTGTTTTGTTCTCTCTTCATAGAGAAAAGACAAACATGACTGCAGATCTTTAGAACAGTACATATATTACTTTTCATTGAATGTCTATGGGTTGAAATACAACATTGTTAGATAGACGCGAGGCAGAAATCTAACGTGAACATATCACAAGTCAACACTTTTAAAAAGTGTTCTTCGCGGCTAAAAGGTGGTGTTTCGTGTTGCATTTAAAACAAACTACACAAGTAGCACAGCAGTGGATTATCTCACTTGGATGAGAACAAACAAGAAGAAAAGAAGAAAAAAAAACCCTCTGTCTCTTCAATTAAAAATGAGCTTGAATCTTCTTCTCCGGCTGAGTCCTTTAATTCTTGTTGTTCAAAGGCACAATGTGTTTCTTTACTTTGTTTTCGGAGGCAGACATTTCCTGTGGCACACGCCGTGTCTTCAACGACGACATTAATGTCGGCGGTCGCGCCGTCAACGGGGTACGACGCTCACACCATTTAATACGATAAAGCTCGCTTAAGTCAAGGCCCATTAGTCCCGAGCGATGACGTCGCTCCCTTCTGATCCTAAGTTACGACGTCGTGTTCTCGACGACCCAAAGCGAGGGACAAACTCTTCTCGGGATTAAATCAATGAGGCTCGGCCGGATCTGAACGCACTGTTTCCTTTGGCTTTTGTCTGCTTTGCCCCTTCTGCCTCAGCTGAAACACAAAGGACATCGAGTGCAGAGCTGCCAGGCGGCATTACAGTGAAGGCCGATGGATTGGCGGTCCCCACAACGCGCAGACAGATACAGATTGATTCATACATAGCATATAATTAGTGAATAATTCCACGACTGACATGCAAAATCACTCAACCTCCTGACGGAAGCAACACTAATTCTCCATCTTCGGTTCAGAATAACAGTCCAATCTGAACCGCGGTCATGTGATGGCTGCAAGTCATCTGTGCTTACAGTTATATTAAATATAGAGCAGCGCTGATGTAACACAATGTACCCGCAGAAAACACATCAGAGAGACTCCGACACACACACACACACACACACACACACACACACACACACACACACACACACACACACACACGGTGAGCCATCATCCATCCTCAGGCTGTGGAGCTGGAAAAAGAGAAGGCGTGAAAGAGGAACAGACAGAAAAAATAATAATAAGCGCGTGTACCATCTTTACACCTGAAACGTCACTCACATGCATCCACATTCAAGTCAAAGTTGACTACTGTACTGACGCCGATCACACGACAAACACAGTTACTTTATACAAGACGTTCTTACTGCAGCCCTGATCACTCTTTTCCTAAACCTTACCAAGTTATTTTGTTGCATCAGTAAAGCTAAAATCTGATCGTGCATACTGTACATGACCTACATTGACTATGTGACAATGGAGGTCATTATCACAAGAGACAAAATATCTTGAAGGGTAAAAATTACAATGTGTAGTTTCCCCTGAAGTATTAGATAAGCATCTAATATAACTTTCAACTAGAAAACAAGTAAGCACATTTCCCAAAAAGGTACTTTTTGAAATTCATATTTTACAAAAAAGACTGTTGCTATTTGTCCCTTTTCTCTGGCCACTTTTACCTTCAGATAAAGTCTACTTAACTCTTTTCTTTCACAGCTTCCTTTCTTAAGATTTGTGAGGAATAAATGCTGAAATACCTCTTCTACAGGTGGTGGTGCGAGTGAGTCACTTACAGCAGGCTTGGCAGCGCCTCCTGTCTCAATGTCTAGTTTTCTGGAGCTAGATATCTAACCCCCCAAAAAAGTCAACCAATGTTCCGACTAATGACTTTGTAATCGCATCGTAACTCAGTGCCATGAGTACGAGGTCTGGTGTGTGTGAACGAGTGACTGAGAGGCAGATTGTAAAGTAATTCTAATAAAAGCACTATATAAAAGCAGTCGATTTAACACCTTTTCCTTGGTGCTGTGACGAAACGCATCAATTTGAGACTACCGATTTGTTGGCAATGGTTACGTATGAAGACTGTACGGACATATTGTGTTGCCATGTTCAGTCTCATCAACAATGACAGGCATCGTTCTTCAATATTTGTTTTTGTGCTTGAATGCACTGATTGTGAATAACTTCAGCAGCAAGGTAAATGATTCGACTAAAGGTTATTTAAAATATCCTCAATGGTATTTAAAAGAAGAAACCTGGCACAAACAATAGTCTCGTCCCTGATTTCATTGCATTGAAAGTAGAGTCAGCACTCAGACATAATCCGTAGTAATTTACCAGTAAAATGGAATAAGGTTTAAATGACTAAACAAAAATGCGGTTGAATTAATTTCCAATACAACATGGCCTGTTCTGAATTAATTACTTCATATCTACACTGATTAAAGACTTGTTTCTGCTGCAATATGACTGCACATGGCTGAATCGCTGCAATACATTAATGTTCATTCTGTGTGTGACTGTCGTGGTCTCACGATGGTTTATAATGCTTCAGGTAGCAAAAATGTTCTGTTTTGTAAAAGAGTTGTGTTGCTAAAAGTTAGTGCGACACAGTGCTCGTGTAAAACATTGCAACGGGGGAACAGAGTCAGAGAAAATGTGCTTTTCTCTGCTTTCATGCTGGTGGAACAGGTGTATTGATTAGTATTGTCTGTTTTACTGCAGAGTCTAGTTACAGGAGCTCAGCCCGAACACGGAGAGCAGAGGAGATGCTGCATGGTGATAATGAATTGCATCAAAAAGTTAAAAAGAGCCGATTAAAAAACAAAAAAAACATCAGTATAGTCAGAATACGCTCGCTAGTTAAGCCCAGAGGTCCGTTTGAGTTCCAGGTTTTAGTAACCTTACAAGTCTTTTTTTATATTTCTCATGCGTACGAAATAAACAAACACCACCTAGTTGTTGCCTCTAACGATGCACTTCACTCATGGTAGTATGTGGCCACATTAAAGTGTATCTGCGACTATGTGTGGGACTATCCACCACAACTGAACAGTTGCTGGAAGCATCAGTTCAGCCTAATCAAGACGTTTGATGAGCAGCGTTTGAACAACTTGGTAATCTTCCAGGCACAGAAAGCAAAAACTGTCTTTATGCAAATAAGTTCATGAGCGCATTAACGCAACATTATTAATGTGATTTTGTTAATGCATTAGAGCGTTGGATAGCATCGAAATGTGTTCAGCGAAAACCGCATCCCATAATGTCACCATAACAACTGAATTCAGAGCTGCCGTTTGGACCACGTCTTATCTCCTTAATTCAGGGCCCCCAATTATTGCTCGGCTAATTAAAACATTGGAACAGTATCGCTGAAATGACCTCATGAGCAGAGCGGCGGCGGGGCCGAGATAAACACGCAGCATTGTATGTGTTTACTTCCTCAGTCATCTGAATCCACACACACACACACACACACACACACACACACACACACACGCACATAAAGTTAAGTCTCTGTGGCGCAGGAGGTGTATTCATTATGATTAATATTTATAAGCCCACAGACACGGTGGTGGAGAGGTTCCACGGTTATGAAGGAGGCGGCACGAAGGCGAGCGAGGCAGAAATGAAAGCGGGGCTGAGCGTGAGCGACGAGAAAGACCGGAGAAGGAATGCGATGAAGGGGCTCCGAGATAGAGAGGAAGGTCAGACTATCTTCCTTTTTCAAAAGCAGGAATTAGAATTAGAAGAGAGGAAATTGGCCAGTTGGAGTGAGGAAGCCAGGAGCGAGGAGAGAAATGGAGGTGAGGAGACCTTGAGGCCGTCTTATTACGGCTGAATCTTAAACAAGGACGCTCAAATCCCTTTAATGCAGAGGGCCTTAACATGTATAGCTACATCTAACATGTGCACAGCGTCGGCTGTTCACAGGTACAAGACTGCATAACCGTTGTACTGCAGTCCACTTTGAGGCAAACATTTGCCCTCAAATGCTTAATAAAGACCAGAACTAAATCAATGCGGTCTCCAGCGGCCCTGCAATAACGCATACCTTCATGAAGGCATCGTGACGTGTGTATTGACTCAACTTTATGGTCACTTTGAAGACTATAGAGTTTGTGGTGCTGGTAAACTCTAATATTGTGTTTTTTGTAGAAAATACTAAAGATATAAAAACACATCAATGAGAATTTTTCAAGATGAGAGCGATGGGAGAAAGTTTCAAGGTAATGCAGCTGAACATTTGAGACTTGATAAAAAAGGCAAAACTTTTGAATGAATAATTTCATACGAATATTGACAAACTACGCAAATTTGTTATTGTTACATCATCGGTTAACACTCTGTGCACAGCAGTGCTATGAGCTAAATGCTAACAGTGGCGTGCTAAATAAAAAAAAGCTAACCTGCTGATGTTTAACGGGTATAACGTTAACCACGTTCAGCGTCCGAGTTTAGCATGTTAGCATGATTGTGTTTGCTAATTAGCACGAAACACAAGGTCAAACTGGGGTGAAATGTTTTTAGTGAAGCAGACAGACATTTTAGTTGGAAGATCTGGACAAAAATGTGATATAATTCCTCCTGCGGGCGACTTATCGGTCCGTCCACCAACATGGAGGCAATGCATGAGCTAGTTGAACAAACATCTCACTCTGTGCCACCAATGTCAAACTGCTCGTGGCGCTGACCACATATCATGGCAATCTGTGTACAGTGAGCTTTTGAAACACATTTAGGAGGCACCGTTTTTATTGATTGGCAGGTATAGACATATACAAATACCCGTCTTTGTCCACTCACCGTCATTAAGGTCCTGCAGCAGACTCTCCTGACCGGAGAAGTCCAGCTTGACTTTGATGTTGACAGTCAGTGTCACGGCCTGGCCGGACTTCAGAGGCAGGCGAGATAAAGCGTCCTCCAGCTCCCAGCTCAGAAACTCCCCGAACACTTTCTCTGCACACACAAAACACACACAGAAGGGGAGATGAAGGCAGATTAAAAACAAACGAATGAAATAAAAACAGAATTACAAGGCATGTCCGGGTGCGATGATACCTGCTGGGATAAAAGACGGCAAAGTCTGGCAACGTTTGTGTCAACGTTTCTGGACGCAAATACCTTTTGGACGAGGAAAACAAAACATGACACTACTGTGCCTCGTAATCACCCGAAGGCAATTTGCACATGAGGAGTTAGTTAGCTCGCTGCAGGTTGCGCATCGCTAAGGAAGCTACTACGATGTTTCCTTTGCTAAAGGCTTTCCAGAGCAACAAAGCTGCTGATTGGCTCCACGTCCTTTGGATAATGTATGCCTCCAAACCCCGTTTTCTACCTGAGACGAAGGATTCAGCTGCATCTACTTGAGTCAGCGGCATCAAATGAATGACACATCACCTGAATAAAGCCGGCGTCGCGTCTGTGCAGGTGAGCCGTTCCTGCTCTCAGGGATTGCAGGAACAGCAAGCGGGCGGATTTTAACACAAGGGGAGATGAAAGTTCACAGTAGGAACAACAGTTTACACGTCCGCGCTTGATTCACAACCAAAGCCTCTAAAATCCTCTAAGTGGATGTGAATGGAGGCGGCATTAAATAAAGATTTTGTGAATAACGCTGCACTTTAAATATTCATAAACTCCAGAGCTCCTTGCAGTGAATTAAAAAGAGAAAGAGAGAGAAAAGGGAGAGTGAGGCGTTGGGGAAATGATGTAAAAATAAATGGGATTGGGGAAGAAAAACCATTCACTCGAACACGCAACACCAGGCCATACAGTTCAAGAGGGAGACGGCCAGGATTGGGGGTGACACATTATTATCGTCACACTACTAAACTACGAGTCACAAGAAATGGCAGCCACAGGGACTGTCGAGATGTCTTTCATGCATTATTAAAAATTAGCCGGAGACATTCTCACTCTTGGAAATACAATGTGGGGATCACGTCGGCGCTTTCTTCGGGGCAAATACAAAACAACCTTCTGTTTCAGACACTGTGCTGTCGGGAGCACTTGGGCTGGGATTTTAACATTTCCATCCTCTCTGGCCGTGACTACGCTGCGTTTCCTTCTCTACCAATGATCCACCAGTCGGGGAATAAAGTGCAGAGGCGTTTGCAGGAGAGCTTTAAAAAAGGTAGGTAATGAAGAAAAAATGAACAACAGGCATCAGTCACAAATCAGGACCAATCACAGGAATTGCAGTCGGCTATTGTGAAAGTATGATTTACTACAATTGCACAAATTGTAGATCGTCAGATCCACCGAACATCCGAGTTCTCAACAAGTAAAAAGCTAATTAGGGCACAAAGGGCTCCGGGTGCGTCCAATTAAAGCAATCAATAGTGTTAACCGTCAACAGAAGAGGCGACACAAAAGAAAAACATCCGGCACTTTCACCGTCAAACATGGATGATGTCATCGTCAGCGGCGGAGAGACCAGGCACGGGTCTCTAACCGATAGCCTTAACGGGTCAAAATCTATGCTGTTTGTTAACGGGTCAACAGTTTAATTGTTTACATAAGACAGAAAGACGGCAGCTGACAGCCAGAATCAGTGAAGCGATGATAATCCCCTCTTTTCCTTTTTTTTTTTGCATGGGTTGCTCAGTGGAAAGTGTTTTGTCTTTATCCAGACATTTGATATGAATGCACACAAGTGTCGTGGAGGACAGTTGAGCCGAGCTGATGTTTATATCCACAGAGGAGCAATGCGGTGGCAGTGATGAACAAAAGATCTGATGGCAGCTTATTTTCTGCTATTCGGAGACCAACTCCTCTTATGTAAATACTATAAAATAGATTACGGTATGAAGAGTTTGTTTTGTTCTCCATGTTTTTTTTGTGTGTGTTGAGAAACGGATCCGGTATCTCGTGCCATGACGGCTGAGCTGTACCAGAAAGAGTAACGACTGTTTGTTTTGCCGCAGATGTCTTCAATTGTGACTCTTCATCTTTTATTCATTCGCTCGGAAAGTGCGGAGGGGCTTCAGAGAGGCTCGACGGTGGCGTTTCTACAGCTACTAGCGGGTTATAAGTCCGGAGGCGCAGGCAGGTGTGGGGACAAGGTGATATGATGACATGGGATGGTACCCCGCTGACGCCTTGGTGCTGCCAGGAGACACTCCAGCCTCCGTCTGGCATCAAGCCCGCCGCACCAATGACCCACTGCTCCTGCAGGTAGACAAAGCACCACAACAAAAACACCCCAAACATGACATACCCGCATATGGACGCTACCATGCAGACGCTATTTTAGGATGGGCAAATAAAACAAATGCATTATGAATAATGGTAAGACCTTTAAAACTATTTCTCAGGGTTACGAGTGTGAATTAAAATATATATATTTTTATTTTATTCATATTAAATTAATTATACGATTTAATTGATCATAATTTAGGAATATTAAGGCATTATGTTTATCCCTACAAAGTCTCTTTTTTGTATATTCGATTGTGGCTTTATTTAGTAAATTCAGTTTATTTTGTGCAGCCCAAAATCACAAATTTGCAAGAAAATCTAAGTGGACAAGACGACACAGCCGGAAGACACGAGACATAAACACGATGAGCACCGAAGACATGTTCACCAGAGAAAAGTTGATCAGGGATCCATTACACACCAACAAACTGGTATTGGTAACTGGTAACAAACTGGTATTGGTAACTGGATGGTAAGAGTGAATTTGCACATCAGAAATCACTGTTGTTGGACTACAGCCGGTGACTTGAACAGACCCACGTAGGTGTGTGTGAAGCACCTACAAAAGTCTGTTTTGATACAAGTGAAGAATTGAGGAATCATTGATGACAAATATCCTAAAAATAAGAGCGAAACCAACAATGATGATGGTTTACGATGACGGCTGCTCTGGAATTGTACAAGAAATTGTAAGAAATTGGTCAAATCGAGGTGCTTTGCCAGAGGAGGCACCAGTGTCGATACGCACGCAGCTGTTGAAGGGCACGTCTACGTCTACTTATGGTTAAATATGAGAAATCAAGCTGTGCATGTGCACCCAGTTTCATATTGATTGAGATAATCATCAATTAACAGTTAAAGGGTTAAAGTGATGTTAGCTTAAGAATGTCAAGCAAATCAAATATAAAAGGATTATTGGAGTTCCTGCTGCCTACATTCAGAGCGCCGTATCCATCCAGACACCACCTTTAAACAGCACCATCTTAAGTGGATGATTCCTCATCATTAACGAAATGAAGTGGAAAAACACCGGTAAAAACTAGATTGACCGGATTAAAAATACATACTCATTAAGGTGTGGGAATTTCTTCAAGGACGAGGCCTATTTAAAGCAGGTTTCTTGAAAACGCACTGGTTTCAGAAGTTGTGGAGACAAAAAAAAAAGAAAACATGAATTTCCATAGGGAGGAGAACTGTATGATCGATTGCACTGCAATGCAATTAGCAGGTTGGGTTGTATGATGCAGCCGGCACCGCTGTTCTTCCTCTGAGGCAATAAGTGAGCTTTGGCAGAACCGTCATGTTCACACTTGAGAGCTTTTACAAAAGACTCCATCAAATACTGGTACCCTGCAACTACTAGTACTGCAAATACTGGTACTTTGAAAAAAGGAAGCTCGTCTATGAGCAGCTTTCTGGGGGTCACTCTGGTTGGCGTTAAACAGAAGGCACTCTGCCATCTGCACTGTTTCTATGCTGACTACCAGTCAAATAAAGCTTTTAACAAGCGTTTCCTTCTCCTCTTCCTCCCACCAAACTCACAATCTCCCCAAATACACACATCCTCCCTCACCATTGCCGTCTTGCTTGTGGGTGGTACATGGTGGACTGTTTACCAGCTTTGAATGTAATATTCTCAAATTACCAAGCGCCTACTCCTGAAATCACTTTTAGCCATTCCTTTTTGCAGTAAAAAATGCCATATTTAATTTAATACGAGTTTTTTTTTGGTTTGTGTTTTCATTAGAAGGAAGATTACATTGACTTTTTTGCAACTATTATGTTTTTCATTCTGAAAGTGAACATAATTGAGGGGATAAGTGAGACTTTATCTTAATAAATACGTCTTAATGAAACATAGGTGGTGTTTTTTCTTCTCATAATTTATTCATGGGGGTGCAGTTAGTGACATCGTGGGCCCCGATGGGTAGCTGGGAGAAATGTCTTAATTGCTTAAATAACCTTTGTTATAGAGTGCATCCTGGACATGTCGTCACTAAATACAACCACTTAAGCATCAAACACCATCACAGACAGCCATCAGAACCAAAGTGAAACCCAGATTACATTTTTAAAAACATGACTCCTGTGACACACTCCAGGCGGAAGCTGCTCTGACATTAAATGGCCTTCAAAGGTCTCCCAGCTCAGATGTGGTATATTTAATTGCTTACAGGGGTTCTTTCTTTGTACCGTAATGAAGCCGACTGCAAAGTGCACGGCGAAGGAAATGGCAGTTTCAATAAGGAGGAAATCTTGACTGCTGTCGCGATGCCACAATTAAATGAGGAATACACATTGTTGTTTCGGGGGTATAATGTGTGCTTGAATGCTACATCCAACATCACAAAACAAGATGCAGGCCTTACAAATCTTTATACTTCATCAGAATCAGTGCTGTACACTCTTGATATTTCCATGTGCTTCATTATAATGATAAAGTTAAGTAAACATTGATAACAATTGTTTATTTTATTACTTTTAAGAGATCCAAAACAGTCAAAACAACACGGATTGCAAAGGTAGAGATTTTTAGTGAACTATGTTTTGGTTGTTGACCACTGAGTTTACTTATACACTTTTTAAAATGTTTTACACTCAATTAGTCAATTTGAATGGCTTCATGTTTGCTTGTTTTTTGTCGTAAGCAATTGAAGCATATTGTAAAACTTAGTGTTAAGTCTTATATTATAATATTTTTCAAATAGAATGATTCAAGGATATTCATTCAAGTTTAAGGGAAAGCTGAGATGGTGCATTTCGTTTTCAGGTCTAGAGAAGTCATTTCCTTTTGCTTGTTTATCCAACAAAATAAATAGCATTGCCTTGGAGGCAAAGCTGTGTTTGCTGAATAGTTTCCAAACCAGCACAACAACGGCTCCATTTCAAAGAGAGCTCCTGTTAACTAGAGAGACTACAAATGTGCCCTGTCCGGCCAGCAGGGAGCAGAGTGTGCTGGAGGCAGGGTGGCTCTGAGAGAGGCAGCTAGTCACTGGATGAGTGTCAAATCCAAGGCCTTTGCAATTAGAGATCTGTACTCGTTTGCCCTGACGGGCAAATTATTATTCAACTTGAGCGAGGTCTTGACGGCGCTTTTGTGCAGAAGTTCCCAGGCAACAAGCAAGACTCAGTAATTCTCTCACCACGCCGTCAGTGGGTCATTAACTCTACAAAAGGGCTGGTCAGCAAAATATCCCCCCCGCCATCTCTACACAAGGGGAAAGGGAATGGATGAAAAGTGAGAAAAATACACAACTGAGCAGTGTAAGCCTGACAGAAGCGGCCCGGTGATACAGCGTCTGTGAGTGTTAACCCTTGGACGGAGGAGGATATGTTAGTGTAGCTCGTTTGCAATTAAACACAGAACCCGTGGGCTATTCTGGAAATGTCAACTACCTTCCATACTGGCCTCCAGCCACTCCTCCCAGTGTGATCGAACCGCTGCTGAGAGCAATGGTATGGCTGCCTGATTCTGAATCGACTGGAGGAATAAGAGGAAATACAGGACTAGTTTATCTGTATGGTTCAATAGTTTGACATCAGCAGGTCAAAAGTCTTTGTTTAAATTGTTCCTGACAAAGTGCATCAATCTCTACATATCATCATCATCATCATCTAACTGTTACTAAGACAGGTGTACTTTTATAGCCAAACACCTGTTTTGATTTTGTTGTACTCCCACTGGACTGAAGTGTTCAAGTCAAGTTGAAGGTCCAAACACGTTGTTTCTCAATTAACTAAAACAAAAACTTTAGAAAGTAGTGTGACATACCGATGGTGTGACACGCGAGTGGTGCCTTACTGTTAGTATGGGTAGTACTAGTATGGGTAGTATTAGTATGGGTAGTATTAGTATGGGTGGTATTAGGATGGGTGGTATTAGGATGGGTGGTATTAGTATGGGTAGTATTAGGATGGGTAGTATTAGGATGGGTAGTTTTAGTATGGGTAGTATTAGGATGGGTAGTTTTAGTATGGGTAGTATTAGGATGGGTAGTATTAGGATGGGTAGTTTTAGTATGGGTAGTATTAGGATGGGTAGTTTTAGTATGGGTAGTATTAGGATGGGTAGTTTTAGTATGGGTAGTATTAGTATAGGTGGTATTAGTATGGGTGGTATTAGTATAGGTAGCATTAGTATGGGTGGTATTAGTATGGGTGGTATTAGTATGGGCAGTATTAGTATGGGTAGTATTAGTATGGGTAGTATTAGTATAGGTGGTATTAGTATGGGTAGTATTAGTATGGGTAGTATTGGTATAGGTAGTATTAGTATGGGTAGTATTAGTATGGGTAGTATTAGTATGGGTAGTATTATCAGCTGCTTGTAGCTTATCACTGACTGGTATTGTATGGGTCGTCCGATAAAGTAAATCAGTGACTTCAAATACTGTTTTTCAGCTGTAAAATAAAATATAACATTTCTAGATTTATAAAAATGTTAATATACCGTAATAATAGAATTGCAGCATCAGTAATTTTAGCTGTCTGTGGAAGCAAAGGAAGTCTACGTTTCTGATTAAATAAACCACTGAGGGTAAAGTACAGCGGTAGTATACAATGCCAACATTATTATAAAGCTGAATGACACGACATCTAGTGGACTGCTGTCACAGAGAGGTTTAAAATTCATTGAATAGACTCATTTTGTAATTACCGTTTATCACCTGGCTGGACTGCTGACCACAAGTAGCACCGGGCAAGGGGGTTTCAAAGCATGATTTCTCCTTTATCTCATCATCAAAAAAAATATAATAGAGTACAATGTTTGGAAATGTTGCTGCCTATTTTAGTAGCGCCGCTGCCTTTTTTTTTCAAACAGAGAGTGAGACAAAGACAAACAAGCAGAAGAGAGAGAGAGAGAGAGAGAGAGAGAGAGAGAGAGAGAGAGAGAGAGAGAGAGAGAGAGAGAGAGAGAGAGACAGCCCCTCCGAGTGAGGGGGACTGCAGAGATCTGAGGATCTGAGCAGGTGTTGAACAAAGACATGGAGAAACACAGAGTGAAAAGCCACAGGGGCATGAAAGCTGTGGGACGAAAGGCAACAGGTAGTAGCCTTCTGTTGTACTGCGGGCACGGGGCCTGCAGCAGGATGGAGTAAAACTCAGTGGGTGAAGTACATCAAAAAGAGTCGTGACTAAAAACAACAGTGATAACCCATACTACATCAAAACACCATTTGTTTTGCAGGTTTTCCCACATAGTGACATTGGCTCCTCTTTGAGCCCCTTTCAGTAAAGTTTTCAATGATGTCCTCATTTCTGTTGACAACCACGCCTTCAACATCCTCATCTTCCTCATCTATTGCAGCCTTCATCCTGCTCTCCACACTTGAAGGCCACTGTATAAAAAGGAACTTCACTCAGCTGGCTCCTGTCCTACACAACCAACAGATCATACTTCATCCTACGCAACTCTGTCACATCCACAGTCACACAAGGTGTACCCCAAGGTGCTGTACTCGGCCCCTTCAGACATTTAAAATCATTCCTCTCGGTCAGATTATCCGTTATTTTTAAACTGGACTTCCACTGCTATGCTGACGACACCCAGATATACCTCAAGACTCCCCCACATCGACTCCTGCCTGCCAGAAAAAGTGGGGTCAAAAGACATGGTTTAGTCAAAAGCCAGGGTACTAACCTTTGGTGGTGATAATCTTAGAGGTGAGCTCCAAAGTCTCGATGTCCTCGGATCCAATGTTCTCCAATGTGATGGTCAGCTGCTGGGTCTCTCCATTAAAAAGCTGCATGGACACAGTGCTGGACAGTTCCTCTTTGGACGTCGGCTGAGACGTGTGGGCTGACCTGTTTGGTTTTGTGGAGGAAGAAGAACTTTTCAGTTAGGATTCAAAGTCGAATGTGAGGAGTCAACACAAGTTAAGAAAATAACTCAAAAGATATAAGGCCTGTCATGGCGAAGGCAAGTTTGATGTGGCTTGATAAGATGCAAACAGTTCCATTATACTTCTATCATGATTTTCAATTCCAAAGGCATAAATCAACTATAGACGTGTGAAGACCGATTCTCCTTTACATGCTCTCTCTGACATTTTAATGAAATTGATAAGTGCTTCTTGGAATCTCATTAGCTGGAGCGTCAATTGTGGATGTTTTTTTTCCACGCAGGGGGAAGTCTTGGTGAATGATTTGTGGGTTTTGCCATCAAACCTCATTTGGGTGGTAATGTAACATGTTTGTGACTGAATTTATGGATAACCAGATCTTATCAGAGAAAAATATGTCCTTTGCCAATGCCCACAAGCTTTGTTTCATGTTATGAATCAGTGGATTGTGCACAGCACAGATGAAGGACTCACTCTGCACTCACTGGGTGATTAATAAAATGTTGGTTTTTCAGTACAGCGTGCACAGTGTAATGCATATAGACCCCTGCCACAATGAATATAATAGTCATTTAAAAGAGTAAACTCACACTGAGTCACATAAAGTGGAGAACTGCTCATCAACTTTTGAAAAAATGTGTGTCTAGTTGTATTTCTGATCGAATTAGAGTCAGTGACATCATAGCAAAGTATTCCAATCAGCTGTCAGAAGCAGAACGCCTGCAGCTGATGCTTCGCGTTTCAAAGAGCTGGTGGCATCTGTTTTTGTGAAGCAATGCAAATACTGGAGCACAAACGGGATGTACAAGATTATGAAAGATCAATGCAGGTGTTTTCTCCGACTTTAGCACACCTCATTACACATGCACATGTGCATAACTTTAAATGCAGCGAGAATTACAATGCCAGTCATCGACAACTGCTGATGTGAGGGTTTCTTTCACAGCAGTAGAGACAGTAAGGTCAACACTTCAAATAATTCTTCAAAAATGTTGCTGACATTTCAAAGGCATTGTGTTATAATACGATTACATTACGGTAGACCCATGCACTCGATAAATGTTAGACATAATTGACGCTTATATTTTAACACTGATGTAAGCGATGTATAAAAAAACAAACTGTAAGAAGGCAGCTTTGCGCTCGAGGGGAAAAGATATCGGAAAAGTCAATGAGGCACCTCTTCAACTGAGGTCGTAGCTGGAGGTCCACTTGTGGACCCAGCGAGAGCGCCTACCCGAGAGACCACAAAACAAATCACATTTGTATTCCATTCGCTTCATGTATCTGCAACGGTACTCTTCCAACGCTGGAGAATAAAAAGATTTTCCACATCAAAAGCCGCTGAAGTGCTGTACTTACAGGCATGACCTAAATAGTGGATTTTTTCAGCAAGCAGCTCTGCTGTCAGAATGATTTACAACACTCCAGCACGGCGCTTTACAAGTAGTAATTTAACCCATGCTTTCTCCTTTTATGTTTCCTACTTTTACCGCATTGAAAATGTCAACTCACCCAACAGGATGTACATGAAAACAAATTAACCTGCTGCTCTGGCGTTGGGATTGACAAACAAACTGCAGCCATTTCTGGCATAGGAAAAATGCTACATTACAAATGGCATCAGTTTTGTTTCAAGTTCTCCAGCCAAAGTTTGGTTGGTTGTGTATTTTAAGCGTTTCAATGCACAAGAGGCTGGGCAGTGTTTGACTCGAATGTGCAATATGTTCTTGTTAATTTAAACTCTAATTATGTGCAGAACGGCAATACTAACTAGCATTATTAGCATTAATTAATTTAATTAATTAAAGTCACAGATGCTTCCAAATCAGAAGTGTTTTAAAATGTTTACTCTGAATATATTATCACTCGTCACTGGCATTGTATTCATTCACAAAAAAATGTGGTTGCATTAGGTTTAAAAGTGCTTTTTTGACTTCAACTTTTTCCAAATACTACTCTAACTGTTTAGGAGTCTATTTTTTGGGCACAGTTATCTTAAGAGTTGGGGTCAATGTCAGAAATAGTACACAATAAGGATCTGGTTTCTGAATACAAATGTTGGGTCCAGAAACAAGCAAAAAAAAAAGGTCCAGCGTGTGGGATTTAGTGGCAGTGAGGTTGTGAATTGCATCAAACTGAACGCCCCGTTATTATCGAATAACAACGTGTGACTTTGAAGCTACTCCCCCACATAGCGGTGAGTCAATCCATAAACAATTCAAAAAGGTGAGCAAATAATTACAAGGAAACATGAATACCAGGCTGTGTGAGACACAACAACTAAAAGTCTGTATGGTTTCAAATGAAACACATTTTTGGTCAAGGGTTAATACCTGCTCATTAATTTAGCAAATGAGGGTTTAAAGTATGTTGTTTATGATTGAAAACAGGTCAAATAGGGCAGTGACATTGCTCAATATTTGTCTTTTGTTACACATTATTAAATTTGAGCACCAACCACTATCCAAACCTGAGAGTAGTAGGACAGTGACACCTTGTTCATTGTTTCGGCTCTGCACTCCATTTCCCGATGGATGTGAAATGAAACAATAACTGAGGGGAAAGTGCTGACTATCAGCTGTAACAGGGTCTGAGGGTGCTCACATCCATCCTGGGTGAACAGTGTAGGACTCGTTGCCCTTTCATATTTTTAAACGGCCAAACAGTGCAATGTTCTTTGTCTGCACAGTGAGCCGCCTGAGCTCAGGTCAACGCAGCCTGTGTTTCACTCACCGAAGACCAGTATGAGGCCAAACGGTCCAAACAGGAGCAAGTGACTGCAAAGGATTTCTATTTGAAGCAAAATCGAAAACACAAAAGTTCCTCTTACCTGTATTCATCAATCTAGATTGATTGGAGTATTGGTGCGAGTTGCTGAGTGTTACGATAGAGACTGCAGAGATGTCTGAATATAATAAATAATAATTTAACTATATGGCACTCGGCTTGCGATGCTCAAAAAAACAAAACACATTAACAAGACTCAACAGCAATGTCTCTGACCCGGTTGCTCAAAATAATCCACAGACTTCGTTGTGGGCAGTTTCAGGGAGGAACCATTTTCTTTCTACCAATCAACACCCGCCAAACAGTTCACCGTGAGTGAAGAATGAGACAAGGACAAAGAAGCACAAGAGAGAGAGACAGAGACAGCAGAGATCTGAGGACCTGAGCAGGTGTTGAACAGAGAAATGAAGAAACACAGAGTGAAAAGCCACAGGGGCATGAAAGCTGTGAGACGAAAGACAACAGGTAGTAGCCTTCTGAGAGAAAAGCGAAGCAACTCACACCAAAACAATCAAGATTGATAAATAACAGGGAAGAGAAAAATTGGTATTTTTGATTTTGGGCTCAACTGTCCCTTTAAGTTTATACATTTTGGCCCCATTTAATCTCTTCATGTGATGTGGATGTACACACCCTCACATTAAAGCTGTGTGTCAAAACTTGAATCTTCATATCCGATGTGCAATGAGGCTGACAATATAAATTGACTGTCATCTCTTGCGTCTTAAGCTAAAGAAATTTTGAGTAAACTGAATACTCTCACTGTTGACATAACTGTAAAACTGAGTTTCTTCAGAAAGAAACACATAAAAGCACCACTTTAAATAAAGTATTTACTAGCAATGTGCTCATATGTTTCTTGGAAATAAGACATTCAGCATGAAAAAAAAGCAAGTAATTGACTAAAGAAGTCATAATAACCATGAAAACACAGAGATTCGCAGAGTTCCTGACCGTGGCAGTGACGTGCTGAGCTGCAGACGAGGGAGGGAGGGAATGACCTCCACCAAAGTGCCGCTAGTCTTCACACTGGTCAGGCCCTCCAAGAGGCAATCACTGGTCACTCCAAACACCGATGTGTGGTAACCTGGGTTCAAACGCAGGTTAAAGAGACGTTTAGCTCGACTGGAGTACTTTTTTTTTTCTTGAAGAGCCTAAAGTCTCTGAACAAACGCCTCAATAAACCATCTTTTTATCCTTCATGTGCGGCGTCGTAGCATTGGAAGAGCGGTGCAGCTGCACTCACCGTTGACGGTGATGTTGCCGGCTGTACGCGGAACGCCGACCAGAGTGACGGGGTACAGGCCGGACTCCGCGGGCAGGGACAGCGCAGCAGGCAGGGACTCAAACTCCACGCCAGATGTCAGCAAACCCTGAAAAACCAGATCAGATAGAATGAATCCATGAGCTAATGATGATGATGAATGCATTAAATAGATGCAGTGTATGCGCGTCGAAGCAAAACGGTCATTCAAGAATATAAAAAAAAGACAGAAAAGTAAATAATCTGTTGAAAGTTCTTGCATGAGTTGAGGAGAAATGTAGATCTTCACAGTTTTGGCCATCAGTATGATGATCATTACTTTATCGTTAAATTGTACTTAACGTAATGCTGAGACCTAGTGATGTCACCGTTTCCCCAGATCTCAGCCATTAAATTGGTGGAAAGATTATTATTATTACTACTACTGATCGGAAGGACAACAATGTAACTTCTTAAACTATTGAGAACAAAGCAGAGGATTGTAATAATGAAGTCTCAAAAGAGCAGTCGAGACTGCAGCGACGTCACCATCTATTGCTGAGCAATGCAATAAACGGCAGACGCAGTGCAACGCAGTAGTTAAATGGGGCTGGTTTTTATTTCACCCCCCAACCACTTGTCTTATCTGAGCTCAGAAGGGCCACGTCGAGAGATACAGCGGGATAATAAGGGGATATATGTATGTGACGGCCTTTAAGACAGTGTCTCCTACAGGAACCACGCTTATTGCAACATTACTCACGCCTCGTTGAGCCAACCCACATGCCTTTTCTTAAAGATAATCCCTGAGACAGCAATGAACCTCGTGTAACCCAACTTTCACACCATTCTGCGAAAAAACATAACTGTATAAAAGAGACCTGAATGTATCGTTGGCGCTGGGCTCGCGTTCATGTCTTTGGGAGTTAGCGGGACATGAAGCCAAAATGGCTTCATGTCTGCCGAGTGAGAAAATCATCCGGATCTTCAGCCAATACTTCGCAGCCCAAAAATAACGCTGGATTTGCATGTTAAAACTTTTAAGACCTACTTGTACTTTAAAATGATCCACTGATTTACAGACGTCTCTTTCTTAAAGTCAGACAACAAAAATTGGCTTCAAAGACAAAATGCATCTCGCTCACTTAAAGTCCAGAGACACACCAGGGGCGCCATGAATTCCTCCCATTTCCTTTTTTTAAATTTAAATCTGGGTAGTGTGTTGCACAGGGGATGCTGGCAGTGATGCAGCGGCACGCAGCAAAAAGAAAAGTTGAAACTGAATCGGTTTTTGAGGAAACACAACCCGGCGTCACGGCGGATTAAGGATGGAAATCACAGAGTGGTACGAGACGAAGAAACGTAATCTACCCTCTGGGCTTCGGAAACATCTCTTGCACAATTCACAGCGATATATCCAGCAGATATTTCAGTCGAGACCAGAGTGGCGGACCGACCGTGTGTCCTGCCGACACGAGAGCCACGCTGTCGTGTAGAACAATTACTGTGACCTCTGACCTCCAACCTGAACCACAACGGCCTTTTCGACGACAGTTTCAATTGCCCATCGCCCATCGATTCCTCTGATATAAGCAAAGGAGTGAGACATTTTGACTTCTAACTTTTATAGTTATTTGAGCAAGTCTTTTATGTGTTAATGTTATTTGATACCTCGGCAGTGCGAGGAGCAGCGTGGTGGTTCTTACAGCCTTGCGATTTCAAAAATGCAGGATCTCAAGAGGCGAGTTGCATTCATGAATACAATTGAAAGACAAGTTTCTAGTTGTCAAATTGGCTGCGGAGACAAAAGACAGTGCACGTCACCTCAGCTTCATTTGCAGTCAGAAAAGCCCTCCGTGCGGCTTTGAAGTCGTCTTTGAATGTGCACTCGAGCCCCCGCGCCCTCCTCCGAGCGACGATATTTACATTCCCGATACGCGCTGCCCGTCTTGCACGAGGCAGACGGCGGTGACGTCATGACTTCATCAATCCCCAGCAGCAGACACTACGTCACTCGAGGGAAGGCTGCACGAGGAGCTGCGCCTCAAGTGCCGCAGCTGAGATTTAAACTCTCCTTGCGTGCACCTCAGGACATTATTTTGCCGTCATCGGAGGGCAGGAGTGGCCATATTAACCTATTGGGGGGAAAAAAGCTAATTTGCATTCTTGAAAAGGTTAATTAGCCCGCTTCACTAACAGTAACGATTGGAGCATGAGCATCGTGTCGTTGTCTTTATTGTAGACGCAGACGGTGAGCAGTTAACCTTTAGATTGGCTTTAACTAATGCCACAATAATAGTATGATTATTATTAATGATTACCATTATTTCTTTGTTATGGAACATTAGTGCACATCTGATGGCGACAAAACCACAAAAAAAAAAGTCTTGCTGAGAAAGCTAGACTAAATAAGACTGATTCCCGAGACAGAAATTATTCTTTGTATTAATTTCTATAAACACAACACCAATATTAAGCGGTATCTTCAATTATACAAAAAGATATACAGTATTTTCATGCTTTATCTTTAGTGTGGATAACTCATCTGACCTCAGCTTACGAAATGAGACGCAACTAAAAGCATGATTTGTCATTTTGAAGAAAAAGCAAATAAATATTCCACACGTGTTTGTGGGGAGACGGACGTATTGGACATTGACCCCTCTAAAAAATGAAAGGGTGGGGGGATTGCGCTAAAAAAAAAAAAGGGGAAAAAAAGCAACACTTTATTAGAAAATCAATAAAGCACAAAACAAAGCTGGGTATTAGTGCTGGAGTTGAGTGCTGGCTGAGAAGGAGAGCGCCCGTCTTGCCAAACCGCAGAGTCACCTTGGTGACGGAAGAAGGCAAAAGTGACCTTGCGTGTTTCAGAGAGCGGCTTCGTGTGCGGCCGGATAGACGGTCTAACGGCAGTCACTTTGTCTGGGGCGCAGAGGGGCTCTTTGGCAGCTTGCGTCACCCCCTGTCCCCGTCTCCACCTGCGTGACTCTACAAACCACCCCGAGGTGCCCGGCTGCCACCGAGCATCGACTGCGTCCCGATCAATTCACCTGGGAGGTGAAGGGAGTTAACGACGTCCTCGTCACCGTTTGACCTCGTCCCCGTTTGACCGCTTCACCTCACACGGCAGCTCTCCCGCCCACGCACTGCAGGAAGTCTTGAAGACACTGAACTTCAGGGGAAGGGAGGGGGGCCTCGTGTGGCTTTTTGGAAATTTTGGCCGGATGGAGAATCTCATTAGAGTGCTTCTCTTGCTGAGCCGGATGACTTCCTGCTGCTGACTCCCTCACAATACAGGATGGAGGCCATGGAAACAAGCTCTTTAAAACATTTACATTGCAAGCGTTCAGAAGAGAGAGGGGGGTGAGAGGGTACTGAACGTATGCACCTACGTGAATGAAAATTGGTATGCATGAAATAAATACACACACACACACACACTGACGAGTGCTTTACTATAAGCTGATTCTCTACTTAAGGAACCTAATTATACAGAAAGAAAATATGCATCATACAACAAAATAAACACTGCACCAAAAATGTCAATATTTTACCCAGAGTTCACCGTATTTGAACCCTGCTTTTTGTAAGTCTCAATATTTTACATTCTAAAAGGCCAAGTACTGTATATTTGAAGGGCTGAAAAAGCTAATTAGCATAAACAAATGCGCAGAGACAATCGCTCGGTGTTTCTTCCTCCAGCTCAAACACGTTCCAGATGTTCCAGACCGCAGGTCACCTGCATTCACCGGGTCTGCAGCGGCGACGCGCCGCTATGCGACAATGCCGAAGCGGCAAAATCCACAAGCAAGACCTGTCCGAGTCAGTTTATCGTCAGCACGGAGACAGCCGCCACAATTAAGAGGCCACCGCCTCCGTTCACACAAAAAACCTCCACAGAAAATTTGTTCTCGACTTTCAGAATAATTGAACGGCAACAAGCCTTTTGACAGGCAGTGCACAGCGCGAGGTCCTGAGGCGCATGCCGTCTGAAAGGAGGCCTCTTGCCTCTGGCCTTTTGAGTGAGCCTGGTGATTGCTTTGCATTTTTCAACGAAGTCCCGCATCACTGCATTCACAGACAGACGCAGCACCGGTGAGCAGGAATCACAGAGATTTACTTTTAATCTTTTGCGCTTTGAACTTGTTGAAGTGACTCAACTGGTGCGTGTTTGAAAAGGAGCGGGAAAAAGGAGCGACAGATAAATTAGAAATGGATGGTCTGAGTCTAGGAGGGTATGTCTGCACGGTTGAAGGCAACGTTCTGATCACAAAGAGTGAATTTAACGAGCAGCTTTTAAACATTACAATTAAATCGAACTGTCCGATGGCTCTTTTTAAACTTTATTTTGCACACAAAAAAGGAGAGCGAGTGGCCTCAAGCTCACCTCAATGCAGAAGCTGTCTGGCAGGATGGTGTGTGAAACCATGAAAGCAATCGCACTACAGGGGGCAAGCGTCTCCCTACTGATGTTTTCTTATCGTCTGGAGCTCGAAGAGATCGTTCTCACCATCTTGTACAATCATCACGGTATTAAACTGTCAAAAGAGCTGAGATTGTTCTGCTTTCTTTAATGTAAATTATGGTACGTATCTGATCTGCAAGGGCCTTTAAAAAGGTGAATTTAAGAAATGATGTAAGATCGAGAAAAATACCGCAGTCCCTGAAGGTTTAAGGGACCTTGATTCTGCAATCCACGATGACCACAAAGCATTGTAACTTCCCTTGTTGCAATACCAAAGGTGTGTGCAGGGAGACTGTTTTGTATCATTACTGCAAGGTCAGCAATCTCCCGTTTTAACAAATTCAGATTCATCAAATATTGAAATTCTCTTTTAAAAGAGAGTCGTTGAAGCATATTTTAAGTTTCGGTGTGATACGTTTCACTGACCATGTTCTCCACACGAAGTTCGTAAGGCATGGGGTTGTAGACCATGAGCTGCACTTCACACACGTCTCCTTGGACCCACTGGAACTCTGGTAAAAGAAGAAGAGACATGACTTCATTAAATTAAGACGTCTGTGGTACAAAACCTACTCGTAGTTCATCAGCTGAGGAAAATACAGCACGAGGCGGCATTGCTAATACAGATCAAACTGAAACAGTCAGTCATAGGTGATGTCATTCTTATTTTTAAATATATCAAAATAAACATAATATATAATAAATAAATATCCTGATTAAATAATAATTAACCAAAACTGAATAATCAGTGAATGCTCATCAAGTTACACTTCTCATATGTATTGTTAACTACAGCCAGCTGCTAGTTAGCTTAGCATAAAGACTGGAAACAGAGGAGAGCAGCTCACCTAGCGCTGTTTTAAGTTTAAAAAAACCTTTTCTATTTATTTTTTTAAATCGGTCCGTTAATACCGCAAAATTTGACTGCGGTTATATCTTTTTTTTGTTTCATCATGTGCAAACTGAAATGTAAAACAATTTATAATTTTACAGGTTACTTACTGTACGTGCAAAACTACGCTAATAACCTGCTGACCCGAGCTTCAAAATTAGCATACAGACATAAGACATAACAGCAGTGTTGTTTGTTTTTTTTAGCAATTAAGCGTATTTCCCAAATGTCGTATTCCCTTAATGTCCAACTGGAAACTCTAAAGACTGGAAACGGGGTAAAGAGCCTACAAGTGGAAACTTATAACAGGTTTTATCTCCTTTGTTTAAGTCGGTGAAGAAGAAAAAAGAAAAGTTATTTTTAGGGCATTTGATAGATTTAAATCTGTGACTTGCGGTTCATGGTCAGCGTCATAATCCCGACGCCATCGTTCTATATCAGACTATTTCTTGGCCGAGAGCAGTAACTTCCTGTCGTCGCTGTCCGACCACCAGCTGAGACTCCAGGAAGTCGCCGCGCGCTGCCAAGAGAGAGTCTGGCACACAACTTCACACAGAAGCAACACTTTTGTACGGACTGTACAGTTTGTGATGCTACACCACAGTTATTACATCAATCATTTCTTTATTTTATAGCAGCACGCTAATATTATATTAATTCAGTCATCACATATGGGTCTAATGTACTGATGTACACATACTTTGGGCCAACAAGTGTATATGCTGTGAATATATTAACAATATGATTGAGTGACAGGACACTTTCAATGGGTCTTTGATATTTCAGAGAATGACATTCACAAAGTTGTTGTTGTGATGAGCCAACAGAAGGGATAATGAGGTCAAAAATATTGACGGACCTCATTAAATGATATCCGGAGAATGTGAACTGCAACAGGTAGGTTTGCGTTGCATTATGGGTGCTGTATTCAAGCAGATTGTAAAAAGGTGCAAAACGACGATTGAGGAAAATCTTTGATTTTAGAAAAAGCAACGTCTTACTTAAAAGATTATAGGCTTGACTGCAGTATCCATGTTCAGTCCCACTGTAGCCATCTATACCGTCTCCATTTTAAGCCGCAACGTATACTATGGTTCAATTGGAGAGTCCATTGTTGTATATAGACTTGCAAAAGAGGGCCAGAAAATCCCACCTCGACCCAGGGAGGAGGAGATATTTCTGGAGGGCACACTCAATGCACCTTGTGAAATTAAGTCAGTCAAAAAGAAAGATATATATGATATGAATGTCTGCAAACCCCCCCTTTACAACCTCAGGTCTGGCTCACAGGCATGCTCTCATAGTCAGCCAATTAAGTGTGAAATACACCTCGGGAAACAGAAACACAGTGGATTGCTGCTATCTTATGCGTCTTGCCTCAGTCTTAACTCCTCAAGTGGCCATTAAGATTCTGCAGAGATCTCCAAAAGGCTTCAGTTTTCAAACTTCATCGAACGGGGCAATAATGAATGTTTTGAGCCAATGCATGACTGCATGGTTGAGTAAACGCCGCCTTTGTTTAGTTCTTTAAAAAAAATGTAATAAAAAAGGTGCAAGGTGTACGATTTGAATACATGCTGCCAACTGATAGCCAGCATTTCACCTCTACTACTACTACTACTACTACTACTACTACAGCCTGTAGTTCTAGTCCAGTGGTTCTCAAACTGTGGGGCGCGACCCTCTAGTCGGGCGCGAAGGTATTACAGGTGGGCGCGGGGGGAGATGCAGATTCTTAAAAAAAATCTTAATCCCACAGTGGGGGAATTATTCTCTGCATGTCACCATCCTTAGTAATGAAGGAGTTTTGTGCTGCTGTGAAGCTCTGGGGCTTCAGTGCCTTGCTCAAGGACACTTCAACATGAAACCATGGGGAGAAAACAGGGACCCAACCGGCTTCCTTGGTGATCTTTTTTTTGCCATATGCGAGTTATTTTTTTAACATATATAACTTTATTTGCATTGTTTAAACAAAGTGATTGCACATGTTATTTTTTGTCAGGTGGAGCAATTTCAATTTTCTTTACTCTATTAATTAAAACGAGTCTCAAAAACTTGGACCATTTTGTTCCATGTTGTCGGGGTGGTGGGGCCTGAACACTTTGCTTCTTCCTAAGTGAGGCGTGACAGAAAAAGTTTGAGGACCATAGTTCTGGTCTAACCAGTGCGTTGAGGCAGTGTGTCAAAAACACACATTATACCTTCAGAGGAGAAATAATTTCATCAAACCGTCTCTCATGTGCCCTGAAATAATCTTTTATTAACCAGAGATAGAGAACTGAAGATGGGTACTTGTGTTACCGCTCAATCCTTCATACTGAATAATACATACACAACTACGGCTGGGTATTGCCGCAAAAGTCAAATGAAGCGAACCTGAAGCGGGAGGGAATTATTCCAAGCTTGTTTTAAAATTAGGAATAATTAGCACCTCAGACTGAGACATGGGGAACATTTTTATAACAGTTCATACTGTAAATAGAATTGAAATAGTTTATGCAAAAAAAAAAAAAAAAAAAAAATCCCACTCGAGTCAAGATTATTTTGTCTAAAATACCAGTGGTCTACGTACCAGTAGTCTACGTACCAGTGGTCTACGTACCAGTAGTCTATGTACCGGTGGTCTATGTACCAGTGGTCTATGTACCAGTGGTCTATGTACCAGTGGTCTATGTACCAGTGGTCTATGTACCAGTAGTCTACGTACCAGTAGTCTACGTACCAGTAGTCTACGTACCAGTGGTCTACGTACCAGTGGTCTATGTACCAGTGGTCTATGTAACAGTGGTCTACGTACCAGTGGTCTACGTACCAGTGGTCTATGAACCAGTGGTCTACGAACCAGTGGTCTACGAACCAGTGGTCTATGAACCAGTGGTCTATGAACCAGTGGTCTATGAACCAGTAGTCTACGTACCAGTGGTCTACGTACCAGTGGTCTACGTACCAGTAGTCTACGTACCAGTGGTCTACGTACCAGTAGTCTACGTACCAGTGGTCTACGTACCAGTGGTCTACGTACCAGTGGTCTATGTACCAGTAGTCTATGAACCAGTGGTCTATGTACCAGTGGTCTACGTACCAGTGGTCTATGTACCAGTAGTCTATGTACCAGTGGTCTATGTACCAGTGGTCTACGTACCAGTGGTCTATGTACCAGTGGTCTATGTACCGGTAGTCTACGTACCAGTGGTCTACGTACCAGTGGTCTATGTACCAGTAGTCTATGAACCAGTGGCCTGTAGGTTTAAGATGCTGCCTGTGGAGTCACAATTCCCATGGATGGAGTTTGACTTGGCAGCTTTCTGGCATTTCTAATTAGACAAAAATAATGACGTTAATGATGATAATTGTGTGTGGCTGTGTTGTGTACAGTCTCACAGTCGTTCCTGAAATAGTCACAAAATGCAATCCATTGGTCTCGTGCTGAGCGACACAAATTGTCCGTTTCTTTTGGGTCGCTCAGCAAAACTTTTTTTTTCCTCGGGACGATGTTAAGCTGCAAAACAAAAAGGCTTGAGGCCAGAAAAACACAAAGTTAGTTTGAGGGGAAAGTTACACGAAGGCGTCTCCTCACAGCAACACTCGTGCATATCATGTGTGTGTCCACCACGAAAAAGGATCCTAATAGACTTCCAATTGTCACCTTTTTTTGTGCGGGGCAACTCCAAAAATAAATAAATGGAGAACTCATGTACCTGAACACAAAACCAATGGACAAGTTAACGACCTGCCATGATTCTGGGCAGGAAGGCAGCAACCTAAAATAGGCAGATATGTTTTTTCCCGACAATGAATGCACTGCAAGAGCTGGACACCACGATCTGGACTCCAAGAGGGCGGACATTTATTTGAGCAACGAAACCCAAAAAGTTGTTATCACTCTGTTTTTTTTTGACCATTAGTCGTTTCCTGCCAGCTCAGTTTCGCTTCGCCCACCCTAAAACTTTTAGGCTCTGAAAAAAAACTTTCAAACTTTGCCATTTTACATATTTTTACATACATACATTAAATTTTGTCTCTGCATTTAACCCATAGTTAGCAATTTAGGAGCAGTGGGCTGCTATGAAGCGCCCGAAGAGCAATGTCTCGCTCAAGGACACTTTGTTATGCAGACGGTAGGGGCCTGGGATTGAACCGCCGACCATGTGTTGAAAGGACGACCCGCCTAAAATGCATCAACTCTGCCTCCAAGTCGGTGCAAGTTGTGTACGTTTCGATAGTTTGTTTAGCAGAGATTAGCAAACTTTCTGTTGCACCCTCTACAGAGTATAGACGCATGAACGCCATCACCCAGAGACGCTGCTGGTCCTTTAAGTGAAGTACTACCAGTTGTTTCTCCTCCTTTTGCCACTTTCATCAAATAAACAAAAACACACCAACCCTATACTTTAACTTGAAAAGCCGGCTTTAACGTCCCGTCGACACTGTAACCGCTTTACGTTGATCACGATGGTTCAATTGACCAAAAGCCTGGTCAGCACCTTCTAACGCTGGAAGACGGCAACACATCGCCTTTATTTCAAATCCAATGTGACACAAAAGAAGATGTGTCACCGTCCAAACACTTACTGACCGCACTGTGTCCCCTGAACCTCTTTCGAGGACGAGATGAAGTGACGTTCACCTCCCTCTGTGCTCGTAAGCCACGGTCATAAATGTCCCGCAGCTACGTGAACGGATAGCTGCGGACCGCACAGTTCTTAAAACGCGTCTCAGAGCAATTACACGGAAAACAATCTCCCCTCTTTTATAGATGAACATCCACCGGACTCACAGCGAGTGATTTATAGTATACACACAGACTCAGTGTCCACACATCGGCATTGCAAAGAATGCAAAACTTAGTTTGATCGTCAGTAAAATGAACGAGTGGGAAGTGGCCGTGGAGCTGTAAAAGTTTAAACATCGGAGCATAACAAAGTCCTCGAGGACCCCGATAGTGAGCATTTCATTGATCACAGTAGACACTACACTCGGGGAGAATAAATGTCTTGTTCAGGTTGGAAATCCCGCGCTGTGTGAGGACATAACAAAGGGCAGAAATATTACTGCACTGAGTTCTGCATGAGCGCACATGGCTACCTGTGGCCGCGCTGTACATAGTCACAGTTAATTCACCGCTCAAACACTTTTCTTTCTCCAGTTCCTGCGTGCTGGGAGGTACCTCGCAAGAGTTAAATGACAATCTCGACTTCATTAACTTGCCGCTAGCTCTCCAGAGGCAGACAGACAAGGAGGGGAAGGCGTGTTTGAGTTAATCTCCAAAAGCCTCACAACACCATCCCGCACTCGAGAAAATACCAAGGCTCGAGGGCACGGATGCGTTAGCCGGTTATGTTTGGATATTTTGAGTCATTGTAAGGCAGTTAAACACAACAGACAGATATTCAGGCTTTTAATGCAGATTCCCAGCGTAGTGTAATTACTACTAGATGTTTAAAGTCAGGGTATCACCTCATATGAAGCCTACGTTTATGATGGATTATATACACTTATAATGCGTGAAAGGCTGCTTATAAAACTGTATAATTACTATTAGAAGCACTCATAAGAATCCATAATGCTTTATAACAATGAAAACGCATTATAAAGAGTTTAATATTTACTGTCAAGTATCATAAATCTTAATAATTGCTAGTCATTCCCGGACTTTTTTTGTAAGGATCAATTTGTTGTATAATCTGTATATAATGCAAATTAACGCTGTAATAATGCATTATAATGTGATTGTAAGGAACTATAACTGGTCATTGTTTGCTTGAAGTAAAGTTAAATGAACAGCAATGAATCTATGCAAGAACGTTGTAAAATTATTTTTGACTTTACTCAAAGCGAACAGCGACCAATAATATTTAAGTCATAATGCAGTATTAAAGTGCATTACAACTACGGGAATTATAATACACTATGATCCTCACAACAACAACAACAAAATGTCAGTAAGCAATTATGAGGTATAATGATACTTGACCTTATAAGTCATTTAAATGAACTTAACTGTGCAATATAAATACATGTATTCTGTCTGTATCTATAATATTGTTATCGTGCATTATTTACTGTTTATTTATATCACTTTTATTTTACTATGTCTCGTGTGCACTTTACCCGTTTGCTGCTGTAATCCGGCAAATTTCCCCACTGAGAGACTAATAAAAGGAAAATCTAATCCAAGTCATGATATGATGCTTAATAATGTGTTATGATTGTTGTAAAGCAATATGAAGACGATGAGTGCTTCTAACTATACTCATACGGTGCTACGAGCGGATTATAAAGCATTAAAAACATGTTCATAATGAATTACACGGGCGTGCGGCTGTCAGGATATTCCTTTAAAATCAACAAACCCAAAGCGTCGGCGCTGTACGCGTGTGAGAAGGTACCGGCGGGCCGGGGTGCCGATGGGCTTACCGATCTTCTTACAGCGCTCCTCTCCTCTGTTGTGCATGATGATTGGCGAGTAGATGAAAGGGCTGGCGGTGGACATATTCTGTCCCAGCAGGCCTTTCACCTTGTGAGGACGCAGACTGACGGGCAGATTGAGGAGCTTCACTGATCTGGTGAAAAGAAGAAAAAAAAAGCACAACAATATTATGAGTGAGTCTCATCTCCCGCACAGATTAAAAGAAGCATTTCATCATCTCGCTCTCATGCTGAGACAAAAAGACTGGTGTCTTTCTGTTGTTTAACATGCAGAGCAAGGCAGTCGGTGCATCTCTGGCGTTACGATGTGCTCATGCAGGATACTGCATGTGCTTGTGATGAATATCACAGCAAAAAAAAACAATAGAAGCAGATAAATGGACGGCAGGAGAAAGGGAGTGTTCCTCAATTTCAGTATTTATTAATACAACAAAGTCTTTATGATAAGGCAACAAGGACTTCTACGATCACAGGTTTGATGGCTATATGAGAATTTGAGAGATTAAAATCTTTTTTTGGAAGTTTCTGGTTTCTCGCGTCTGTTTTCAGCTCACCAGCACATCTGAATCTACAAGGAGCGGACCGACTGCAGCATGTGCAATAAAAGATATTTACCAAGTTATGTTCACACTCAGAAAGCTCTGAGCGGTCTAAAAAAAAAACTCTGGTGGGAGAAACCTTCTGCCCAAGTTATTTTATTCAGAAGTTTAAACCGCGAAAACTGTTCCAAAGCCGTCGTCTCTGGGGTCCCTTCATCTCGCTGCGAGGTGGACTTTGCTGTTAGATAAGTTCTTTAAGTGTGAAAGCACGAAACAAGCATCCTCATGTTTCATTCACAGACATTGTGTTTATATTTATAAATATTTACTTTTTCATATTCTGTTGTATGCAGACAACACAGGTTTCTTTTCGGGGTAGATAAGGTGTTTAGTAGTGGGGTTGAAAGAGTTTACTGCAGCGGCAAAATGTATTTTAGCTGCTTAAAAGAAAGGATCCTAAATAAATCACTGCTGTATCAATACAGTTTTTGTCAAAAGGCCTTCGAGGCTCCAGAGGAAGCGTTTATAAAATTCACTTTGAGTTCAGTTCCCCTTTAAGAAGGGCGGCCTCACGGCAAGGTAAGGCGGTAACTACATTTTAAACTGTAGTTATTTCAATGCGTCAGATACATATCCAGGCAACATTTAGGTAAATATAAGTGTTCAATTGGATTTGGATTCAGGAAATACTGCACCCAATATCAAAGGAGCAGCATTGGGGGCCAGAAAAACTTAATCAGAACAACGTTTTTTGTTTTTTTTAAATACATAAATAAGGCCGAGTGGTGACATGTTGAGTCAATACAACATGCACCATCCTGCTGATGTAAAAACTCAATAAAAAGCTAAACATCTACAGCAAAATAAAGTCCCAACCAACATAGTATTTAGTCCCGTTGTATTTAAAGTTCTCCAAAAGTTTTAATTAAGTTCTCCAGAACCGACTGTGACCAGCTTTTGTAGGAAATGAAGTGTTTCTAGAAATAAAGCCAGAGGGCCAACGTGCACAACATTCATTCATGTAAGATCGTTGTAGTAGGTTCAATAAGGAGAATGATAATCTATCTTTGATTGATGTTCGTGTTTTCTAGTTGGTTGTTATGCCGTTATGTATTTTTTTATTTATTTAGTTTTTTGTTGTCTCGTTTGAGGTAGCGTGTGATTTGTGTGAAATGCATTGAATAAAATGACTGAAAGAAAGAAAGAAAGAAAGGAAGCAAAAAAAGAAAAGTACATTGTTATGACCCATTTTCTAAGCTCTAGCGTACAAACACCTCATACTAGAGACTCTGAATAAAGTATTGCGAGACCAACACTGTTTGTTTTGTTCATGACATTTGTTAACAATATCTAATTAATTGAAACAATTGCATGTTTTTCAAACCCCTTTAAAAGAGACCAAATACAGATTTACTACAGACTTTGGTGGAAAAGCCTAAATAAGAAGCACCAATTATATACGTTCAGCATTTAGTTTTTTCCCCATTCAATCATTTAAAGTAATGACAAACTTTGTATGTGTAAATCATTTAAACAAAAGAGCCAACTCGTCTCACCGGACGATGGGGAGCTTGGTGAAGGGCACCGGAGGGAGCTTCAGGCCGTCAGGAAGCGTGATGACCTCCATTCCCCCCGGACACTTGGACGTGTAGTTCTCCAGACTCTGGGTCACCTCTTTCTTCTCTAGAAACGTACGAGTGCAGGACAGAGCAGACAATGAGCATGTGGCAAAATAAGTAAATCCACAATTATCCCAAACACCAGGCAGAAACAGGTTACGACATAACACGATTCCCTTTGAAGTTCCCCCGCAGTTAAATAAGCCGAGGCCCGTCTCCAGTGCAGAGAGTTCATCTGTGATGTAATTTACGGACATTAATGACCTGCGAGGCGTCTCTGTCGGTGTCTCTGCAATAACAGTCCGAGCCCTTCAAGTGAAATTGAAAGTTTTATTGTACCATCAATACCTTTTGAGGTTATTACTGCTCACCCAGCCGGAGAATTTGCTTCGGCTCTGCAAGTTTCAAAGAGAGTTGCTCAAGCGGAGAAGGACATTGGGGAAGACGGCGTACAGCAGTATGAACCTGCACGGGAGAAACATGATGAAGCCTATCGAGTGCAAGACTTTCGTATATTTATGTGAATTTACTGTGCATCAAACTGATTACAGGGATAGAGATTACGCCCTTATTGCGTAGTCCAAATCCAAAACATATAGATTACATCAATAAGAGAGGAGACGCTTATATTAAACAGGCAAAAAGTTGGAGTCCACGGTGTTCATGTCTCTTAGCAACAGTAAAAAAAAATCCTTCGGCGAAAAGTGTCGACGTGAAATATGTGCGTGTGCCATCACAACCTTGTTAATACAGACTGGGAGCCGGAGAGCCCACCACCAGGAGATCAAGCAGTGTGGTGAGAGTGAAGGAAGAAGAAGTGATAAACCCCGCCAGAGATTAACGTGCGATAGCTCAAAGCTTCCGTGATTGACGGCATATTTGTCCGTTTCTTTCTTGTTTGCCGCGTCAGAGTGTTTTTTCTTCGCGGAGACTAAAACACGATGATGACCCCGCGTTAGTCTCTCTTGGGGTTTAAGGCCGCTCGGCGCGTCGGAGCGGCGGCAGACCGTGACGGAGCACGCTATCCGACAGACTGCTCGGCCGCCCGCAGAGCGCGATCTCCTTTTTATATCTGACCTCGACATCTTCAGGGGCCGATGAAACCACAGCACCGGTGAAATAGATTCACAGCGGTATAGACACACCAAAAAAAGGTTTAGTTTGTCTTTTAGCAATGCTTTTAGGAACTACTGACTGGTTATTTCCTCCTACACAGCTGATGTATCACATCACCTGGGGTATTGGCTTCAGTGTTTGTGGTGATGTTTTAACCAGAAGCAAAACATTTCTTTAGTTGTTCTTTGTCTAGAATAAGTCAGGGGCTCTTAGATGATAAAACCCACGAGAGGAGAACTATTTTCCCCGAGATCTTTGGCCAGACAGACACAACGAAGCAGATTATTAGGCTGACAGCTGGAACATAGTCTCAAGATAAGGAAAGAAACATTTTTTTTGTTCTTCACTTGACGAAAAGAGGGGAGAAAAAGGGTGCAGCTCTGAACAGTTCTCACGGCTGCCCGAAACGAAAGGAACTCTCCACAAAGTGTCAACCGTCAAGCGGGAAGAATACCAATTGAAGGCGAGATGAAAGGCGGCATGGCTTCTCTGAAAACTGAGCTTACGTCACCTTTTTGAACGATAGAAGGGTGGGAGCGAGACCTTCGGGGAGATTTAAACCTGTAAAACCAGCCTCTCTTCATGAGCCGTTAACAGCTTGACGTGTTCAATATTCACTTCTCAAGAAGTAGAAGGCTCATGCCATGGAAATCACCGCAACATTAAATAGGAGGGTGTTCTGGCAGACATCTTTCTTTTTTTTTTACTTTCGCCATACTAATGTCGCCAAATTTGGCGAGATGGAACATAAATGGAAAAGCAGCAGGTGTCAATTGAGGGGTTGTTGTTGTTTTTCTGGAAGCTATTTTGCAAGCTTAAGCTGCATGAAATGAAATTTAAAAAGGGTTCCAGCTGAATGAGTTGACTCTTAATGTAATGGGAAAAAAATTGAAAATAAAAACAGCATTATGGTCTTTTGCAACAAAAACAAATCCGACAGATGATGGGACGTAAATGTTTCAAGTACAACAGGTGATTGAAAGGAGAAGATGACATTGCATGCAAGACGTCCGTGAAGAGGCTTCGTGTTGTGGATCAGAGGAAACAACCTTAAGGACAACTGCTTATGATGTTGTGATGCATTCCCATCGACTCGTCTGCCAACAGAACGAAGCGACACGGCTAATGTTAGCAGAGGTCGCATTGACTTGCATTACGATGCGTTCAAGCTCTACTACGAGCTCTGGACCAACTGCAACGCCATCATGAATGAGTTCAAACGTTATATTGTTTTTGGTATGAAACAAGAAGGATGCTTTCACATCAATTTAAAAAAAAGACATGAGAGAGGAATTTATGATCTGTTCAACTTCTTTAACTTAACTTTTTCTCGTGTTTTTATGCAAACAGCCACTGCAGACAAAAATAGAACGATAACGTGCAGGAAAATAAGTCAGGCAACGAAAGCGGGCAAACTAAATCAGGCATAATAATGAGCCATTTGAAGTTTGGTGGAAAACAGGAAACAGGAAGCGGATGGCAGACTGAATAATGGCGCCGTAACCAAATGGAAAATCAGGCATTAATCACTGAAGTGTTACGAGCGGGTCGTGAAGGGACTCGGCTATCACTCTCCTGAATCGTCTCACAATGTGACGATATGTAAAGAAAGAAACTACAGTTGAGGTCCTCCGACCCTGAGATTTATATATTTGCTGTGTTTGGAGACTTATCATTCCTAGACAGTATTTTATAAACACGACTGGGAAGAGGCGAGTCTCCAGCTTGAAGTATATTTAATGACGGAGCAGACGACGGGAACATTTCACATCAAAGGGGAGATTTATCATGTTATGTTGGGAAATGAAAACAACAAAACATTTCAATTCTTTTATGAATAATTTAGATTTGTCTGGCTTGTTTTAAGGAAAACGCCAGCAGCATAAAAAAACAACACAATAATAACAATAGTACTCCTTGTAGAGTAGAAGCTGAGTGGCAATAACCATTCTGGTAGAAAAAAGTGAGCAATCGTATCCATCGCTAGTTTGGGGAGTTTAAAAAGTTGTTTCACTGCGGTGACATGAGGGGAATTTGTCATGGCCCAACAGCATGACTCGTGCATAAACACAAAGGAGGTATTGCAAAGTCAAGTGTTTTATGATATATTATATACATACAGGAGACCTCAACTTTAACATACACGTACAGTACACTTGTTCATAGTACTGTTATCCGTTTGTATGTGCACTTTATTTTATTTATACCAAATCAATGGTTCTGATTAAGTCGTCACCATTGTTGTGAAAGTGCACATCCAAAGTCAACGAGCCTTGTAAAGTGTCATTCTTTTAAATATGTGTGACGTTTTTCTTGTGCGTGAGCGTGCGTGTGTGTGTATGTGTGTATGGATGTGTATATACATACATGCATACATGTCATTCTTTCATGCAGTTATTTTCTTTCCATGTTTTGTTTGTTTATCTGATCAATCTGCTCTTTTTGTTTACTAGTACTTAAGTTATGTATCACTATGCTTTGCTTCTCTGTAGAGGACTTTGTGAACCTTGTTTGTAAAAAGGTGTGAATATATAACTAAAAGTATAATTATACATCATATTTTTGGTTGCCTGGTAAATAAATGCCTACGTAATTCAAACTCTGTGAAGTTTTTAATTATTGCCAATGTGTCGTCTCCAAACCCCGCAGAGAAAACCCACAATGACATCACCGGGGTTATTTACTCAGACTTCGCGAAGCTTCTCGGCGAGACATTAAACAACCGTTTTCACAGGCCAGGTGGCCCTCCTCATGAGTGGTATCCGGCTGGTTAAGACCATTGTAGTGCCACTTGAACATCATCTCAGTATCTCCTCATCTACGTCTGCTTCCCGGCTACATGGAGACGTTCCCTTCAAGAGAAAGAAATCCTTACAAGCGTATCAAGTGGACGTTTCTGATCGTCCGCCTCACTTCACATATCCACACAAACAAAAAGCTCAGTGTTCAACTCATCTTACAGTAAATCAGAGCTGAAAGTCCTTAACGCATTTTGAAAATTGCTGCAGAGACGAATCTCAGGCTGCAATGAACAGCAGAAGAACCACAACAGGAGTTGTTTTGGTTAAATCTGGCAGTGGTGAGCGAAAAGAGAAAAAGTAAGTTATTTGTTGTGGGAGAATGTATTTTCATGAAACTGGAAGGAGAGTTGTGTAAACTGGATTGTTATTTGAAAGTGTTTGCAATCATTCAATGACTTCCAGTTACAACGTTGGCCAGATGGGCGGGAGCTAAGCATGTGAACGAATCCAATCAGATGAAAGTATTCCTGAAACAGCAGAATAATCGTTACAAATCTACTAAAAGTGAGGCAAACTCAGCAGGGATGAACGAGGTGACAAAGATAAAACGCCAGTGGTGCTGGGAACTGAAGTAGCATTTGTATTGTCAACATTAGGAAGCTATTTTCATGATGAAAAAGATAAAAAAAATATTTTAAAACATTACTGTAAACACTTTGCCTCGAGGCAAAAGTTTCACAATAGACTATACAAATGATAAAACTAACGTGATGTTATCAAAGACGTGGCTCGAGCTGTTCATCGTTCTATTTTTAGTTTCCTTTCAATTACACGCTTTTGATTTTATACAAGCTCCAATACATTTTAAAAGCTTTTGTTTTAATCTTCACCGCTTAATATTACAAAAAGTATAAATACCACATTGGCCGAAACGTATGCGCCATTGATTGAGTTTATTGTAACGATCTATTTCTTTAAGGGAATAACATTTTACTTCCCTTTGTGTTGCTTAAATTTCATTTCTTCAAGAAATCAAACACGGTGTGAGTAACTGATCGACAAGTCGTCGTTTCGTGGGTAAAATGTTCCTTTGAACATCAAATTATTTAGCCGTTTAATCTGTTTTATGTGCCGCCTGATGGTAAACATCCAACCTTTAAAACTATACAAATGTCTAAAAGTTTTCTATTTCTTTTCCACAATATCTGTAAGACTTTTCTCGCAGAGCCGTGAAGGTCCTTTACCCGCCCAACTCTATTCTGCGCTTGACATTTACGGACATAAACCCCAAGACACATCAAAAGGGAACTAATCCACTTGAGCAACCTGCAACAACCCTGCTGACAGATGTAACCGTGCACTGCAGACGGGAGTAAAGGCCAACAAAACACCAGCGCCGAGCCCCAACAGTTACACTGAGTAAATATGAAATGCTATTTATTCTTTTTTTTATCAATGAAATCACAACAGAAAAATAAATAGCCAAAGAACTGAAATTACAGGGTCAGTTTCAACAGTGAGGAAACGCTCAGCAGCCGCCGTGGTAATTACAGCGTTTGGTAGCGTTTTTCTCTCCCTTGATGTAAGGAAGGACGAAGAGAGGAAAATATCCAGTTTCTAAGAACGCTGGTATAAGCAGCACCCGACACAGCTGCAGGAGACTCTTTGCTGATGTTAATATTTAAAATGGAAAGCTTGCTTCATCTTGTTCTTCTCTCCTCCCTCCTCCCCCTTCTAATGCGTCGTAGCCAAGGATTACGCTGGCCTCTATTGTGCGGCCAGTGGACCGTCTGGCTCCAGTAGAAACACTATCTCCTGGCTGCACAGGATTTCTGGTCAGAGCACAATGTTGCACTGCTGCCAAGAGAAAGCTGGCTTTGTTGTGCATCACAGTGCTATTAAGCACAAGGTGTAATGTCGCAACCACCAAAAGGACAAGGTGGCCGTTTCTAGATTAAAAATATATTTGTGTTTGAAGGCCGGGCATGAAGCTGGAAGCGTTTCACACGGTTGAACAATGAGACAACGAAGTGTAATGTTGCTTCCTCTTTTTAACGCCTATATTGAGCCCAACCTTGATCGGACAGGAAGTCCAGCATGGTCTGCAGCAGGAAGGACAGGTGGCGCACAGACAGGCCGGGGTTGCCCATGCGACGGGAGGCGTAGACCAGCTCGTGCAGGAGGCGCATCTGAACAGCAGCCCAGCCTCGGTGGGTACCTGAGAGAGAGAGGGAGGGAGGGAGAGAGAGGGAGGGAGAGAGAAGGAGGTAGACAGGATCATATTGAGCTGACAAGGACCATTGCTGACATTTAATAATACACATCAGATGAGTAGCGATGCAGCGAGACCATCTGTAGGAGAATATTCCACACGTGTGATACACGTGCACATTGTTTTATGATGATGGTGAACAAGCAGCCAACACAATGTATTGTACAACACAACATTACATATCCTAATAGACTGTGTGTTTCTATCTGTAAACGTTGTCTGGAAAAGCTTTGGTGGACACTTTAAAACAAGTTGTATGAGTTGACCATTGGTTGCATTTAATGATGTGAAAGTCATGGTACCGTTAATACATATTAAAGCTGAAATGGTGAGTCAATTAAATAATTAATTCATCAGACAATCAACTATTTTGATAGTTTCTTACTGCGATCGTTTCAATCTTTTTTTTAATTCAGTAAAGTTAACTTCAAGATCAATTTTGATGCTTAACTGGGAGGCTTTGCTGCTTTTCTTTGTGTCGTATAAAAGTAAACAAAACATGTGTTGGTTGTTGACACAACAAACTGTTTTTTTTCAGAGGTTTCTGTCATCAACAGTCTCAAAAGCAGCTTTGGTTCACTTTTTAATCCAATCAAACTTCAACAGAACTTTTAGCGAAATCATATTATAGCGACAAGATCCTTTCGCTTTGTTTCACGCCCGTTACAATAAATTATAAGTAGGTTGTAATAAAAAAACAAAGTTATGGTTTAATACTGTATCTGATGTGAATGATGAAAGGGACACAGATCAATCCACTTCACATAAAGTAGACTAAATTTGAACATTGTAATTCAATACATACATGAAAACAATACATACATGAAAACAATACATACATACATGAAAACAATACATACATACATGAAAACAATACATACATACATACATACATACATACATACATACATACATGAAAACAATACATACATACATACATGAAAACAATACATACATACATACATACATAATTTAGTGATAATTATTTTATGTCGATGCCCTCATTTCAGCACACCTCCACCATGACTCCTGATGTCTCTCGGCTGTATTCGGTGACAGTGAACACTTGAGCAGCAGCAACAAGTGCGCGACAAACCTTCATAAGTCTGAATTCGGCACGCTTCACGCACAACAGGCCGCACATAATTAAGATCTTTAGTTCAAGTCTTTTCATTGCAGCCATCTCGCAAAAATTGCCTGTCACATGTGCTCCGGCCTGCTGCTAATTTACACACAGTTCTCTCTTCTTTTTTTATTTGCGCTGCGGAGCTCCACGAGACATCTTAATAGCGCTCTAGCGTGACACCGACTCTTACATAAGACCCGCGCTTCCCTACGAGATCCTCTGCTCCACTCCCAGCTGTCGACTGTTGACTCACTAAGTGGTTTAAGAAAAACTGGAGGAAAGATGTGCCGAGGAAGGCCGCGGGGGCCAGGGGGAAGAAAGGGGAGGATATTTGGTAAACGCTCCGATGTTTCCTCAGCTTAAGTACCACTTCCAATCACGTCAACATTGCTTTTGGAGTTATCAGCGTCTTTTCTCCCACGGTCGTTGTTCATCCTGACTTCTTCGTGCCGTCTGAACACACTGGAGATGCATATCTTCCATAAGTTTGATTTTTTTTCTTCCCCTGTCGTGAAACTGCACCCACTAAGAGGTCTGAAAATAGCTGACTTCCACCTGTCTGCCAAAACCAGCGCATATCTGGAAAACAGTAATACAAAAGGGCACTTTGGATTTTCTGAGAACGTCTCTCTCTCTCTCTCTCTAAAAAATAAAAAAATAAATGACTTCATTTGTGGTATTTTTCAGACCTGAACTCGAGGTGGCTGGCAATCCATTTACCACAGCGCCGAGATAATGAGCGCGGTAGCCGCGGCCGAGCAAGTCGCACTGTCATGCAAAAGAAGCCCGGCTCGGGGAAAAAAAAGGCGCCGTGCATCTGCGCCGCCTCTGATGAGTGTGTGCAGGGTGATGAGAGGCCACAGACTCCACTATTATTCTCCTCCTCGATAATAAACATGTAAATTAGTACAGGAAAGCGAAACTACCGACATTTCTATGGCAGCAGGATAACAGTGGAGGGGAAGAAAGAAGAAGAAGAAAAAAAAAAGGGCCGGTGAGCCACTTAAAAAGCCATTTGCTCCACTGTACATCAAAGAGCAGCATCCTTATTGGAGAGCACCATTGATGCCCGTTTTCTTTCTCACATGAACTTGCCTCTTCGGCTTATTGGTAAACTTCCATTTGCTCTCCGATCTGTGAGGACTTATGAGAGGATGGAGCCAGAATCAGTATGGATCCCTTATGTTTCAGTGTCTGAATCGAGCTCACAAGCTCCCCTTTCATCTATACGGGTGTCTCAAGAAGAGTCCAAGGCCTGGACAAAGAAAAATCAACTTAAAGAACTGGCAACAAATGTAACAATTTGCAAAAGAGTCGAGGAAAAATAACTCTGCTCCATCTCAAACTTTTAAAGCAGTGACGTTGTTCGAGGAATTAATTTGCGAGGAATTGAATTAAGTTCGAGGAATTAATTAATTAGCCTTACTGTATCCTTTTAGGTCTGCCAACTGCCAAAGACATTACCTGTACCTGTAGGAGCAAGGACGTACTCTTTTAGGGCATTGATTTACTGAATATGGACATATGATAGTGCTGTATATGGACATATAATAGAGTGTATCCATGGATGAATTAAATACTTAATACTTAGTAATATCTCCCTGGGAACAAAAGTTCAGGGAGAATATTGTCTGAAACATTATTATCCAGTAAGGGATTGTATAAGCAAAGGTGTACATGATGAAAATAATTCAAGGCTATTATTGGACTCCAGTCAGACTTCAAAAGCTTGGTCTAGTTAAAAAGCAGTGTGCTGGAAATGTCCATCTCTCCAGGGTCACGTTCTCCCCTCATGAGGGGCCGGCTGCAGGTCTTGGATCCGGGTACGGGGCTCAAAACGTACTTTTTTACCCCCTCAGTGTTTTGTAACTGTCCAGAAGTCTTCTTTTAAAAAAACATATGAAACAAAAGTTGTTGTTTTAGTTGTATTACAAACTATAAACCAAAAGCTCCTCTACATCTAATGCATATAATGAGTTTGTTTCAGCTGTATACAAAAAACGCAATTAATATTTACTATAAAAATACCAGGAGGTCCGACATGCGTCTGGTCGAGCTTTTGCTGCGTGCTTTTCTGGCCATTCTGAGCCTCACGGGAGAAGTTTGGGTTCAAATAAACTCTCTGGCAGAAAGCCCTCAAGGCAAACTTCTCCCGCGCGCCTCTTCTGACCCACAATCCTTTGCAGCAAATATACGAGCAAGAGGGTCAAACAAGTTGGTACCGACTGACAACTTAATAACATAGTAATGATAGTTTCTCTGCCGTCCCAGACACTGCATCTCTGTGTCTCAGGTGCCATTTTGTTTATTGACCCCGCCGGTACGACGGGATGTCCTCGATTTAGAGCTCTGTCCGAGCGCTGGGGGCAATTAGGGAGTCGTGTCTTCTTGGAGACAACTCTGTTGTACCAGCTGGACCCACAAAAGGCACAGTTTCCACGGTCGGCTTTCTCAAATTCAGTCAGGATTAGACTGGAAAAAGACAATCCCGGCTTGTCATAAAGGACTGGATCCAAAGCATGGCGGTTACAGCCTCATACGAGGTCATGACGGCAAGACTCAAAGAGTCAAAATTCACTGAAATGTGAGGTTACTCTCAGTTATTCATGCAGGGGATTATTAGATTGCAATGTGTAAATGAAAAGGTTTTTATGTATGTCGGCTTATGTGTGTTGGGGGTGACTTTCAGTTTGTTTGTTTGTTTGTTTATTGTCCGTCTGGGTGTTTACTTTCCATGAAGTAGTCTGCAGGCAACTATGTTTTGTACTGTGAGGTTTGAGACAAAATTCAATAGGAATAAAAGACTGCGTGACATCTATTGGTCTGATGTAAAGTCTCACAATGCTGAAGTTATTCTGTTCGCCTTCTAGTAGCAGGACACACATTAAAATCAACAAAACAAGAACGCTGCTCTTTCTGCTTTTCTTCCGTTTAGATCATAAGAAATCATTTAATTGTGGTAACTATATATATATATATATATATATATATATATATATATATATATATATATATATATATATATATATATATATATATATATATATATATATATATATATTTCAATGCAAGTGTGCAGATGTTTGTAAGTGTAGTAAAGATACATTTGTATTGAAAGATGACACACGCACAATGTGCAAGAGAAATACATGATTCTGTTCATTCGATGTCGTTTTACTGAACCAAAATCTAGCCAACTGAAAATCTATTTAGTTCTGCCATATTAGAAAAACTGAGAAATTCAAGTCACCAATGGAAGGCATTTCCTGGACATTAAATTGCCCGTGTTAAGTTGCCTCATCATTCAGAGTAACGCAACTGTGCAAAGATGACAAGACAGAAATACATCAGCCATTTGGGAAATTGAGAAAAAAAATATTATAAAATAGACGGAGAGATGATATGAGCTTTTGTATTAAATTGCAGTTTGCTTTTTGTAGTGAACCCTGGTCAAGGTCCGCGTGCCATTGGTGTCAAGTGTCCTGCTTATCATAGAAAACAAAGCTTTCACAGTCAAAGTGCAAACATTTAACCTCAAACGAGCTTCTTTTTTCATTCCCAGTTCACAAAGGAAAGTAGGCCAGACATTGAAAGCCCGTCTGAGGTAAAACCCTCCGACAGCACGGCTTGAACAACGGTCAGAAGAGAAGACGTCGCTGAGCTTTTCTGTTCTTTTGTGCCGCCGCCGAGAGGCTCCGCAAATGAGTAAGGGTCAATGGTGTGTAGAACCGAGAGGCTTATCCTGAGGACCTCGCCTGAGAGTGCACGGACACCTGGGGCTCGTCTTGAGAAGAGTGGCGGCGTGATAGCCGAACACGGCGGAAGAGCCCTCTTGAAAATAAGACAGCGGCGTGCGAGTCGGACTGGAGGAGGGCTCATTTCCATTCTATTAAATGTGTCTTTACACTGCTGCCACTCACACAATCTGGATCAGTGTTAACAAAAAAAGAAGAAGATGAATTCAGTGACATTTACTCCGCTTCACGGGTACAAAAATCTGCTCAATTATAGTGTATAGAGCGAGAGAGTGACACTCATGTTGTATGTTCACGCTCAGATGATTGTAAATGAGCTCTCCTACGCTCTCAAAGGCAGCACGAGGGACTCCTCTTCTATCCTTGTGTAGCCCGATCTGACCAAGTGACAGACTCTATATAGATATTTCATTTCCAGTACAACAGGGATTCATTGCATAACAATAACATAGCACCACTGACGAGCTGCACAATTAAGAACGCAAGAACTTTGAGCAATTCAGATTAATTTGTATTAGATTTTGCGCCGCGTAATGCACTTAACAGGCTTTTTACTATATATGTAAAAAGCCTGTTAAGTGCATATGAATGTAAAATAAAAACAGAATGCAGATATTGTCAATAACGGTGCCAAAAAATAACAGGAAACGATACAAAATCTGATCACAATTCATCCAAATTGCTCATGTGTGCAAGTTTTTTGTAATAGTTTATATCCTAAATAATCACTCAAACTTTCAAAACAACAATTACATTTAGTTGTCTCAAAGAATTTACTTTGTATATTTTCAACCCCTTGAAATCAAGGAGGCTTTACAACCTCTGGTGACCTCTTGTGACCTCTTGTGACCTCTTGTTTCAAGCAAAGTGACCCAACAGGCGGAGACACCGATTACAGCATCAGCCTGGAGAGACGCGACGCTGAGGAGACGCAGCTGGAGAGGACAGGGAAACGCCGACACAGCGCAATGAGGAACGGAAAAACTAAAAACAATTATAGGAAAAGAGAAAATGCAGGCAGGAAGGCAAGAAGGCATGTCTCTCCTCGCAGATACAGACACCGCCACGCACTTCTAGTGAGTCATACATTATTGTTATTTTCTGTCGGAGCTTTAGAGGCGTTTCCCAGAAGCATCGAGCAGAAAACAGACGGCCAACACAGACCTGCAGGACCAAAAACTACATGCTTTGTTGTTGGTTTTGCTCATTTTAAAGTCTTTACTTTAAATCACAGACACTGAGGTGTGTTGAGTGAATTTTGAAGCAAAAATGTGTGATAATGTTTGAAGAAAATAACTAAATAAACACAAATGAAGTCAGAAATGTAACTGTACGGTCACGTCGGCCTCCTCTCCTCATTCTCGTCTAATACATTAATCTTATGAGGTTGAAACTTTCCCAGGTTTTGAATGTATTTATGATGTACCTGCTTAATGCTGTTCCTTAAAAACACAACGCAGCCCAAACTATTGGATGGTTTTGTTGTCCATCAGATATCTCTCAGACTGTCAGACACATCTCTCAGTCGGTTAAAACCAGCAACAGAAACACGTCACCATTCAATCACCTTCAATCATAAACTGGGAAATCAAGATGGCCGTTTTTCACCATTTTACTGATGTTTCAGTTACTCGAAAAAGAAAAAGAGATGATATATGAAATTAGTAATTGTTAACACACTATGACATGTGACATGAAAAGGCCCTTTTCACAGCGGCCATTTTGACACGTCATAGAAGGAGAAACACGTGTGTGACCGATAAATAATTATGGTCCCGTTGCGTTTAGTGTGTCACAATCATTCTGGTGTGCCAGCACGCACAACACCAGAGCTAAGGCCGACCGAAACAAGGCCATAATTAATGTTATTCATTACACCTGCGTGTGTATCCTGAGATGTTTACATGTCAAACTGTCTGCTGAGAAAAAGTTTGGAGGAAAAAAAAAAAAGCAGTTATCTCTAGATTTCCACATCTACTAAAAAAAAAAAACGACAAAAATAACCCCATCCACCACCATTACGTGTGCACGTTTACCTTTGCTGAAGTCCTTGGGGTCCAGCGACAGGCTGTATCCGGGCAGCGTCTCCAGCAGCAGCTTGTAGCACGCCCTCCAGCCGGGCTCCGGGATGGTGGGAGCCACGCACTGCATGGCCGCCACGCGCTTGAAGAACGCAGACTTGCGATGGAAGCCGATCAGCTCGTAGAGCTCGGAGAGGATGCTGTAGCGCTGGATCTTCTCCTCTTCCGATAGCTGCGGGTGCGGAGACAACGTTAAGAGTCCACACGTGAGTCGCCTCACTTTCATTATTTGAGCTTCACATTCACCGGCCGAAGAAAGAAAGAATTTTGTTGTTTCATTTTTGTGATTTTGAAATCAGGTTTTTGTCTGAGCAGGAGAATCGCAAACTCACTTCTTGTGACTTGAATATAATGATATGCATATCTTAAAATGCATCTGGACGCTTTTCAGCACATACATTAGGCACACATGCAACATACATTTCCAAAGTCTGCACGTAAATGTACATTGTGTATCAATAGCGACATAGAAGTGTTTATACGCCAATCAAATGTACATAAACGCAATAAATCTAAATTAAAATATGACATCTGTTGGCCTATAGATTAAATTGGATAAGGAATTACAAATATAGTAATATATTACTATTATTATAAATGTATATTTATGTTGTTAATTGGTGTCAATATTATTAACTCGTGTATAGAAGTTGAACTCGACATATTGTTCAACAACAATTTGTGCATTTCAATAGATTCTGGATTCCTGATTGAGGGAAAAGGAGTTGAATTTTAAATTGTTTTAACTTTTTCTCTGTGGAAAAACACATCAGTCGCAAATTGTTATTCGAAGCAGAGTCTTTTTATTTCTCTTGAAACATCTCTGGGGGCGATCTTTAACCATCCAAACATAAATATTGGGCTGCGACATCTCGCAAAGTGCTTGAAGGACTTTAACGAACGCTTTCACCAGAGTGCTCTACACTTATAGCTAAATAGGTACTTAAACTGGCATCAGGACTTACTGCCCTAATTATAAAATGATAGTTACTTCAGGTGCATGAGACTGAGAGGCTGCGTCACTGAGCTCGACGGGAAAGTCTGAAAAAAACTAAACTAAATGGAGTCGGTCCATGAACAAAGATGCCTGAACAAAGATGCTGGGAGAGTTGTGCTTTATTTTCCTTTTTTTGTTTTAGTCTCGCTGATTTACCTGCAGACCAAAGCGCTCATATTAAATCCCCCCCGTGTTGGAGGAGAGGAGGGTCAGATAGCGTACCTGTCCCAGGTTGATGTAAACGGCGTTCTGCAGGAACTCGGAGGCCTCCCTCGCCCTCTTCTGGATGGCCAGCACCCGGACCGCTTTCACACAGGCCTCCAGCTCGATCACGCCGGCGTTCTTGTACTGCGGGAGATAAGAAGAAGAGGAGGAGGAGGAGGAGGAGGAGGAGGAGGAGGAGGAGGAGGAGGAGGAGGAGGGATGGGGGGAGACAACTTAATGAAAATCGAACAGTCGATGAGGGTCGCCTTGACTTCTGCAACCCATCTCATAATCAGAGAGAATGTGTTTTCATTAACATATGAGCACCCTCATCCGTCACTGCCGATGTGGGATGACAGACGAGTGCGATGAATGTTTTTTCAGGGATTTCCAGCTTGTGCTTCCATAAAAAAATGTGTTTGTTTTTTTAAACCTGAGCTGCTGCTTGCCGAGGCTTCACTCTGCGAGCAAGTAGGAGTATTTTTTTTTTTTTTTATCTCGCTGTCCCTCAACTTCTGTCCATTGTGTCCTTATTGAAATTAAATTAATATCTGAATGGCTGTGTGTTGAGATGTAATTGAATTCTGAATGAGCTGGTTACAGGTAAACGGTCTGAGGGGAGGTCAGTGCAAAACAAGAAAAGAAAAAAGAAAAGGCAATTATAATAATGGAGATAAAACACAGGGTTGCTTCAGAATAGTTTGGGAGCATAATGAGCCTATTCAGCTTTCGCTGAGCATGAGCGATACTTTAATACCGTTCTTTATGACTTTACAGTCAAAAAGGAGAGTACACATAATATCATACCACGCATTGATACATTATTCATATGCGTTTGTCTGTCAAATACAGATTTTTATAAAAGCTTTTCACTGACTAGCGAGGTTTAATTATTTCCTGTGATTACACAAGCCTGTTGGTGAGTCCTGGTGATGCGTTGGGAAGCAAACAGCCGCGTGGTCTGATGCTGCTCCTGCACTCACACGCCACTGAACCTAATCAAACACTGCCCCCTGGTGACACGGATGAATACTACACACACACAGACACAGAAACGCATGTGTAGCTTTTGTTTAAAGAGAAACCTGAAGATAAACAACCGTCACGGATAGTGTGAGCATCTATCTAACGCCGGAGGGACACGTGGTCTCATGTGACACTGATCTGGATTTTCTTTCACTGCCTCGTCATCAAATCCAATTCAAGGTTGTTGTGATCACTTTTTAAAGCTCCGACGTGTTTATTTAGACTAAAATCAAGAGGAAAATGGCTTAAAAGTTTCTGTTTTCCAGTAAGAAAAGGCCCATTTGTTTCAGAATGAAGATTCGGTCATAAACCAACTCTATACAATATTAGACCTTTTATTTTATTCAACATAAATGCTATTTAATACTTGTTTCACAGTTGTTCTGGCCAAACTGTTAAAGCACGATAGGAAAAAATCTAAAAGGGATGATAAAAACGCCTCGAATCATTTATATCTTATTATTTACCCTTTTTCCCCCCCAGAGATCCCCAGCACGACATACTTAATAACTAATAATCAGGGAGCTGATAATGTAGGATGAACAATGACGTCAGAATGAGCGTCAATCTGTTAA